>NC_047660.1:102524228-102832978 GCF_011762505.2 Arvicanthis niloticus
TGTTGCTGGGCAGAAACCATGGCCAAAGGCAATGTGGAGAGGAAAGGACTTATGCGGCTTACAGGTCATAGGTCATCAGTTGTCAAGTTGAGGTAAGAGGTGGCACATAAGGACCCATGAAGCTCCACTGTCAAACAGGCACACCCTGCAAGGCCATGCGCTGGCTGTGTATGGATGAAAAAGCACCCTGGAAGCAAGGGTAAAAGGATGAACACACTCCTGCCAGCAATCAAAGGAGCGTCTCAAAAACCATAAAAGAAGGGAGAGAGACATAGAGTATACATCTAAACTCCCAAAGCATGGGTTCTTCACCTTCCTAATACTAGGGCCCGTTAATACAGTCCCTCGTGGTATTGTGACCCCAACCATGAAACTGTCTCCTTTCTACTTCATAACTATAATTTTGCTACCATTATGAATCATAATGTAAATATCCGGTATGAGACCTACAAAGAGGTTGTGACCCACAGGTTGAGAACCACTGTACTAAAGGTTAAAAGGTTAAAGGTTACTATAAGGTTAAAAGTCTTTGACTAGGGAGATCATAGGCCTGGAGTTGGGGAGGGGAAACATACTGTTTGTTGTTCTGCTAAGTGATCACAATGTCCAACTCTATTCTAAGTTAAAGTCACAGATTTGCACCACTCTAAAGTGGTCAAAGAATCTTCTTGCAGGGCTATTGCAGTCTTCTAACTGGCCATGGTGCTGGATATAAGGAACTCTGAGTACACAGTTGGGAACATAGCACATAGCACAGCTGAGAACAGTCTTCTCTACCAGCCCTCGAGGCTTGGGAAGCAGCAGAAACAGCCAGCGGCTGGGAAGGAGAGCTGGGGAATGCTGACTTTTGGACATGGTGTGGCTGCAGCATGCGTCATGTCACAGCAGCTATGGCTGCCTATGCTAGATCAAGACAGTCAAAGCTCCACCAGCAAAGGAGAAGGGGCCCTGCTCCTGTCAGAGGATCTACCTGCAACTAACTTCTGCTGAGGGAAGGAGCCACTCTCCTTTGGTGTTGTGGCCATTTGTATGTCGCATCTGTCTCAGAGGATGCGCACATACCTGTGAGCTTACTTATGGACAGCAGCAACTGGACTCAGGGTATTGATGACCATAAGTAAAAAGAGGACATGAAGCTAGAGGGGAGATGGAGTGGGGATACTGGGAGGAGTTGAAGGGGGTAGCAGTACACAATAAATGTATGAGACTTCTAAAGAATAAAAAGTATTATTTTAAAAAAACACTTAAATTTATTCAATCAAAGTCATCTCCTTTAACTCTGAAACCCTGACCAAGTTACATATGCTCCAAGCAGTAAAGAGACCAAACCATGTACAATGAATCTTCGACATCCACAAACTGTTAGTCAGCCCTTACAACAACCAGAAGGGAAGGAAGTTGTGAGAACAACTGGACTTCTGAACTGGATGCTCTTTTTAGAGATGACACTAGACAGGCACAGAGTCCTCCTTAAATCTCAAGACTTCCTGTTCTACAATATGGTTTCAAAAAACATACACACACCCAGTCATGCAATACACATAAAATATGTAATAAATACATATAGGCACACATACACACACACGCACATCATACTGTTTTGATAACTATGATCTAGAAAATCCTTTTCCTCTACTAAGTTGCTTGCTTCATCAGCACAGTAATACAGTAAGAGCTTCTGACCAGTTGTCACAAAAGAGGTGACACCTGAGAACATCTGAATTAATGGGGCAGGAAGCAAACTAGCTGGAGGATGGACACATTCTGGTTCAAGTTTACTACAAAGACACACTAACTACAAAGACCGTGTGTTACTGGCATAAGAAACCACATACACACACACACACACACAAACACACACAACCTGATACACGTGTATGTAAGAAAGAACAGAGAGTTCAGCAATAAATCTTCATATTTATAGCCCAGTAATTCCCAACAAGGGGGCCAAGATAATTCATTAGAAGCACGGGAAATAATCCCAGGGATTGGCAAATGGGATTAAAAAGGAATTTGTGTTCAGAGTAAAGAAATGGCCTATAGTAAAACTCCGCCAACTATACATCAAACAGAGGGTTAATATTTAGAATATATAAAGAACAGCAAAAATTAAACAATAAATCATGCAATTAATAAATAGGGTAATATGCTGAAAATACATTTATTAAAAGAAGAGATAACAATGGCGTTTTTGAAAACATGTGTTCAATACTCTTAGCCATCAGGGAAATGCAAATTAAAACTACTCTGAGATGCCATGCATTCTAAGACGAATGGCCATGAGAACAAATGCCAGAGAGGATATGGGGGAAGTGTGAGGAGCCGCATTTGCCATTAAAAGATGGCACAGGCTTCTGCTTCCTGGTTCTTCACGGAAGCTTTACTTGAGAATGTGCCTGCGCATGGCGCGAAAACCGAGTATGACAATTGGATGAAAGATTTGAGCCAATGAGGGATCTGCACGTCTCCCAAAGCTCTATTTAAGCAGCGGGCTTTCTTTCTCCATCTTGAAGAGCTGTTCAATAAATGCTGTCAGAAGAATCCTGAGTGTGGCGTTCTCCTTATCGGCGAGGCTGTGCGCTACAGGGAAGGACTCCTTATTCACTACTGGTGGATAGGTAAACTGGTGTAGCCACTATGGAAGATCAGTATGGAGATTCCTCAGAAAACTACAGCTAGAACTGCAGCATACAACCCAGATGTGCCACTTGAGTATAACCAAAAGACTCCAAAGTCAATACACCAAAGCAGGACTTGCACATCTGCATATATTGCTTCTCTATTCACAATAGCTAGGAGGAAGCAGCCCACATGACCATCAACAGATAGATAATAAAAACGTGGCACATTTTAACAGTGAAATTTTATTTGGCTGTAAAGAAAAATGAATTCATAACATCTGTGGGGAAATCCACAGAACTAGAAATTATTATGTCAAGCAAAATGTAAAGATTCAGATAAAGACCATGTATTCTTTCACATGTAGAACATAGGTTTAAAGTTGTGTGTGTGTGTGTGTACGCAAATCCATGCATGTAGGCCATGAAACAAAAAAGTGGCCGGATCCTGAGGGGAATGGGGAAACATCCTGGAGAGAAAATAAAGGAATTTATGTGGCTGCAAGCAGGAGGGAGAATTTAGGGAGAGAAAAGGAGTCAGTGGGAGGGATAGGGGTCACAGGAAGAGAGAGAGCAGGAGAGAGGGACGAGTCAGAACAAAGTCTAATGCCATGCATGGATGGAAACACCATAATGGAATCTATTAGTTTGTCCACCACAATGAGAGGCAGAGAAAATCAGGGAACTCAGTAACTCTCTTTAACAGACGGCTTTGGATGACACAGAGAAACTAGAGTTGAACTCTGATCTTATACCAGATACAAATTTTAATTCAAAAGGGATGGATCATTTTTCTCTAGCCATAACCTCATGGGAAGATTCTATGAGCAGAAACTCTTTTTCTTAGATATAAAGTTAATTATTTTGAAACATTTACACTTTTAACTGTAATTTAGACAGAACTACTAATAAAAGAAAACTTAATTCAGCTTTTAAAAAAAACACATATTTTTAACATTCTCAAGAACACAATATACAGTTTTACCGTGTACAACATGTACTTCCTACAGGAGATAATTCAGTCTGTTAAATTACTTGTGGATGCTCTTTTAAATGACTTTGAGAGCTCACTGGGAGATCACATGTTCAGCACTGTATTTCATCCTTATTACCAAAACCAAGATTTAGGCTCATTCAAAACCATAGGGTGGGGTGGGGTGAGCCAATACTATATAAGACATCATCCTCTGGACATGGCTCACACAAATATGGCTGTCTTCACTGAATATGTAATTTAGGAGGAATGAATATTTTACTCAAGAACCACATGATACTTAAAAAGTCTGTTTCTTCCTTTAATACGATTCAAAGTGTTTCTTGCCTAGACATCACTCTAAGAGGGGCATCAGAACTCAGAGCCTCCATAGCTAGGCAGACAGACAGAGCTGTGTACTGTCTGCTAGTGTCTCAGAAAATAGGATTCTACCAGTCTTAAGTAGAAAGTGACACACATACCCACAGCCAGACAGCCATAGATAAAATCCCCCTCCCTAGGGGTCAGCAGAACCAGAAGACCCACAGGCATTCTCTCTCCCACCCTCTGCAAGAACTGACTGCAAGGTGTCTGTGGAACCAAAGGACAAGACTTTGTAGCGGATCTATAAGAGATAATAAACAGATATTTCTTCAGAAATGAGAGCTGAATTCAGCTTCAGGGAGGGACTCTGGCCTTTTCTGGTTCACAGGCAACATTGATTTGCTATATTATTTTAAGTTAATTCCTTAGTCAGTGGACTATTTCTTTTAAAGGCAACCACAAAGCCACTGTCAACTCTGGACAAAAACAGAATGAAATCAGTTATCACTTAACTTCTCTTTCTAAAGCCACGAGCCACATTTTCAGTGAACTGTGTTTGAGTAAGCTGAGCACAGTGGTAGAGGCTGTGATCGCAGTGCTCAGGAGGCCGAGCAAGAGTAAAGCTTCAAGGCCAGTGGATACTGTCTCAAAAACAAAAACAGAAACCAAACAACCCAGTGAGTGGGGACATAAATCTCTGGAGGGAGCTTGCCCCAAGTTCCACCTCCAGCTCCACAGAAAGAGATGGACAGACTTACTACCAATCCATCAAACATGATAATTCAAGTAAATATATAAGACGTTCATACATTTACCAACAAGTTGCTTTTAAAAGGTTACAAATATAATGAAATAGTTTTTTTTTTTAATAAAAAACTAACACTATTCAAACAAATGACATCCCAGGAAAAAATGGAGTTTTAAAAATCTAATTCCCCCGCAAGTCAATTTCAGTCATCTGAGGCCACTGTACCGAGTCTCAAGCATGACAGATTCAGACATTAAATGGCCTTAACTGACACATTCAAGTATATAGTCTTTTAACATTATCCCTGTAAGTCTGTGTACTATACATGATGTTCACATAAAGAAACAAATTGATTCACTGCATACAGAGGCCTCATCAGAACTTTTCCTTCTTGTACCAACACAAGTCACCAACAACCCACACATCCATGTGACCATCTGCAAAAGGTTCGTTTTCACACAGAAATAAGGCCAACAAAATCAGAATTACTCTAAATAAATCCAACAGCATTCAATGTGGGAAACACTATCATGCTTTTAATCTGCCCTCTCACCTCCGATGCTTGAGACCATCAATTTAAAGCAAGGAAACTCCATGCTGGCCTGATTCCAACACTGACCTCACACCAAAACAAAAATAAAGGCCTTAAAATAGCCCAGCAGCCACTATCCAATTACCACGCTGGCCAGAGACCAGCACAGGCAGGAAGTTATTTTCTCTTCTTCCTCCATGTACCTGTGTATTAATCACTTCTGGACAGATACTTTTATTTTCTCCAGAGAAACACTGACCAGAAAAAATGGAGGAAATGCAGTCACAAGAAGAAAACGTTTGGTATTACCACCTCAAACTGTTCATCCATATTCAGCCACAGCCAACAACCAAAGACATAATGTGAAGCATGAAAAAGCCCCAGGAAATTCTGGTGCTTTTAAAAATCAATTTCCAACAATTGAGTAATTATCAAATGGCAAATACTTAAGCCAGGCTTTTGCCTATAACATTAAAGATACCATTTAAAGCCAAGACAATGATCTCTTCTTGTGAGAGATAATTCTATGCATTGCCCTGTACTCCCAACACATCATGAGAGCAAGCTCCCCTCCCCCCCCCCCCCCCCCCCCCCGCAGTGGGCAATGTCACTCCAACAGTCACGCCCCCTACATGCAGATTCTGTGAACAGCCAATTACGACCCTGGTCTCCATTTCCTTGAATCCAAGCCACCACACTGTTTCCCCTCTTTAACAGAATGTAACAGCTACAAAATATGCAAGTAAATGAAACCAGAGTACTTACCTACAGTTGGGAGGGGGGTCCAGGGTGATTTCTGCAAGCTCCTTCTGAATTCTTTAAAATGAAGACAAGGAAAATCATGTTCAGATGTCATCATGCTCAACCTGCTTCAATACACTGCACATTAACAGTAGCATCTCCCACTCATGCACATCTAGCGAGAAACACTCCTCCTGGAGGAAGCATGCACAGTAAGAAAGAGGCAATCCAGTTCTGAAAATGGACCTACACGGGGTTACAGGAGGCCATCCACCTTAGATGCCACAATAATGCCGAACATCACTGCATGTGGAAGAGACATTAGGGCTTCATCAACCCTCAATATGAGGATTTTGTTTTCTCCAAAACAGAACAGAACATTGTTTTTCTCAGTTCTAGCTCCTCTCATGGGACAGAGCTCTGGGAGAAGATGGTAAACGCCCCCACCCGACCCCATCCCTCCCCAAAGCTCTAACATCACCCTGAGCTCATCAGCCGAGGCTCAAAGCTAAACCTTATTTGCACACTTCCTGGCTTTTATTCTATCCATACTTGGTGGTCATGTAATGGAAGATAAAGGCAAACTGGGAAAGACTCTCCTCAGTTGAGCCAAAATCAATCAATCAATTTTTCCACTTTACATATTTTATGCGGTTTTTCTTTCTAGATAGGCAAGTGGCTGGAATCATTGCAGGATTTTATAACTGGGGGTTAAGATAATAAAAAATATTAATAGCACTAACCAAAATTTTTAGTTTAATGACAAACAGCTGCCATGTTATTTAGAGGCCATAAGAATTCTAATACAAATTCTAACTTCTGGTTTGTCTTAGAACATTTCCATATAAGACAATAAGCTGAACACAGTAAATTGAATCAAACATCCTGGCTGACCCAATCAACTGATAAAGAAATGTCAGTATCTCATTCCAACCTAAGACCCAGGTGCCTGTAATAGCAGGCTGCACCTTTCAATCCTGATACTATTCATTCCTTCTGCTATAAATACCTGAGTACTCTGTGCACTATACCTGAATACTGCATGCATTATACCTGAATACTGTGTTCACTATACCTGAATACTGCATGCATTATACCTGAACACTACATGCATTATACCTGAACACTGTGTGCATTATACCTGAATACTGTGTTCTCTATACCTGAATACTGTGTGCATTATACCTGAATACTGTTTTCACTATAACTGAATACTGTGTGCATTATGCCTGAATACTGTGTACATTATACCTGAATACTGTATGCATTTTATTTGAATACTGCATGCAGTATTTTAATGCCATTGCATGAGACTGACACGAAGAAAGACAGTATGTTTAAACTTGCCCATGTCCTCATGTTATTGGGGGTGGGAGCTGCTAGGAATAGACCCCAGGGACTCATGGCTGTTAAGCACAGCACTACCAATGAGCTGTACCCCCAACCCATTCATGCACAGTGTTATACTCCTATCTGTAACCAACCACACCTAACATCTTAAGTGCATGCAGACTACCCCTGGCACTCCTTCTAGTTCCCCAGGCACTACTAACTATGGCTCATCTAAACTTAGCATTTGTAAAAGCAAATAAAGCTCTCTCAAAACCAGTTTTGTTTATAAGTGAGATTATTTACAGAGCTGCATAATTAAGATAATGTATGAGTGACAGCTAACTTGAGTACCTTAAAGAGGACTGAAATAACAGACATTCATGCTCAAACTATTTCATTCCATATCTTTGCTTAATTTATTAGTGAACCTTTACCCGAGTGCATGTGCACAGACACACACACACACACACACACACACACACACACACTTCACCTAGAAGACCAGGTTTTCTCCTTCTACCCTGTGGGTTTCAGGGATCAAACTCAGGTTGTAACATGATTCCTCCCACAAGCCTGCCACTAACTTGCTAAGGAAACACACCAACAACATAATGTTCATGCCTCTAATCTGCAGGACTCCGGGTTGAGGCACCATGACAGAGATCACAACTGATAAATAAAACAAACAAACCCTTGCATTTTAACTCTACTTCAGGACATTACCTGTGTCTACAAGCAAATATATTGCTCACACATGTTCTGTGTGCCTCGGTTTCCTGTTCCATAAAGTGAAGAGATTAAGGCAGACTCAATGGTGGCTTTATCTTTATTACTTTGTAATTACCATTTGCAAATGGGTAAGTGTGACTCAAAAGTGAAAAGACAACAAGTATCAGGAGCCTGAAAAGAATCAAACACTTTCAACAGGAACCGGTGAGCTCAGGCTAATCATGGAAAGCTGAGCTCTCACAGACTCCCCCCACCCCCCATCAGAGAAGAGAAGGAAACTGCAGGAGCATAAACTACAAAAGAAAAGGGCCTGAAGTGGGGAACAGCACAGGTTGGAATTGGCAGAAGAAAACTTTAGAATATGTAAGAATAAATGCTCAAAGGGGATGGGGTTGTAGCTTTGTGGTAGAACACTTGGCCAGAATATTTAAGGCCTTGGGTTTGAATCCCAGTGTTGGCATTTCATCTAGGCTCTGCCTCACCGTTAATTGGCCACAGCCAGGTATGCTTAACTCACTATAAAAGGGGCTGCTTGCTCCCTTCTCTTCTCCTCTTCCTCTGTTCCTTATACTCTCTCTCCTCATTCCCCTCCCCCCTCTCTCTTCATGTGCTCATGGCCAGCCTCGCCCCTCCCATCCCCTTTCCCCTCCCTTCCCCCTCCTTCCCCCCTCCCCCGCCTTTCTCTGTCCCTAGTCCCTCCCTCTCCTCCCCATGCCCCAAATCAACTCTATACTGTATCATGTGGCTGGTTCCTCAGGGGGAAGGGATGCCTCAGCCTGGGCCCACAGAGTCACCCCTCCCCCACACCAAACATACTGTACCTCCACCAAACATATTCCTTCTTTCTTATCTTTTTATAAAACACAACACACAGCACCACCAAAAATAAAATTAATGAATAAAAGATTCAAGGACAGAAAAATAAATAAAATCTCCCCCCCCCAAAAAAAAATCCCTTGTAAGAAAGTCATAAGTGAAGTATGAGGGCACTTAAGAGCAGTCAGAGGACATCTTAGTGATCTATTCGTCTACATGTTCTGACTTGGTTCGCACGCGCTGCTCAGCTTGGCACTGACCGTCCAAACTGTAAACTGGTTATCAGTGCACACAGATAGGTTGTATCTGGACAATGTAAGCAACACAGATGCTGGCCTGTGAGGATGTAAAATCACAGCTAATCTGAGCCTGAGGGGCTGGGGAGGGGCTCTTCTGCTGGAGCTCGCATCTCCCGCAGAGACCTTGGTTCCCAGCACCGACACCTGACAAGGTGGCTCCAAACACCTGCTGCTGCAGTTTCCAAGGCTCTGATACCCTATTCTGCCCCTTCCCCCCCCAGGAAGCAAAACGTAAACTCATAAAATAAAATCAATAAATCTTAAAACAAACAAAACAACAACAACAACAAAAAGCTACAGGTCAATGTGGGATAGCACGAAATAAATCACACAGTGAAAGTATTAATATCTCCATTTTTCAAAGTGTGAACTGATAAATAACTACAGGAGTGTGAAGGAAATGAAAATTTAAATATCTCCTTTAGAGTATAGAGACAACCAATAATGATTTTTTTTTTAATTAAAAGGGGAAGGTAAACTAATTAATCCTAATATTTTAGAGCAAGGTATCTAATATATTATTTGCTAATTAA
This sequence comes from Arvicanthis niloticus, assembly GCF_011762505.2. Lineage (NCBI taxonomy): Eukaryota > Metazoa > Chordata > Mammalia > Rodentia > Muridae > Arvicanthis > Arvicanthis niloticus. The sequence continues at coordinate 102,533,874 of NC_047660.1, forward strand.
ATAAAAATAAGTATGTTTTAGAGTTACACAAAAAAACAATAGAAGAGTTAAAACCAGAGACATCTACAAGGTTTCTTCAAAAACTGTCAGGACTAAGACTGGAGAGGCAACTCAGAGGTTAAGAACACTAGCTGTTCTTCCAGAGGACCCCAGATTCCCAGCAACCCCATGATAGCTCACAACTGTCTGTGACTCCAACCCAGGGCATCTGATGGCCTCTTTGGGCCCCCCTCTAGCACTAGACATGCTTCTGGTATACTGACAAACATGCAGGCAAATTACTCATACACACAAAATAAAAATAAATACTAAAAAAAATAAAACTGTTGGGATTATCTGGGAAAGAGGGATGGCCACAAAAGTATTGCTTCCCCATTAAAAAGGAAACTCCCCGCCTTGGGAGATTTAAGAGATAAGTGACTTTTTGCCATATTTATTTTGTTTTTAATTATGCGTATGCATGTATTTCTGTGTGAGTCCGTGCACGGGTGTGAAGAGGCAAATAGAGAGGGTGGCATCGAACCCGGGACAGCTGAAGTTACAGTCAGGTGTAAGCTGTTTGGTGTGCGTGCTGAGAACCAAACTCAGATCAGAAGCAGCCCAAGCTCTTCATCTCTGAGCCATCCCCCAGCTCACGGGAGACTTTTATAAACTGTTTTTAAAATTAGGAAAAGGAAACGTTCAAAGAGTGCCATTAACCCACCAAAGATGCTCGTATCTCAGACCGAGGACAGCTATGCAGCCAGCTGACCTTGAATTCACACTCCAAAGTGCTGAGAGTACAGGTTTGTACGAGCTGGAAACTGGTTTTAATCTAAAAGAACTTTATTGGGATTTTCAAATACCCAATTTGAGAATACCAAAAGAAGTATTTAATAAGTCATAATTTCCTGTCATAGAATTCCCCAAAGGAACCCATACGTCTCTCCCAGCCACCATGGTTCCAAATTACTCATTTCCAAAAGTAATTTCCTGATAAATTTGACAACTCTAAGCAATAAGCCAATATATTATAATATATTTTGAACTACTGTTACCTAAGTATGGCTGTTTCTCTAGACAGAAAGGATTATACAAAGAATTGCTATTCAAATAATTGCAAGGTGTCCTGCTAAATTAAATGACAGCAATCCAATTCTAAAATTCTCAACAATTATAATAGTGGTATGTATTATATTTCTGTCTTGAATAAGGAAGACTGTGCTAGTACTGTCCCTAGGGTGAAGAAAAAAATGAAAAAGTATCAATACTTCACCCTTAAAGTGTACCTGTCACATGATAATCTTAGGCCACTGAGAATGAATTAGGACCCTCACAAGCTGCAGCACTTGGGAGAGTGGGCCCCGTGCCTTGAGTGGACAGCACAGTGGAGCTGGCTCTGGAGGTATGGGTGCAGGCGAGCCAGCCAGAGTGCATGAGAGCTGAGCCTGCCTCCTGCCAATGGTGGAACCGCATGGCCTAGCCAGAGCAGTGCTGGACAGCTCAGCTGGTGTTGTGGATAAGGGAGGCCTGGTACACTGACCTACCTGTTCAGCTACCACCCAGGCCCAGATCTAGGGTTCTGAATTGGCCCACCCCAAAATCTTTATTATCTGAGAATGGTTGGGATGCAGGAAAGGGCCAGTCCTGCTGATCCAAAGCTGCAGGGTCTCCATGACACAGGGCAACAACAAGATAACAGGAAGAGGTCTATGGCCATACCACCCTGAACGCACCGATCTCGTCCGATCTCGGAAGCTAAGCAGGGTCGGGCCTGGTTAGTACTTGGATGGGAGATAACGGGAGGAGTCCTGGTGAGGATCCAGTATTAGTGTCACAGAAGCCAGAAACTTCAAACCATAGACCAATGACTCACTATAATGAACATTTGCAAGTATGGACACAGGGATATACTGTGGGACACACAGTGACATACTACAGCTTCCATGATGAGATGTTTTTCTATGCTTTGTTTTTGTTTTTTGGTTTTGGTTGTGTGTGTGTGTGTGTTATTTTGGGGGGAGGGTTGAAAAAGCAAAGGTCAGATGTGAGGGAACAAGGAGATAAACACAACAGGAATGCATGATGGGAAACTCACAAAGAATTGATAAAATGTTTAAAATAAATAAATAAATACACCTCCCCAAAGAGTGAATTAAACAAATCACCTAGAAATCTCGGTTACTGCTTTATCTGTCCTCATTTACAGGATAAAACTGATTACTATACACAAGCAAGAAGAAAGAATGTTATATTATAAGGCAAATTAAAAGGTGGCTTTTTAACAGACAATTGTTTTAGCTATAAACCATCAAGACAACTGACTGTATTTCCAATTCCCATCATCCAATATGATATAATCCCTGATTCAGTGATACACAGTTAGTAAATGCACATACTTCCCTAGAGACTCAGAAGCAATGTTCACCTGTTTGCCTGTTTACGTGACTTAACATAAAGCTGTGTTGCAGGAGTGCACGCTCTGGGCACAGTCCGTCAGACTATTGGTGCTTTAAAAAAAAGGGGGGGCGGTGGTTATGCAAAGTCGGTGCTTATCAGTCATAATTCACTCAGACTCAACAGGATGGGAGATATATGAACACACTTGAGGAAAATGAAGCAGTGCACATATACAACACACACACAAATCTTGGGTTAAAGAAAGTTCACTCACCCAGGTCTCAGCACAGCAAGAACATGTGGGCATGAAACAGGGGTCACTAGAACTTTAGCTGCTAAGACCTTTCTCTATACCTACAATTTCCTCCCTCTCCCTCCCTCTCCCTCCCCCCATCCTCCCTCCCTTCCTTGCCTCCTTCCTCCTCCTAAGGTTTTGTTGTAACAAACTCTCACTGTGTAGCCAGCCCTAGCTGACCTTGAACTCACAGAGATCCATCTACCTTCCTCCCTTTCACGAGCCTTATTTTGATTTCTGTGTATGTCCATGTATGTGTCTGCTGTGTTGAAGAGGCCAGTTGATCCCCTGGTGCTGGAGCTACAGGTGGTTGTGACTGCTTGGAACTGCTGAGCAATCTTTCCAGATTCCACATCTAGACTTTCTACATCCCCACAGACTGTATGCCTTAAGACACATCAGCACTCCTAACCAACTAAACATTTCCTCCCCAGAAATTCTCAAGAAAGCATCACATTAGTTTTATTGCATATTTTTAATGGCAGAATAGTCTCTAGAAAAAAAAAAAAAAAAAAAAAAAAAAAAAAAAAAAACCTTCTATTGCACATAAGCCTAGAATTCTGAATGCTGATAAGTACCACACACCTGTCATTTTAAGAGACCACTGATTTAAGACACATCATCAATTAAATGTGTGCATCAACTGTAAAGTGCTTGCCGGCTCCAAAACATTGAAAAGCTTTTAAATACATGCTTCAAGGAAAAAACCCACAGTCATTACTTCGATGAGCCCATCATAGAATGGAAGACCACACTGGAGCTACTGAAGTCCACCTTTTAGCCTAACAAAACCATGAAGCTGAAAATCAAATATTCCTCCTAGATTGGCACTTCACTGAAATCCCAGTAACATTACAAATATCAACTCTGAGAAAAACTAATTTGAAATAAATCTGATTTAAAATTCATTATTTATCAAAACATTGATGTGAAAGAGGCAGAGTCAATTCAACGAGTCATCTCAAAATAGACGTTTTATGGAGCTGACTAGCAATTTAATCAAAACTACACATTCACCACTTTAGACATCACATAACTGTCCAAGTATACATCCGCAATTACAACAGAGCAGTGTCGGCACTTTAAGAGAAGCAAGTGTGTGGTAGGGACACTCCAGGCTTTAAGATAAAACTGTCCTCAAAGGGAAATGCATCACAGACGTTCCCTTCCCTCTTGACTCTAAAAAAGACAAAAGTTCAGGCTACTGTTTCAATACTTAACTGTTTTGCAATACCTCAAAAATGAGATATTTAAAGGAAACATTTCTAAAACACATTAATTCTACAATTATAGTAGATTTATTACAGTAATTATTAATCCAACAATCCTAGCATTACAATTCACTTAGTAATTGAGCCCCTAAGTGAAAAGCACTTTACCTGAGTTACTACAAAATGGATTAATTACTGCATCGGAGTAGCCCTGGTGACAACACTAAGTTCCCCAGGTTAACAGCAGCTTCACTGTGCCAACGTTTGCACCAAGTGGAACTGAAGGAGATCCTCACAGCAGTAAGTGGCATAGAGCCTAACTGATAGCACCCATTTTCTAGAGCTTACTATAATCGAATACTTACAACACTCCAAACTCACCACAGCAAAAGAGAACACTGAGTCAGCTGGGCATGCTAGCATACCTGTGATCCTAGCACCTGGGATACTGGCATGGGAGGATCTCAGGTTCAAAGTCAGCCTGTATACTAAGTTTCTAGCCAGCCTTGGCTACACAGTGCAAGTCTATCCCAAGCACATCCCCAACAGTGAAACAAGAGGAAAGTACAACTAAAGACAATTAAGTCATATTCAAGTCAGAGATCGGTGAGGTATTAGAGCCTAGGTTTCAAGCACAGCTTGTCCCCTGAGTGGAACTACTGCTTATCTCAGAGAATAATGGTGTTTAGAAAGACTTTTCATCTAAATATTGATTCTTCATTTCTTTTAAATACAAATTAAAATTTTATTTTGAAACTCCACTACCCAAGACAAGCCTCATTCCTGCAATAAGCTCAGAGCAGTAGGACAGCAAGCAGTGAGGGGGCTGGCTGCCCTGGGCAAGGGGCAGCAGTGAGGGGGCTGGCTGCCCTGGGCAAGGGGCAGCAGTGAGGGGGCTGGCTGCCCTGGGCAAGGGGCAGTGCTGCTGTGCAGAATGGAGGTGGGTCCTTGTTTTCTCTCATGAGTCTCATTTTTTCACATTCTTAGAACCTTGGCAACAAACCTTACCTTTTTATTTAAACCACTTAGCAAACAAGCAGCATTTTTACACACAAAACCCAAAGTAAATGGGTTCACATACTGCCACCTGAAAAGCATCAGGGAACCTATCAAGACACACATCGATCGCAAGCGCAATAGAATGATTTTGCCAGTGAAGAGACTGCTTTTTCTGGGAAGCAGAGAAAAGATGCCTTTTACTGTAGTGGTATTTGTATTACTTCTTACTTCAAGCTGGTACTATCCTAGACTGGGCACACATAACCTCTCTAAAGCCAGTTTTCCCCCTGTTTGGAGATGGTCTTCCTTCCACAGTTTATTCATGAAATCACTAGGTCATGCTTTCTAAAACATTTCGGTAAATGGATTAAAAGATGAACCGTGAACTTTTAAGATCCACAGAAACAGTATACCTTCCTTCACAGGCAGGATTTGTCTTGACTTTTTTTTTTTTTTTTTTTTTTTTTTTTTTGGTAGGAATGCTCCCAGTTAGATAAAAGAGAAATCTCCAGTGATTATCCATCACAGAAGAGTCAAGGACAGTCCAACAAGACTGCTCCCCACAGACCTGTCTAGCTCTCTCTTCTCTCCCCTTAACTGAATGCCTGAAGCAGTCCTGAATCAGTAGCCCAGGGCTGCATGTGAGTTTCAAGATGAAACTGTGTAAGATCTCGATTTGAACAGTCTTACCCATCCACCTCCCTAAATGGTGTATTTCTCCACTCCTGACCTTCCTTATCCACCCTGCCCCAGCCCCACTTGGCAGGAGCAGATCACTTTATGCAGTGCCATAGGAGAAAAGAGATCATTGTGCCAGGTCTCCTTGGACATGGGAATATAATGGCAAAAAGAAACAGAAGCATTTTTCCTGCCCTATCATGTTCCAGTCTAACCTGGTGAATATCTGGAGCTATCTGACTTTATGTAATTCCCTCAACAGTGGTAAGAGATCCTGGCAAGGAAAAGTGAATATTCAGGAGGCGTACACAGGAACAGGCTGCATGCATCTAGGACAGCTATGACTGCGGCACAAAACTTCTGTAGAACATGCTTTCAAAAGGCTGGACACCCTCATCTATCTGGTTTGAATGGCTTGCTGACTGGTCACCATAACTCTCACCAGAGGGCCTGAAAAGGTTCATCCCAGGCCTATGGATAGGACTAAGTTGGAAGGACACACAGTTTTTGTTTTTACAGGAAAGAAGTTCCCTAACTCATATCATGCAATGGCTCATAAAGCTGTCATCTAACATTCGAAGAGTACCTGAAGTTACGTGTAGTGAAAAGAACATTAAATTAACACCTACATACAGCTGTTAGCTACACTTCCTATTTGCTATTTTTATTTTTAAAAAGGTATTAAAGAGTATAAAATCACAAGTAAATATGAGTCCACTGAATGTAATCTGCCTTTCAAATTATCTTCCAAGCACCAGGCTATTCCCTCTAAGCCCGTCGCCATGCCAATCACTGTAAGAGGTTAAAGTAGTGCTAGAGCATCATCCAAGTGCCTCCTTCCAGATCTATCTATCCTCTAGGGAAAGAGGAAACCTGAATCAAGAGCAACAAACCCCCCCCCCCCCATGTAGTGAAATCAAGATGCATTAATACTAACATTTCTGACTTTACCAACAGGGAGATTAGATACTAAATTATCACTTAATAATTACTTCAACAGATTTTGTGTGTGTGCATGTGTTAGCTACAGAAAATTTTTTCCCATATCACTCCCTGTTCTACATTCACACACACCACACACATAAACACATACACACACACACATGCTCACACACACCAAACACATACACACATGTGCACGCACATTCATTCACACACACACCATACACACATATACATATACACACATACATACATGTGCTCACACACACCACACATACACACACACACACACACACACACACACACACACACCCCTCTGCTCAGAGTGCTGGGATTACAGATGTACATACCACTCTCAGTTTTTACATGGATAACACTAATCCAAACTCAGCAACAAGCACTTTTCTCATTGAGCCATCACTCCCACTCCCCAGCCCTAGTCAAGAGAGCCTCAATGCCAATTTTGTGTCATTGAGCATATATTCACAATCAAATAACCACAAATCAAATTATACTTTTACAATGTTCTGCCCATGTTTTTCTATCATGATATAAATATATCAATGCACTACAAGTGCCAACTTTATAATATGCCATGACTTTAAAAAGGTTTTCACAATTAAAAAACACATTTTTAAAAGGCCACATCATATAAAGAGGAGAAAAATCTATAAACCCTACGACCTTCAGTTCAGAAAAAACGACTAAGTAGCCTGGAAGACATGCAAATGAAGCAGACCGTGGCTGGCTACCTTTTGGCACTGGTTGACAGTTTTGCGGCTGTCTTGCTGGATATCTTCCCCTCCTTTTTCTTGGGCTGAACTTGCTCTCGCTCAGGTTCCTGCTGAACGCTCTCCCGCTGGTCTCCATCAGAACTTCCTCCACTAGTGCTCGGACTGTCATCAACTCTCTGCGCCTCAGTGGACATCTTAGATCCTGGATTAAAGAATGACAGGTCATTTACTCTGCTATGGGAGGGACTACAACAAGGTATGTCCAGGATGGAGAGAAAAGGAGCATATGAACAAAAGAAGTATAATTAAGTATAAAAATGAGAATTGCCCATTTATAGAACAGATAACTCTGGGGTTTGCCAAAACCTCTCTTCTCTGCATTCATGGAAAATTTAGACACAAATGTTGGTAGCAAGTTTATTCGCAAGGCAGAAAGTGAAAACAATTCAAATGTTCTCTAATTGACGGGTTAAGTGTGGTGCATCCATATGACAATATACCTCAGCCACGGGAACAAATGAAGTGTGGCATCGGCGTGTGGCAGCAGAAAGACCTTGCATCGTTATGCTAAGTGAGAGGAGCCAGCCGGAAAGACTAGACTGTACAAGTTCATTTGTAAGGAAATGTCCAGACAGGTACATCCCTGGGAATGTAGAGATATAGTACAGGAAACTGTTTTCTAATGGGCAGAAAGTTTCCATTGAGTGATAATAATGTTCTTAAATTAACTAGTACTTATAGTAGAAAAGCCTCAGAGTTGTTCTGCTTTGCTTTGTGGTGCTGAGGACTGAACTCAGGGTCTTGGCACGATAGGCAAGTGTTCTACCACTGAGCTACCTGCAACCCCTAGGCTACACTTTAAGATGGTGGTCTTGGGGCTGGAGGTGCAGTTTGGGCAGTGTGCACACTCAGCATAGTTCAAGCTCCAGCATTTACAAAAATGGAGGGGGTTACTTTTATAAGGTGAATTGCATCTCAAAAGAACTGGCACAAGATAAACCAGAAGGGGTTGGAGGGATAGATCAGGGGTTAAGAACACCAGCTGCCTTTCCAGAGAGGCTGGGATCAACTCCTAGCACCCACATGGTGACTCACAATAGGCTGCAACTCCAGTTCCAGGTGACACCTCTCTGGCCTCCCTGGGCACCCAGACACATATATGGTGCACAGACATGCATGCAAACAAACATCAATACACAGAATATAAAATACAACTGAGAGAGAGACAGACAGAGAGAGAGAGAGAGAGAGAGAGAGAGAGAGAGAGAGAGAGAGAACCAAGAGCCTAATTTTCATAGGCGCCGAGTGAACTGGGCTCAGCTATGAGAAGTCCAGACAAGTAAAGAGACCTGTAAAGTGTCCTGACAAGTCTGTGTAAAAAGGCACAGGGCTGAGAGACAGGGGCACTGCCACGCTAACATCCAATCAATACCTCCTCAGAACTGAGCCCAGCTTAAAATCCTCTAAGCTGGGAAATTGTTTTAAGCAACCTTTGTGATAATAGAACAGAGGCCACGTGATCTTAAATGAGAACTGAAGCTTAGGAGGGTGTGGGCACTGACCCAGCTCCACGAGGCAACCATGTTGCACAAGAGATAGACAGTGTACAAAGACACTGAAGGATTCTTTTTTTCCCAGTCTGGAGGAAATCTCCCTCGAGGTTTGAAATCCACTTTGCTCTGAGTTCATGCTCCTGGAGCAGCTCTGATGACCAACTCAATTTCCTTAATACTTTGATACCTAGGTAGCCGTTATAACCTAGATAGCAGACAAAAAATGCACTGAGAGAAAAGGATAGCCCTTCTCCAACCTCATTCCATCATAAGCAGCCCCAGTCTGGTCCTTATTATCACATCCTTTACAACCTAACAAGCTGACAGACTTAGAACAAGACTTAGAACTGAAAATGCTCAGACACTACAGGGCTTCGAGCCACCAGTAATCACTTGGAGCATCGTATAGCTACAGCTCAGACATGCCTTGGAAAAGTGAGACTGCCTGTGACTACAGTCATCACCGTCACCACCACCACCACCACCACCACCACCACCACCACCACCACCACCTCCATCATCAAGAGCAAAACACACAAACATGGGAGAGAGAAGAAAAAGAGAAAGAGTTTTATGGGACCCTTTTTGGTTACTCTTAAATTAAGACTTTGAAATAAAACTGTTGTTGACATGGTCAAGATGAAGCTTCAGTGCACACAGAAACAGACACTTCACTGCAAACACAATTTATGACTATCATTACCCAGTTCAAAGGCATGATCTACTAACTCTGTTCAACAGTCATCATCATCGGCTCAACCTAGAGTTTGTTCAAAATCATGGTAGCTTTTCTCAACGCAGGCCTTTAACAGACTGAGTTGGGTTTTTTGGTTTGGTTTGGTTTAGTTTGGTTTGGTTTGGTTTGGTTTGGTTTGGTTTGGTTTGGTTTGGTTTTGGGGTTTTTTTTGTGTGTGTGTTTTGTTTTTTTTTGGTTTTTTGTTTTGGTTTGGTTTTTTGAGACAGGGTTTCTCTGTATAGCCCTGGCTGTCCTGGAACTCACTCTGTAGACCAGGCTGGCCTTGAACTCAGAAATCCACCTGCCTCTGCCTCCCAAGTGCTGGGATTAAAGGCGTGCACCACCACCGCCCAGCACAGACTGGGTTTTATACAACAAACTTATAAGACAAATATGCACAGCAAAGGATGGGAAGACTCAGGAAGCACGGTGATGAAGCATTAAAAGACACTACACATGACATCATCACCCTCATCCCTAGTCCCTTTGTTCATGACAAACAGTAATTCTGTCCACAGAACATAGGGACTGCTCTCCCACCTTTCCTATAAATGGAGAGCATCATTCTCCATGGCTAAGACACCTTTTATGAGCAATAAAGTCACTTAATAGAATACTGAAATTTTATGTCAGTATGTTTCATGTCTAGCTCTAAAAGTCTGAGAGTATTTCTTGGGGTTTCTTATTTGACTTTAACGTTCTTATTATTGGATTTAATATTTGTATTCTTTCTCAGCTTGCTTCTAACTCAGCTTTGAGTTAAAATATACCTAAAGTTAAAAACCCTGTAAGTACGTATGCTACAGCATGGTAGACAAGCAGGCGTATAGGCAGGGACACAGAAAGAAGCATTCTTAGGATGAGGTGCTCTCAGGGCAGGCAGGATACTGTGGGCAAACTTTTCAGAGATGTGAAATCAGTGAGAAGTTGTTCTGTATTCTAAACCTGAGGCCATCCATCACGTGGCAGACACAAGAACTGCAGAAAAGTAGTCGTCTTACACTGCAGCGCAGCTATGACTGCTGTGTGCTGAGTCAGTTGGGAAGTGCACACTTGTTTCAATATTCTTTATGTACACAACTAATAGTGTGTAAACTACATAATTACTGAATAAGCTACTCAACGATGTAATGGGCCATAATCTGAAACTGAAACTTCCTCAACTACTGCAGAATATTAGAAGATTAAGCTACTAAAACTACTACTGGGGGCATGGCTCAGTTCTACAGCACTTGCCAAGCATATATGTGAAGGCCTGGGTTCAACCAGAACACTTCCCCAGAAAGCACTTAAATGGCTAAATAGAAGCATAATTTCTATAGTTTCACAGTTTAAAAAAGTTATTTCTACTTTTGATCTAAGATACCTTATCTGATACAGAGCTTTACCTACAAAGGACAAATCCTCCAGAGGACACTGACAAGCCTTATAAAACCATTTAGAAACAAAGGCTCTGCATCTCCTTTTCAAATGTCAAGAGTTAAGAGACTTGCTGCTGAGCGGTGTCTGGATCTTTGATTATAGAAAAAAGGGGACAATGTGACTGTGTACTCTGGCACAATTAATTCTTATGAGAGGAAATCCTCTATAGATCATTGAAATGGAGCTATATATAAAACTGGTGTCTTGTCTCTTTAAAGTATAAATGAGTAAGCCCCTGAATTAAAACTTTAACATATTATCTTTACTGGCATTTTAAAATTAATTCCTAAAGACCTAATTCCCTAACCTAGAAGGAAGCTAAACTCCAGGGATCTAAACACAAATACAACCTCCAATGGCAGTTTCAAAGATCTTAAGACACCTAAAGTGGTATTTTTACTTCAGATTCAAAGTAAACATTCGTTCATAACTAAACAAAAACACATTCCATCTAAGAATTTAAACAATCGTTTTCTAAGTTTTATTGACTATGTGCTGTGATGTCATCAGGCTCTGAAAATTCCCAGCACATAGTGAGTGAAAGTAACCTGTTTCAGAAAAACTAAATAAGGATCTGGCTATAAATCCCACAGATGAAACCAACAGTACTCAAGTCCACATTACTGTTCAAATCATCAAATGTCATGATTTTAAAAACTTAGAAAAGCAAGTATTCATTCGTGCTGCTACGACAGGAAAACGTGAACTTGTCATTGGCATCCCAGTTTTTCTACTTGGGATTTCTGAACTTTTCCAAAACGTGGAATATCTTATACTATATGCCGTACATGTAGCGCTATCCAGCTTTCCAAGTGACTGAAAAGATATTTATTTAAAAAATAAAAGTAGAGCACCTGATTGGGGGAAGTGCTGTGCCCTAGGGGAAAGAGCTCAAGGTATGACATATGAAAACACTCCATCTTCATCATCGCCCACAAACGAAACTGCAAAGCACCCAGGAGCATCCTGACTGCCTGAGTAAAGACAAATATTTAGATTCCCAAGATTCAGACTTGATTATCGCATTTCAAGAGCGTGCTTTTCAAAATCCAAGGATTTAAAACTAAGACGAGCTTTTAAAAAATCTTTCTGAATAGTAAGGTAATCAGAGGTAAGTCCTAGCACATTCTTTTGTACTTTAAAATGGAAATACTCGGGTAGACCCTCAAAATCACACAATTCACCGTTGGAGGATAAGAGTCTTGCAAACCAGCAAATGGGTCCAAGAGCTGCCACCAAACCCAGGGTGATGATGTCTCTCTAATGCGGCCTTAATTTTCTTTAGGGAAGATGGATGGGGCATTTCTGGTTAGTCGTGGGAAAAGAGACACAAGAAACCAGGCTTTATGTTCATTAGAATTGGAAAAGGGCAAATGGATCAAAACATTAGGAGCGAAGAGGGGGTGGGTGGGGGTGGGGGGACAGGGGGAATCCAGTTTCCAATCAGGCCAGTGGGGGCTGCAGAGAAGCCAGAGGAAAACCGGTTTCGGAGCCAAACTGTGCCAAGCACCAGGCATTACAAAAGACCAGTGTGACGCCCCCCACCCCGGGGCATCACGCACACACCCAGCCGGTACTCCCGGGCGGACCCTCGCCCGCTCGGACACCTCGTGTAGCAATTATGCAATTAGGGAAGAGCTCGGGACAGCCGGGCACTTTGCACCGCGACATCCATTCTGGACTTTGCGGAGACTTAGTTCCTGGCTGCGGTGGGCGCGGGAGGGGAAGGGAGAGGTCCTCGAGGGCGAAGGAGGGCCACACTCTGCGGGAGGGGGGAGGGGCGCGCGGGCCCCAGCGGGCACGCGCAGGGCCAGGGAGGCCTGCGGGGCCGCGGGCGCGCGCCCGAGCCGAGGCCGCGGCGGGGGCGGGGATCTCGCCGGGCTGCCCCTCGTCGCGTGGGGTCCCCCACGCGTCCCACGCCGCGGCTCCGGCCGCGGCCACGCCCGCCCGCCCGCCCGCGCCTACTCACCTCGCCCCGCCGCCCGCGCTCCAGCCGCGGCTCGGACGCCGAGTCCTGGAGTGAAGCCGCCGCCTCCGCGAGCCGCCGCCGCTGCCGCCGCCGCCCGCCGTCCGCGCGCGCCCCCTCCCAAGCGCGAGCTCGCCCTGCCCGCCCCGAGAGCCCGCGACAGCGCGAGCCCCACGTCGGCCTCGCGGTGCCGTGCCCGCGAGCCCGCGACGCGCTTTGGCCCCGCCCCCGCCGGCGCGTGCCCGCGCGGGGACCAGTGAGGTGCGCGCGCAAAAGTAAAGTGACAGCTGAGTCCTGGGCCAGGCCGGCCGGAGCAACGGCGGGTTAGGGGGAAGGGAAAGGAAGGAGGGAAATCGAGGCTCGACGGCGGCGGGGAGGGACGCGAGGACCTTGACGAGCGCGCGCATTAAAGGGACACGCGGGGTAAGGGGTGGGGGCACACTTCAGGAGCGTGAAGTGCGTCGGACTGGGATGAGGGCTAGGGAGAACCCCACCACCACCGCCACCATGCTCCTGCCAGCTCCTGTTCGCGCAAGACCCACCTGCACCGCGGTTGGAAAACTTCGCGTGGGCCCCGGTGAAGCCTCGCTTTACCCCATAACTGCTGCAGGAAAGGTCCTGCTGTGCCTAGTCCTGTCCAGGAATGCTGGCTGCCACCCTGGGAGGCTGGGGAGGGCGGGGCGGGACGAAGGGTGCAGCACTGAGAGAGTGGGAGGCTGCCACTGTGCCTGAAAGACCCGTACGGGTCAGTAGCCTTGCCGTGGGTGGCCTGAGGGATATTAGGTTTCCCTGTCATTGTAGCCCAAAATAGCCACTTAAAACAAAACAAAAACAAAACAATTGCATATGCTTTGTTAACTCAGCGCCCATGAACTCGCCTTACCACCACCATGATCACCACAGTGCGTGTGCACGCACACACACACACACACACACACACACACACACACACCTCCAGCCTATCAAACAGCTGAGATTAGGACTACTCTTAACTTCTGTGAGGATTCTTAGGAGTGGTTGAACCCATGCTGTAGTCATCCTCCCAGCAAGGGGGCTGAGGACAGACCTCCATTGCCTGTATGGTCCAAGTCTCTTGAACAGCGTAGCCAATACATAGGAAACCATGGGGAACCCAGTCTACCAGATGCCATAGGCCGCCATGGGACTGTGAAGCGCTGAGTCAATCAAGCAGTGTAAAGAACTAGTGTGAAAGACCCCGGAGACTTGAGCAATACAAGACCCATAACCTGTATTGGGAACAGAAAATGCTTCCACGAGATGCATTCTTCAAGAACTGTTTTTAAACTAATTATGTCACTGAAAACCTCCCAAAGCAGCTAGTGATGTCTAGCCTGGAACTCACCACAGAGAAAAAATAACAGCACCTTTGTCCTTAGGAATGTTAGCTCAAGAATGTATGGGGAGGGAGGGTTAGAAATGGGTGAGACCTGGTTTTCTGGTTTGTGTGGCCGCTTACATCTGTCTCCTGGTGCATTAGGAGATGTAGCACAGTGTATCAGTAGAAATGCATCATATTTAGAATATGATCAAATACAGCATTTCATAGACAGTCTTAAGTGTGTATCTAATTCATCTTCCCTGGTGAAATCTTTGCATATACTCATTCTCCTGATTATGTCTCAAGAATACAGAAATAGCAAAGCCTTGGCTGTGTTTTGAAACGCTTTAAAAATTGTTTTGTTTTGATACTGGGATTTGACCCAGGGCTTCAACAGGCTAAACAGGCATCGAAGTTCTGCCACCAAACTCTACATCCTGCCTCTGGTAGCCTACCATGGTTTCTGTGTGTGTGTGCTGTTGGCTTACAATGCATGTTTCATAAGGGAGCACCCTGCCTCGCCAGCCCCTGTCACTGGCAGTGGGACATGGGGACGCAGTGATGTCAGCTTCCACCCAGGGGGTAGACTTAAAGAACTTCGCCGCCATGTTGTTGAAGCTGTGCTTCCCCAGCATTTTGTCGGTCTGCAGGTGTTTTCGCTGATACTTTACAGAAATTCAGAACAGGACTTTAAGTTCTATTCACCCTTGTCATTCATTCCAGGAATACTAAATATCGTGGGCCTGGCTCTTGTTTACTGAGTCTAGGTAGTGGGAGTGTAACTGTGAATGAAGAGGAAAGCTGGTCCTCACAGGGCTTCCCTGTTCTTACCCTTGTCAGTTTCACACTCTATATTCGATCATTAGCAAATTCTGCTGATCTTGTCCAAAATGTCTGCTGATCATTATTCCAGAAAGCCACGGCCATCGAACCCCAGGCTTATGTACTTTATGACAATGAGTGTCTATTACAAAGTGTGACGTTTCTAACACAACCCCTACACCCCAAGACCTGAGTCTTGGAAGTTTGAGGAAGGTGACAAGGCTGAAGAAAGCTTTTAGGAGGCAGAAGACATGGAGGGTGCATCAACACATCTTGTGGACATGAGAGGGATGTTGCACCTATAGACTCTCAAGTGTGGCTGCCTTCGTAGATCCACATGGATCAAAATGCCAATATAGATGGGGGGAGGGGGACAGCTACAGGAATTCAAGACCTTCTGAGGGAGGGTTGGTTTTCTTCATGGACAAGAAAGTTTGCCCAACCCGAGTGGTCAGGTCTACATCCATGTATATACATAAGCAAGTCTACCTGCACTCAGTAGTGTGCCTTTGTGCATGGGAATTACAGAAGGGGAGGACCTAGACTTGGGATTTGAGACAAGGATATGGGTGGAGACGGTCAGGAAGTATGGTATGATGAAAACGCATTGAACTCATTCAGGAAATTCTCAGAGCAAAGCCCCCAAGAAAAGTCTATGCTTTCCCATCCCTACTCACTGCTAATTCCCTGGTCAGGACGATTGTGAACTGTGGAGTCAAAGGAAGCCCCTAACTGTTCTTTCCATTCCCCACACTCTCGACAAACACACACACACACACACACACACACACACACACACACACACACACACACACAGACGCATGCACACACAAAGAAAGACAGAAAGACAGAGACAGAAACAAAAACAGATAGATGAAGAAATGTGAGTTTTTAAAACAGAATAACAGGACAAGCTTGTGGTCTCAATACTCAGAAGACAAGGGCAGGGAGACCAAACTGAAAACTTCTCTGGGGAAAAACAAAAACAAAACACTAAAATATAGGCTACATTATGTCTCTCCTCCTCTCAAAAATGCCAGTAGCTTTGCATCCTGCAGCAAGAGCAGTGTTCTCCTGATAGCTACACTCCCTCTTCCTCCTCCTCTTCATCTTCCTCATTCTCCTCCTCATCTTCCTCCTTCTCCTCCTCTTCCTCCTCTTCCTCCTCTTCATCCTCTTCCTCCTCTTCATCTTCCTCCTCCTCTTCCTCCTCCTCTTCCTCCTCTTCCTCCTTCTTCTCCTCCTCTTCCTCCTTTTCCTCTTCCTCCTCTTCCTCCTCCTTTTTCTCTTCTTCCACTGCCACCTGTTGCCCCAACAAGCCTTCCAGATTTTAATATTCATTATTGCTTATTCCTAGAATGTTCTTCCTCCTGCAGAACTTTCTTTTCTTCTGTGTTTTATTTTGCACATCATGATCACATGGCATGATCTTACTCCTTTTAGTCTTCTAATCTTTCCCACCCTACTCTCACCTGTAAGTAAGCATCTTTCAAAGAAGATTCTGTTGGCTGAGCTCACCGCTGTATACATTCAGTAAGTACTGGTTAAGAGAGGGAAATTGACAGCTTTCCAATGTTGTCATACCTCCTATAATAATAAATAGTGTTTGTGGTGTTTATAATTTGTGCAAGACAAGGTTCTAAGCACTTTGCCTGCACCAGGTCACAAGCCTGTGTGGCTTGGTTTCATTTGACCAGCCCTGCTGTCCAGATGAGAGTAAGAGATTCTGAGTTGCCGATTTTCCAGTGACTTGCCCACAGTCAGTATTGGATTTGAAAACAGCAATTTGGTTTGGTCCTGTGTCCATGAACTTCAGGATTCTTACCGTGAATCCATGTTACATGTTAATGGCTCTTCCCAGTTCCTGAAGACTCAGGCTTACTCTCCACAAACAGCTCACTGACTTTATGTTTCTAGTTTCATTATAGCCGTCAGTGGTTGTTGAGGTTTGGTCTGTTGCTATGTATTGTAATGCTAAGTGCAGGCACCTAAGGCCTGGTTGCCCCCAAAGACCAGAGACTCCACATGCAGATTCAAGTGATGCTACAGTACCTTGCCCCTGGATTGCTTTTGATTGGTGAATAACAATACCTACAGCTTATAGCTGGGCAGAATTAAGATAGGAAGGGCTTGGTGTTCTGGAACTTGGGGTCAGAGGAGACTACTAGGGGAGAGAGAAGAAGGTGAAGAGAGGAGAAAGGTTAGGAATCAAGAAAGCATGACTATGAGGGCTGGCCAGTTGGAGTTAAGAGCAGCCCAGATAAACCCTAGTAATAACTTGGGTTTATTGACAGAAAACAGATTTTTTTTTCATTTTCAAGAGTTTACTAAGATTCATCCTCAGATTTACATGTGATATATTGGATTACCCAAAGACCAAAGAATCACAAGCAGAATTGACAGACAGAATTTAATATATGCACATGGCTGTATATATAATGCAGCATCACACCATATAGGGCATTGACTTGTTTTATACATTCAGATCGCAGATTTTAATAATGGCATAGAGTGTAGATATCTGCCCAGCCTTAGAGCTAATAAAGGCGTATTATAAATATAAAGGCCTTTTATCCTTTATATTTGTCTGTTATCCAAGAGCTGAATAATCAAAGACAGGGTAGATGCTCCGGATTGGAATTAAAATTATTTAACAAGCAGTCATGAACATACTCTTCCTTCCAACATTCCTTGTGTCTGAGCTTTAATATAGATTCACTTGCAAGCAGAATTGGCAACTAGGGATGTTTTGAAGGGCCCCTCTAAATTTAACACAGGAAAGCTCCGGAGAAGGTAGGCTCACTAGTTCCCATTTCGGAGGAGTGATAGGAAGGTTTCTCTGAGAGAACCAACACTAGAATTCAGCGGAAGGCATCACAGTGTGATTCCTTGGCTGGTGAGCCTCCTTTCTTATCAGGCACCTAATGAGAGGGGATTATGAAATATTAGATTCTACTCCATGGGGGTGGGGGTCCATAGTGTCAGCTTGGATTTACTGGTGACTAGAACACTGGGATTGGGTGTGATGGCACACACCTGTTATCCCAGCACTTGGGAGACTGAGGCACAAGGATCATGAATTTGTCTAGCTGACAAAACCCTGTCTCAGAAAACCACAGACTGGGGACTGTAACTCAGTGGTACAGCACTTACTCAGCCTGTCCAAGGCTGAGGGTTCAATCCCTAACTTGGAGAACAAATTAAGAGTCCTGAAAGACAGAAAGATGACAGAGAGGGATCTTTTGATTAAAGTCTGTAGGCACATGTGATCACCAAGAATAGTTTAGATGTTAAGGGATAACACAAACTTTTTAAAATGATGGCTGATACCTGTAGTGCAACATATCGGGGAGGGGCCCGAGGGAGGAGGATTCCCATGCGTTTGAAGCCAACAGGTCTACACAGTGAGTTCTAACACCAGTCCTTGTGAGATGGCTCAACAGGTAATGACACTTGCAGCAACAGCCTGGTGACATGAGTTTCATACCCAACACCTACATAAAGATGGAAGAAGAGGACCAAGTCTACAAAGCTGTCATCTGACTTCTATGTGCTGTCTGTGGCGTGCAGGCCTGCCCATCATCGTGACACACACACACACAATAGTGAATAAACAAATGTGTAAAGATTTTAAAAGCTATGAATGTCCAAGAGTGACCTCTCCAGCCCCTAGATCCTGCATGCATGTAGCATCCAGTCTCGATGATGCTCCTAGCCACTCCCTGTCTCTGGCATCCACACTTTTATGTCTTTTCCCTCCATATCATTATCCCAGGGTTGAGATGACACTGGAACATATGCTGGTCATGACTGGGCTTAGTTTATAAAAGATGTTAGATTCACAGTTCAGTGTACATGGCACCCCTACCCTTCCTCCTTTGTCCTTCCCTTTCCCCTCCCTCCCACCTCTCTTCCTCCTTCCATCCCACTCTCTCCCTCTTCTCTTCCTCCCTTTTTCTCACTTTTGCTCAGATTCTCTCTCATCTCCACCTTGTCAGAAGCCACCTGCCTTCTTGTAAGCATCCTCGTTGAGAAGCTCGTGTGGCTAGAAACTGAACTGCAAAAGCAATCTCCAAAGCAGATCCTCCACTCTCAATCAAGCACTCATCTGAAGAAGCCCTGGCCATCTTATCTGAAACTTCATAAAAGACCTTGAACCAGGAACACTCAGCGAAGTCCCTCCCGACCTTTCTGAAACAAATGTGTGTTGCTTTTAGCCTCTGTGTTTTGAGGGAAGTTTGCTGCGCAGCAGTAAATGATATGCCATCTTCTCTCCTCTTTAATGTCATTACTGTCTCCCTCAGTCTTCTGTGTCAAAGATCCTTCAGCTGTGGTAGATCATCCACAGCAAGGAATCTCATTCTCCTTAAATGGACCAGTGTCCCCAACATCTCAGAAACAAGGATAAAGGGACTTGTGCGTGTCCTAAGATATGTCTAAAGATTCTCCGAGGGAGCCGAGGCTGTGGATGGTTAGAAGGGAAAAACGGTTCTCAGATATAAAAGAGTAAGGAAGGAAATTCTTATTCTAAGTCAGGGCAGAGAGTACTGAGCTGGCAGGCAGCAGTCAGCTCTTTGTTGAGCAATGAGGTTGGAGATGAAGCCATCTTTGGGATGCTGGATATAACACTGTTAGTTTAATAAATAAAACTGCCTTTGACCTAGAAAACCTCCAGCAGGTGGGAGACCTGCACTGGGTTGAAGAGTGTACTTTTGAGCAAAAGTGCAGGACTCCAGGACCCCGTCTGTCTGCATCCATGAGCGTGGCTCCAGGATTCTCCTGCCTTGCTGTGTAGATCCTCACCCTTTGGCCCAACTTCTCACAGCTCCCATTTCTTCCTTAGAAATAAGACTTTTCTTAGTATCTCATTCGGGTACATAGTAATAGAGCTGATTAAAGGAGACTACAGGAAGCCCCCAGACTGGGACTTGAAGCAACCATGAGAAGCCATAGCAGTTGACAGTTGACAGGTGTGAGATCATGCCCCACTCCTCCCCAGATCCAGAGTCGTGTATTTCATATACCATTGTTTAATGTGAAATGACTTCCATAAGCTCGTGTGAATGGACATTTGTCTTTAGGCAGTGGCACCTTTTTAAAAGGTTGTGAAATTCTTAGGAGATGGTGCCTGGATAGAGGAAGTTAGACAGGAAATAATGCTTGAAGTTTTATAGACAGGCCCACTTCCTGGGTGCTGTCTGCCTCTTGACAGTGAATTCTGTAACTGGCTTCCTCACACTTAGCTGCCATGCCTAATCTGCCATTTTGACCTTGGTCCTCTCAAGCCATAGGCCAAAACAAGCCCCACTCCCTTCAGCTGAGTCTCAGCAGGCATTTGGTTACAGACACAAGAAGTGTAAAGAGTACACTTCTGCTCAGTCTCGTGAATATGGTTTCCCAGAGTCAACTGTGACTGCTGGGAATCCCTTGAGCTCTTTTTACAGTGACTCCTCAATACAGAGGCCACACCTCATCCTTCTTCCTGTCTCTGGTTTAGGGGAAGGAGACATTACCCACAAGATTGTGAAGAGACTGAACATATCTTTTTCCCCCCACAGCCATTTCCCCAAATTATGGAGTGGCAAGAGTGGGGATCATCATTTCAAAGTCACTTTATCAACACCCATTCCAAAGACTAGAGAAGATTTTTAGTATTTCCCACAAGCTCAGAATAGATGTTGATGAATACTTCCCAGGCCTTCATAAATTCTTTGGCCTTCTCTATGAGTGTGCATAGGCAGACAGAAGGCAGAAGGGCCACAGATGCAGTCTTTTGAACCTCAACAGAGAATGTTCCTGATGGCAGTAGAATGGGTTCAGGGGTGCTGTGAGAATAGATTCAAGAAAAAAAAAAAACCAAAAAACAGGAAGCATAGTTTTGTTGGAAGATAAAGCAAACCTGTTCTGGAGAAAGGTAATTTTAAGCAAGACATATGATCTATTGCTTCCTGATTATCCCAACTCAAACCCTATGAATGTTTATTTAAGCCTAGGAAGAAGACTCTATGATTAAGAGTTAACAGTTATTGCTGGTAAAAATCTGTGTGTTTAACACAGAAGAGGGAGGAAGCTGTGTGCTGGCATGTTAACTGCATTGTCACTGGCAGTGGCATCAGTACAATGCTGTTGGAACCATTTGTGTTTGGCCTTTAGCCATTTATAGAAAGCCCATTATCTGTGGGATTTCATTTCTGGAAATGCAGCCACTTCCTGGGGTCCCAAAGTCAAAACAAGGAAGTAGGGTGTGTTCTGGGGGAACACTACAGGGACTTGTAAGGAGGTTTAAGGTCTTGCTAGTGGAAACAACCTTGTAGGATGTGAAACCAAACCACTCTCTGATTTAGGCTCCATTCCAGAAAGTGTGTCAACTTTCTGTATGGGAACTACCTGACTCTGCTGATTCCATGTGTGTCCATGGTCAGCTTTGACTGTCTTCAGCCCCGAGTATCTTTCTCCTCCTTTCCTCAGCATGCTTCTGGGGCTGTAGAGCCTTGATGATAACAATCCCTCTGTAGGAAGGTTACCTCATTTAAAGATGACTGACCCTTCTAGTACATCCTTGTCTTCACTTGTCCGTCATGTGACATGGATTGATGCACCCCTGTCATTTAAGTCACTCCTTTCAAACTCACTCTAATCTGTCCATGCTTCTCTTAAAATATAGTAAGGTGGTGAAGTAAACATGCTATTCTGGAAGGAGTCTGCTGAGCAGAAAGCAGCAGGAGCTGAGAGCCACTTGCTTCTCCCTGCCCCCTGAACCTGGGGTCCCCAATGGCTGAATGTCATAGGAATTTTCATGTCCTTTCAACCATCATTAAATCAGGGTCAAAATAAATTCTAAAATGTTTAGGAGACTTAGAAGTCAAGAAAATAGATTATAGTCTCATATCAATTCACTGTGTTAGAAAACTTTACTTCTCAAGCTAGTATGCACTTTTTACACCTATGGCCTACGGAAATAAGGTTTTCAGCTTGAAAAAAAGTCATAAATTTTACCTCTTCCAGAAACTCTTGATTGGATGACAAAATTGTGTATCAGTGGGGAAAACAGAGGTATTAATGACAATTATGCACTTTGATCCCAAGAATATAGGGACTTACCAAGCCCTTTCATGGGATTGGCTTGACTAGGGTGGCAAGAGAATGAAGAAAGGACAGACAGACAGATAACACAAACAGAAAAGCTGGGGTCAGGTGGCCTAGGCATTCTGAGAGAGCCCACTACATATGCAGAAGACCATAGCACCCTGGAAGCTCAGTGTTGAGCTTAAACAGAGTTGAACAGAGAGGAGGGACATTACATAGAGAAAATCAAGGAGGTAGGGTTTAGAGCACACAGCTTGATCAAGAAATAGGCTTAGTTAATCTCAGTGGGAGCACTCTCTGCAGGGGATCCGTCCTCAGGCCATAACTATCTGGTGTGAGAAAGCTATGGCAGGTATTTTCTACACACACTCTTACTATCCACACATGGACCAGAAGACTTTCCCATGTCTCTGAGCTTTAGTACAGGGTGAGGGGACTTTGCCATTTTCTCATAGGTCAGAGGCTATGGGTTCATACACATATTCTCTCAGATTTTCACTCACACAGAGCTTCCTTCACTCCCCACAGGACTTATTGTCTATAAAAAGAGTTTACATGAGGGACTGTCAAGATGGCTCATTGGCTGAAGGGGCTTGTCACCAAGCCTGATGAGCTGAGTTCCATTCCAGCGAAAGAACAGAACTCCTACAAATTGCCCTCTGACCCTCACAGAAGCACTATGGCATATGTGCCCCGCCCCCTTTCTCAATCTATGTGAATTTGTTTCTGAAATTATATCATGTTCCCACTGGGGTGGTAAAAACAATGGAGTGACTTCTTTTCAAACTAAAATGGTTCATGTGCAGAAGACTGCCTGTGCCACCACCACCCATCTCCCACCCCAGTGCTGGAACTGGATCCTAGGGCCATGCACCTTCTAGGTAAGTGCTGTGACTCAGAGCCACAGCTCCAGCTAGGAGTCACAACTTTTTTCTTTTCAACAAGCATTTACTTTATTAAAATAAGAAAATTTTGTTACATAAACATGTTTACATTTATATCTAGAGCACTTTCTGGCACTGTCATGAATAATAATTAGTCCAAGCATGGTTGGGTACACACTGCAACCTCATCCCAGATCACATTTAATAGCTTGTTTACCAAACTTTTTTCCCTCACACGACACACATTCAACATTCCCAACATGTCCCACGTTTTTATACTCCTAATTCTAATAGCTGAGTCGTGTGTAAGCATGCCCGATTTATTTGTGTTGTATTAAACCACAGCCTGTCTCACACCTCTTTACCTTTAGACATTGTTCTGGGAATCTTTTGCTACACAATCAACTATTCCAAAAGTTGGTGGTTAAAACAACAGCAATTTGTTTCTCATTCATTAAATTTTGGTTAAGGATGCACAGAAACGGCGTATCTCTGCTCTTTGCAATATCACATGGAGGAGTTTTGACTGGAAGGTGGGAGACCTGCCTCCCTGATGTTTTGTTCATGGGGCTGGTAAATTGGGTGCAGGCTGGCTAGGATCTTAGTGGGAGTTTCGATACAGAACTCAGATCCTCCTCACTAGAATGTAGTCTGCTTGGCTCCCTCACAGTACTTCATCTCAAGGCAAGCATCTCAAGCAAAGAAATTGAACACAGAGTGCTTTCTAATGTAGGTCCACATCACACAGTGTCACTTCACACATGCTGTTGTCCAGAGCATCCCCAAGAACCCACAAAGACTGCATGAGAAGGGAATTCGATTTCTGCTCTTGGTTGTGTAATGGGAAGCTTCTAGAAGGATTAATAGGACTAACAAGATTGTTGTGTCCATCTAGTAAAATACATTCTGATATAGAAATATTGTTTTCTATGTCTGTATCCTATTTCTCTCTGTTTATGAAACCCAGGTCATTCAGTGTTCTGTACAGATACTGCTTTCTGAAATGCTCTTCCAACAAAGAGTTAATCATCACATGGTGGTTAGCTTTAATTTTCAAATCAACATAACTTAGGGTCATCTGGGAAGAAAGTGTTAATGAAAAAATATCTATATTTTGTGGGCCTGTGGATTTTCTGGGGGAATGTATTAACTGATGTGGAAAGAACCAGCACTTTGTGGGTGGTACCATCCTCTAGGCAGACGGTTTCTGGATTGTATAAGAGTGGAGAAATCAAACTGAGCACAAATAAGCCAGCAAACCCCAGTGAACATGTCTGCTGTATATAATATGACCTACTTAAAAGTTTGAGCCTCTTATATTTTTGGTTGTTAGCCTAGCCTTTAACAGCTGAGCTATTCAAAGAAAGAAAGAAAGAAAGAAAGAAAGAAAGAAAGAAAGAAAGAAAGAAAGAAGAAAGAAAGAAAAAAGAAAGAAAGAAACTTTCTCCCATTGTTGCTTTTTGTCAGGGTATTTAATCACAGCGACAGAAGTAAAACCACATCACACCATCTCTGCTGTGCCACCTATGTTTCTCAGGTATACCTGTCTTATTTTCCACTAAGTGATGCCTTGCAAAAGGTGGCTTATATCAAAATAAGGACCAGGACCTCTGTAAAAGCCAGTCCTGCAAACCCTATGCACTGACTCCTCGTTAGCTATGGCCAGTGTTGGCACCTGGGTGGTGAAGCCCTGGCAGCTCTGGAGCATCTTCACTCCACAGACATTACTGCACTGCTGGGTTCTGCTCATCCAGCCTTGTGAGGAGGATGCCTGCTCCTACCTTAGTGCCAGTGATTACCTGGAGCCCTATTGGAAAGGGCTTGTTACATTGTAACAAGAGCCCCAGTGGTCCACCACATGGTAAAGTTTGAGAAGTGTTACCTTAAAGGCACCTCTGTGGTTTCCTTTTGTAGTGTCCAAGGGTTCATATCAATGAACTCAGTTGGAGACCATGTCCCAGCTTCTTGATCATGCTCCAGGAAATATGACTATGGAGTCTTCTTGCCTCATAGTTTTCTGAGAGCCTTTTCCTGAGTCTGTCTTCCTAGTGGGATTTTGATATGGATGTCTTTCAATGTACCGATCAATATGGGGACACTTAACAATATTATATCTTCCAATCCATGAGTATAAAAATATCTTTGCCCTTGTGCAGATACCCCTTAATTTTTCTCAGTAATGTTTAATAGTTTTCAGTGTATATGTCTTAAATTTTTCTTGTTAAATTTATTCTCGAATGTTTTGTTCTCTGCACTGTTATTGTGACACAGTTATTTTAATAACTTAAGCTTCCAAAGTCTATAGAAATATCCTTTAATTTTGCATTGATTTGGTACACTTATACAGCTGCTTTAAGTTTCAGTATAACTTTAAGGTTTTCACATGAAAATATGTCATCTATGAATAAAGACTATTTTACTTCTTTCTTTCCAATTGAATGGCCTTAATTTTTTAAAAGTTGCTTTATTTTTCATTGTGGCACTCGCTATAGAGATTTCAGTAAAATGACTGAGTAAAAGTGTTGAAAACAGGTGCTAGTGGTTGGGGCTAGAGTCTGGCATTTCTGGGTTCTTGGCCTCTTATATAGAGAACTGAAAACCAGGCTAACACAGATGTGCCACAGAAGCCTGAATACTTTGTTCGTATCCCAGCAATAAAGCAGATGCTAGAGGCAGATGCAGATGCTAGAGGCAGATGCTGTGTAGCTGGGCAGCAGCAGCGTTAGTTGAAGATGTGTGAGGGCCTGGTCACTTTCCAGGGCTTCTTCTCCCGAGATCAAGAGGAGTTGGTTACTAAGAGGTGTGGTTAGTTACTGAGGGCCATGGTCGGCTTGATTGAATCTCTATTTTGACTGATAAATTAGACTGATAAATAATCATTTCTCCACTGTATATATCCCTTCTCATTATACATCGGATCTTAATCATTTGCATGCCTAATTATACATAGACAAAAGATAGTAAATAGGAGATTCTCCCTGAAAGGTTAACAGAGGACACATGTACCCAAAACAGCCGGCTCTACTCTTCTATTCTTATAGCTGGGAATGATGGGAATTCATTTGAATGGAAAACTGCAAATTTGAGAGCTAACAGTCAGGGGGTAAGAAAACATGCAGTTTTTCAAGAGATGGCAGTAAAGGAATAGACAAGAGGTTCAGAGATTGCTGTGCGTATAGTTTGAAGAGGGATACGTGTGCGTAGTACATATAAATTGCTACGAGAAGGACGGATGCCAGGTTAAGCTAGCTCTTTGTGCCTACCTTCTTCCTGAACTTGGGAAGAAATCATAGCTGCTCACAGCCAAGTATGATGTTGGCTGATAAAATACTACTATGCTGAGGAAGTTCAACTTCTTTTCTTTTAGTTCAAAATTTTTTATTAACATTAGGTGTTGGGGGTTTTATATAAAAAATTTTATATCTGTTTAGATCATCACATATCTTTTGCCTTTTATTATAGTAACCTAATACATCTTAACTATTTCTTAAAAAAAAAAAAAAAAAAAAAAAAAAAAAAAGTCCTTCCTGAAAGTTTTGGGACTTCCCTGAAGTTCAAAGCCAAAAGTGGCTAAAGTTTCACTTCTGTTCTAGGAGAAGCTATTTTTCTGCTCTGACATAAAAAATAACCAGATTGTCAAATATTCTGGCTCCAGACCCCAGTGGACTTCTTGTTTTCCTTCTCGTGAGCTTTCTCGGGAAAGTTAAAATATTCTAAAATGAACTAAACTTCCAGGGAACACATTGGCATTAATTGGTACAAAATGGCAACACAACCAGTTAAAACCTGCCTGTTCCTTTTCTACTGTCTTGGCAAGAGGAAAGTAAGTCTTCTGATGTTGCTGCTCTAGGACATGGTTGTAGAATTGGAATTGAGAACTTTAGGAGAGAGATGGCGTTGAATTAATAAGGATTCTCTGAGGTGTGAGTCCTCATCTTGTGAGAGAAAACTTTCTTTGCATGCTTACTCTGTCTTTAGACTCTGCAATGTGCATTAAGTGCTTTTCTTCTCTCTCTCTCTCTCTCTCTCTCTCTCTCTCTCTCTCTCTTTCTTTCTTTCTTTTGTTCTTTCTTTCTTTCGAGACCACAGTATCCTATGAAATCAATACAGATGGTCTTCACCTTTGTAATGGTTCAGCTTGTGGCTTTGTACTTAATGCCACTGTTGTCATGATAAGCATTTGCATTCTGGGTTGTGACAGATGATAAATGTGTTTTAATTGTTTCCTGTTGTCCTTTGTGCATCTCCTTTTCTGAAATACCTGTTTAAATCTTTTGTCTCTGTTTTAGATTTATTTACTTATTGTTATGTGTATACGTTTGTACCTTCATGCATGTGTGTGCGCCATCTATGTGCAGGTGCCCACAGGGACCAGAAGAGGTTGTCAGATGCCATAGAACTGGAGTTACAAGAGGTTGTGAGCTGTCTGATGTGTGTGCTGGAATCAGTCTGGGTCCTCTGTGGGAGCAGCAAACACTCTTAACTGCTGAGCCATTTCTCCACCCACATTTCACCATTTTAAATGCCAGCTGTATGTGGAATATGCTCTCTAGAGACAGTGGGCAGCAGTAAAGAGCCAAAGCTGACATCAACCACATATCCCTGAGGACACTCTTATAGAATTCTCAGGGTGTTGATCGGTTTATTGGGATGGTACTCCAGTGGAAGTTAAGGATCATCTGTACACTCTCAACCATACTTTACAGTAGAGGAAACTGAGGCACAGATTAACTGGACACGTTGCTCAATGATAGCCTTCTAAGACGTGCTGGATCCAGCTGTAGAGCACACTTGTGACACACCAGAGTCTACATGCCTATCACTGTGCCTTATCAAACTATAGGCCAGTCAAATCTTCACACCATACTCCATAGCTGGTATGGGGGAAAAACTTCTACCTTCCACCAACAAAATCCAGCTTCACCCTTCCCTGTTGTATCTAATGCCTATTAGAATAAAGCATTTGATTGAGTTCAGTATCAAAATATAGTGTGATCAAATAAATAACCCACTTAAAAGGGTAAAATGCAGGTGGAGAATTGGCTCAGTAGTTAAAAGTGTTTGCTGCTCTCACAGAGGACCCGAGTTTGGTTCCCAACACCCACATCAGGTAGCTCACAACCAGTAACTCCAGTCCCAGGGCATCTGACAACCTCTTCTGGACTCCGGGGGCACCTACACATACATGGAACACATATATACACGAAAGCACAAACTTATATAAATGCACCTAAAAAAGAGGCAAAAACTGTAAGTAAGTACTTCAGAAAAGAAGCTCTACCAAAGACAATAAGAGACAATTAAAAGGTATTTATCATTTGTCATCAGAGAAATGCACATTAAAATCATATACAGAAACCACTGTGTGCCTAATCAAATGACTGGCATTGAACAGGTGACAGTACAATTCACACTGACAGCCTAGGGCCCTCAAACATTCCTGATGGCTATGCAAAATGATACAACCACTCTAGATAATTATTTAGATTATTATAAAATTAAACTAGCAAGACACTCAGCAGTTATTCTCCAAGGCATTTGCATACACCCACCCCCAGCTCCACAAAGACAATATATGCCCAAGGGAAACGGTACGCGGTGGTGGCAGCATTGTGTTAATAATAGTTCTGAACTGGAAACAAGTTGAATATTTATATAGAGGAAAATGAGTTAACAAACAGTGGTATAGCCATACCTCAAAAGCATTATGTTGAGCAAGGGAAGCCAATCAAACATACAAAAATGTCCCATCGTCTGGTTCAACTGTCTATGAATGTTAGTATGAGGAGGTTCAAAGCAGGTAAAAGTCACTACCAAGAGCTGATTGGTGATAGAGATGGAATGGTCAAGAGGTCACATGGGTGGTAAGCTTAATTGTAAAAGAACAGGAAGGAACTGGGGTGACAAAGCATAATTGTGTGTGTGTGTGTGCGCGTGCGTGCGTGCGTGTGTGTGTGTGTGTGTGTGTGTGTGTATACACACATGCTGTAAAGATCTTCACATAGGTCCATAATGTCCAAGACCCTTTGCACTATCTACTTTAGATGGGTGGATATTATTGCATGCAGATCATACATCAAAAGAATTGTTTTAAAATGAAACTCATGCACAGAGAGGCTTACGATGCTGTTCAGTGGGTAGATTGCTTGCTTATCATATGTGAAGACCTAGGTTTAATCCCCAGCACAACATAAATTGGGCATGGTAGTGCATGCCTGTAGTTCCAATACTTGGGAGGTAATGGTGGAAGGATTAGAAGCTGAAGGCCAACCTTGGCTACATAGCCAGTTTGAGGCTAGCCTGAGCTCTGTGAGAGCTGTTCTCAAAGAAAATATACAGGATTAGAAATGACCCAGAGATTATTTTTCCCTTTGAGCTGTTCGTTATTAGCTTTGCTCACACACAAGGCAGAACTAAAAAGTTCACGGGCAGAGGGAAAGCATGGCAGAAAAGAAATGGGCAGAGCATTGTGGTTCTGCCACTTAACAGGAGAAAACAGCTCATCTGCCATTCTCAGGGCATCCTTTCAGTGACTGGATAATAGCAGGGACAAACATGTAACAAAGAGGTATTGTATGGAGACCTGACCATGGAGGAAGTCTAAACTCACTGCCTCCTTCATCGTCACCTCTGGGGGCATCTGGCTGAGAAACAGTTAATCTGTGATTACATGCCACTATAATTGTTCTGCTTTGGTTTTCCAACTGGTCAGATGTCATCTTCTCTCCCGAGAAGAGAAAGGGTCAAAAGACTCTAAAAGGATGGAGTGGGACAGGATGAAGGTAGTGAGTGCTTAATTATATTGTAAAGAATTGCTGAGAGAGAAGAGAAGGGAACCCTTAAAGGAGGAAGGGCAAGCAGCAATGGCTGAGTCCAGGTAAGCTGATGTGCTAGGACCACTTAGTCCCACATGTCTCTTTTATTAATAAATATCAAAGAGCTCCAGGAAGTTTTTAAAAAATAGTATGTAAAAATTTTAAGTTTAAAATATATGTATAATACCTTCTTTCCTTCCTCTAACCCTTCCCTTGTCTCCCTCTTCTTCCTCTCACATTGATGTTTCTTTATTATTTGTACACGTACACACACACACACACACACACATGTGTATACATATAGTATGTATGTATGTATGTATGTATGTATGTTCAATCTGCTGAGTCCATTTAGTGCTGCTGTGTGTACGTGATTTCAGGGCTGACCACTTTATACTAGATAACCAATGGGCAGGCTCGTCTCTAAGAGAGTTCTTTGTCTGAGAATGGGACCCCATAAGATTCCCTTTTTCCATATTAGCAAGTCTATTGGCATTGATGTTTTCTGGGTCTTATTTACAGAGGCTCATAATATATAACAGGCCTTGAACTTACAGACATCACAGACAGCTTACCTCTGTAATCTGAATGCTGGTATTAAAAGTGGATGCCACTAATATGAGGTCATGTGTCTTTTCTAAAAAGATGTACATTTATTTATTTATTTATTTATTCATTCATTCATTATTTAGCCTCTCTCTCTTGTGTGTGTATGTGCATGCACACACACACATGTGCATGCATACTGAACGTGTGTAGCAAGAAGATAGGAGAGAGCTACATATGCTATTAAGTAGGAGGTTAGAGGATGTCTGATATAAGAAACATACATCTTGTTACTTATCACACTGCCCCAGACCTGGCTTTAAGGATTCTTCTCCTCATGATAATATGGTTCAAATTCGTTTTTCCCCAAAGCCCATCAAATTGATAGCAACCATGAACCACTTGCTGGCCTAATCCATCATGGTACAATACAGAAAGATACAAAGAGACTGGGATGGATAAAGGAAATCAATACCTGCTTCCTGTTTGTTACCTTCAGGTCTTTTGTCTGGTTTCAGTGTGTCTTCAACAGAATAAGAAACATAGCTGAATTCCCAATCAAAATCAGATAAAGCACAGGGTGATTTTGCTCTCCGTAGATAAAAATTTGAATTACAACAGGGCTAAATTGTCTGAGCCCATTCTAGGTTTTCAGTTACTAAGAGTTTTTTCTGTGTTTCATAGACATGTATAGACTTAATAGTATGATACGCAGCAACAAACCAGTATTTCAATAATAGGTAGAAAACTGAGCAAGTTTCTCCCAGTTCTTAAATCGTAAGTAGTCCTATATACCTTCTGATCTATATTTCCATCTTTCCTATTCTCTTGAATATTGTAAATGGTATGTGCTTGATCATGTCTACATGTACTTGACCAGATGTGGGTAGACCTATACTATATACACTTTAAAGTGTACATATAAAACTTTTCTTCAGCCCCAAATTTGTTCCCAGCACTGCAAAATACATAAATATATGCTCTTACTTAGCAGCTGGCCTCACAACATGGTCTTTGAAAAACATTTTTTTTTTCTGGTTGGGTTTGTTTTGTGTGTGTGTATGTGTGTTTGTCTTGTTTTGTAGTACTGGGTATAAAACTCACTGGAAACTATTGTATTAAGGGCCTTTCATTTCAATGGCCTTATTCTTTATAATTGTGGTTTTATGAAGTATACACAGAATCTTCATCTAGACAGCTTACAAAACTACATGCTTAATGTTACATTATCAACTATAATAAGAATTAATAAGATAATCAAGAGAGTATTTTATTTTTAACAACATCAGAGTAGAAGCTTGATATTGCATTTAAGTGATTTCTTTTAAATAGTCATGAAGTGCAGCACAGAAAGCTTGTCCTCTAGCTTTGTTACAATGCTGCCAGTAGATCCCTGTGGGAAGGATCAATAATGTCACAAGAGACCCTATGAGCCAGCTAAAGCCCGCTTACTGCATGGCTAATAAAGCTTGCCTTCCTGGGTGCCCCCCAACCTCATCTTTCTCTGCAAAAGAATGCCAATGCTTAAATGTGGGCAATGCGGTTTCCTCTCATTTTTTTTAATCATTAAAAAGCAGAGCTTGTACCCTCAGATTGTCCTCCATAGAAGGAAGTGCAAAGTCTTTGTGATAGATCTCCTGTGATACAACTGCTCTCTCTTAAATTTTTTTTAAAGTATAATATTCTGGGAATAAAATATAATGCAAAATTTAGATGACAATAGAGTACCCTGATGAGCTAGGTTATACTTAGAAGGAGACAAAGTGATTTAACAGAGAGATCCATGGCAGTTATTACTGGGGCTACAACTTCACCAATACTTGTATTAAATAGCATTCTGAGTGTTCTTTTAAATAGCTTTTTAAAGCAATTTACAAGTTACTGCAATAGAAAGATATCTAGAACACACTTGATAGGATAAAATGAAAGTAAACTTTCCAAATATTATGCAAATAAGCATAAAATCTCAGATAACAAAAAAAATCACACATGGATGTAAAAGGTTGTATTTTTAAAAATCAAGTTTGAGATGACACATTTTATAAAGAATTGGTGAACTCCAGATTAATTTTAGTCATATAATAATGTGTTTTGTTAGTGTGGTCTGTTGTCCTAACCGGGAGTAGTGTTAAACACCTGTAATCCGAGCACTGGAGAGACGAGGCCAGGAGAATCAGGAGATTAAGGTCAACCTTAGTGAGTTCTATTTCAGCCTAGGCTACATGAGACCTTGTCTCAAAAAGTAAAATTGCTTTCAGCTAAAGTTATTGTTTGCTGGACAAACATGGTGACATATACCTACAATCTCAGGACTCAGGTGGCTGAAGCAAAAGTTTCTAAGTTTGACCAACTTGGATGACACAGTACCTTCCTTCTCTTGTCCTCTGTGTCGGCACATGGCTAAGACAAAGAGTCAGAATGATGAAACTTCACTCCAGCCTAAGAAACACAGTCTGGTCTTAGTGAGAGACCCATCAATATAGCACTTGGGCTGTGAGTCTCTACCCAAACCCTGCTTTACCGTTTTAACGGCACTGGGTTCCTTCATGTTTTTATTTCCAGTACAGGTGGTGCCTACTTCTCGGTTGAAGGGGTGCTCTTAGCAGATTCCAATTTGCCTGCATTCAGAAACTTAGAAGTGTCTTGGAGATTCCATTCTCCAAGAAGCAGTTCTTTGACCAATGACTAATAAATGTGACAGTAAGAATACACCACCTCCCTTGCTGTTTCCATCAGGGAACCAACTGAAGAAATACCTGTTCTGTCCTCCAAGCTCTTCTGTAGGATTGAGTCCGTGTAAGCAGACATAGAACCATGGCAAGTATGTCTGTGCTTGGCCTCCATCCTGTCTCCATTCTCACCGAGAATCACTTACACAGATGCTTATCTATGGGTCTATTCCTTAAGACAGCATTCACTGTATACTCTAGTAATTCCCTTGTGGTCTCCCAGACCACACACGTGGGAGAAACGTATCATCACTCTGGGATAGGATATACAACGATTTTTTTGGTCTTCATAGTAGATGCCCAGATTGCACATTTAGGATTAAGAAACTCATTTTGTGGTAGCTGGAGGTTTGCATCCATCTCTATGAACTGCCATGATCCAAAGGCCAGCCCTGAGGCACGGCTAGTCACTGTGGGAGTTCAAATACAGACTCCCTTATCTTCAGTTAGTCCAACTGTGAAACACTGTGCTCACTCCAGCGTGCTCTGGATTATCAGCTTAAGAGTTGCTACAGTTTAGATAACCTATTTCCTTTCAATGTCATCCTGTGTTCTTTAGATCCAAAGCGATGTTCTCAGGGGCCTTCTCCCATCAATCCTAGTGAATAATGCTCTTTTCTAGAGTCTTCAATATTCTAAGGTCTTCTTCAATCCAGAAAGACAACTCAGAGCCCTGAGGTGTGAGGTTTAGGGATTCCTGGAAACAAACCTCAAAGAGTGGCATGGCTTAGCCAAGGTCACACCTCTTGTAAGGACTGACCCAAACCACCTTGGTTTGAATCTGAACTCCTTTTCTTTTGAACATGAATATCCTAAAGGCATGGCTAGACTTAATTTTCAAAGAGCTGTGGTAAATTGATTTCAGCTTTTAAAGTTTTAATAGTATTTTAAAATCTTTCATTTAGTATCGAGCCTCACCTTATACATACACTCTAACAACGACTGCCTACAAGCAGGTCAAGTGACCACTGTCCATTGTCGTATAAACTGGGCACGCTGTTCTGCAAGATGCCGCCTATCTGACAGTGTCCTTGGGTCTTTTTGAAACACCTACCTCAGCCAGAAATACAAGAAAACAGTGTTTTTCAATCTAGTTGGCAGATGACAGGTGTCCTTGAACTCATTTACTCATGACACAACATTTCCCTTTCCCTACTTCCTCAAAAGGGACTGTAAGCTCAGGCTGCACTCTCTCCACCAGGGCTGAAACATTTTCCTTCAGATCCCACCACTCCGTTCTGCTCTACCAACATCTGTCTGCAGATGGAGTCAAATCTCAAAGCCCACTCCTTCTAAAACCTTAACTTTTAGCTTTTATTTTATATTAGTTTTGGGATAGAACCCAGGGTCTCACACACTATACAACAGCCTTACCACTGAGGCGCACCTCTAAACCCATATCACTCATTTGTATTTTGTTCTAATGAAACCAAACCCTCGTCAGTATGGCAGACCATTCTGCTATGGTTTTCCACTGAGAATACTTTTCTTTATTTGTGCTGTCATGAAGACTAAACCCGAGCAATTGGCAGCCAATGCTGAGAGGCATATTTACAATAGCACAGTGGATCTTCCCAATGCTGAGAAGCATATTTACTTCTCAGTAGACCTTCACAAGAAGTTTCTG
Organism: Arvicanthis niloticus; assembly: GCF_011762505.2. Taxonomy (NCBI): domain Eukaryota; kingdom Metazoa; phylum Chordata; class Mammalia; order Rodentia; family Muridae; genus Arvicanthis; species Arvicanthis niloticus. The sequence continues at coordinate 102,568,637 of NC_047660.1, forward strand.
TAATTCAGTAAGTTTCCACCATGCACTAATGATCACATTTACCTCTGAACAGATGCCTTAGAGATAGAAGCTGACTGAGAACTTCCAGGAAATGGCCAGACAAGTTTCCTGCTTGCAACAATGAATGGGCACACACACATCATATACACACACACACATACCATACACACATATACATACCACACATGCACACATACCCACACCCCCACATAATACACATAATACACAGACACACATGCAAATACAAATATATGTACACACACAAATATATATATACTCAAACCACAGACACATCACCCATACAACCACACCACATACACACATACTACACACACAATCACACACACACTTACACACAGACGAATATATAGATACAACACACACAGAACCACACATACACATATACTACACACACACATCACAACACACACCACACACACACAAATATATATATATATCCACACTACACACATACAACCACACCACATACACACATACTACACACACCACACACACATACCATACACCCTCATCCCCCCACACATCACACACACATACATAACATACATCCACACCCCCCCACATACCACACACATACCACACACATACACCACACACATACCCACACACCACTCATACACTCACTCATACACACACACCACACAAATATAAACAACACACACACACACATACACACACACACTGGGCAGGGGTTGTGAATAGGGATAGGACTGCCTATGTGTCTCCTCTAGGGGTGACATAGCAGTAATACAAAGGAAGGCATAATCCTTTGGGCTGGGAAACCTTCGAAGATAGCAAGTCCTGAAGATTTCTTAGTAACATTTACAATTAGGTCAATGATATGTGTTAATTAGATTCCATGTGCACTGTTAGGACAGGAGAAGCAGCAAGGGGATCAATGAAGGAAGAATACAGTGAGGCTGAGAAGGGCCAAACCTGCTGTTGCCTGGTTTCTCCAGTTTCCTTGGCTTTTTGGTCCATGGTGACTGTTTCCTTAAGTTTAAGAGTATAATCGTGAACCAGGTGTGGTGCTGCAAGCTTTTAATCCTAGCACTCAGGAGGCAGAGGCAGGCAGATCTCTGTGAGTTCAAGTCCAGCCTGGTCTACAGATCCAATTCCAGGACAGCCGGGGCTACACAGAGAAACCCTGTCTCGAAAAACTAGCACTAGCACTAATAATGACGAAGACACAAAAGAGAACACTAATGCTCTGCCATTGCCCAATATAACTTTACTGTCCACAGTATGTTCAGTTTGATGGTCACTAGTCTTATGTATCCATTGCATATCTGGAGTATAAGGACCTGAACTTTAACTTGGGATGAGAGATGGGCTGAGACAGCCTGTTTAGAACCTGTTCAGGCTGCCCTGGGACTCTGGAACTCAGGTTGGCCTCAACATTATAATTTTCCTGCCTCCACATTCTGTATGTGCTTCCGTACAGGTGTATGCAATCATGTTAGGCTCTTTAATTTTACTAGCTAAAGGTAACATTGAAATAGCCACACGAGGCCACAGCTATTGCACTGACAGTGCAGCTATTGACAGTGGAGCCTAAAAATGATGTAACAAGGTGAAAACTCCATTTAACAACCACCGTCAGACTTTTTAAATGTCTTTCTTTGAGATAATCTTCTTGACAATGATCTAAGTTAGTTTGTCAACAATTTGATACGTGTATATAATGCATTCTGACCCCTGCCCTCTTATCCCCCTTTCATTCCTATAATCTGATCCCCATACCAGCTCCTTTCCAAGATGATAACTTGTAGATTCTACTTGTGACCCATTTACTTTAACCAGGAACTGAAGATTATGATCCCCTCTTCCCCAATCTACCAGTAGCAACAAAGGGGTCAGCAGTGAGGGATAGGGCACCCTAAGCCCTTCTTTTATCCATGCCTGACTGTTCTCGGGCCCGTTCTTGTATAGATCCAGTGTAGATATTTGCAGCTGCTCTGAGTTTATGGTGCCATGTCCTGTCTTGCCTTCAGGATGGCTTTTTCTCTTACATTTGTTCTGCTCCCTCATCTATGATAGTTCCTGACCTTGGAGAGAATGCTGTAAAAGTCCTGTTTAGGACTGATCTTCAACTCTTGCATATTCATTGAACACCGAGAGACTGCCCTCATCGCTGTTTATTGGAAAGAAAGGCTCCTCTAATTAAGTGGTGGGGTATACGGGCAAAAACCATAAATATTTAGAAGGCAATTTGACTCTACATCAACTTAGCTAAAGGACAGTATTAAGTTCCTCAATCCCAGGTGTTATTACTTCCTTCACCATGAGTCTTCAAGAGTACCAGGCATGGACCTCCTCATGTGGATCAGACTCCATATCAAACTTGGGGTCTCCCCCACCTCTTCCTCTTTCCCTCTCCCTCTCCCTCTCCCTCTCCCTCTCCCTCTCCCTCTCCCTCTCCCTCTCCCTCTCCCTCTCCCTCTCCCTCTCCCTCTCCCTCTCCCTCTCCCTCTCCCTCTCCCTCTCCCTCTCCCTCTCCCTTTCCTCCCTGTGTGTGTGTGAACTTTAATTCTCCAGTTAACTAGATAAAATAAGACACCCATTTTAGAGACAAAAGGAATGGAGTTGCTTGCCATATAGTGCCTTTGGCTGGGACTCCCATAGCTGTCTGCAGATGCTGAGGGATGCACAGAAGGAAGAACTGCCTGAGGAGGCATGGAAAGAACAGAGTGAAAAAGATGCGAAGAGTATGGGAGCCTTTCTTCCCAATAAACCGTGATGAGGGCAGTTTCTTGGTGTTCAGTGAGCTGAGAATACATAACAGAGTATTTAGTCCTAAACAGGTCTTTTAGACTATTTTCTCCAAGGTCAGGAAACATCACAGAAGAGGGAGAATAATGAGTGTAAGGGAAAAAAGCCATCTTGTAGGCAAGACAGGACATGGCATCATAATCTCAGTGGGCCCACAGAGTCCATGAGGCTCCGGGAATAAAACTAGCCCTGTGTTATAAATAGGTTGCCAGAAGTCCTGTGTGTCTACTTAATACAAACTGATGGTATGACCACTTCATGGTATAGTTAAGGGGAAAGTTCTTATTCTTGATATGAGACAGACAACAGCCTGAGGCACCAGGGAGAGGCCAGAGCAGAGAAAAAAAATAGTAGACAGACCACAGCTAGCAGACAGGGCCTCACCCAAAGAGCAAAGTAGAAAGAAGGGGGGAGGGAGAAAGAGAGCCAGGAAGTTCCAGGAAAGAACTGAGAACATGTGAGGAGGAAGAAAAGAGTAGGAGAGAAAAATGTATCCTGGTGACAAGAATTTCAATCTAAGGCATCCCCAAGGAAGATTGAGAAACTTGGCCCAAATTACAGAAGAGGGCATTTCTTTCTACATGATGGAGGCCCAGCACAGTGAGAGGGGGTTCTTGGCATGCCAATGTGACTTGCACAGTAGTAGCAGGCTTCAGGAGTCAACAGAGACAAAGCAGGCAGCTCCAGGGAGACTCCTGAGGACCATGAGAGAAACTGAGCCTTTCCACATGACATGCCAGGCACTCAGGAGGATGCAGCAGGCTTCAGGGTCCAGATGAGATGCTCTGCATTACAGAGTAGCATAGCAGGTAGGGTAAAAAGTGGCTGAAGAGGCAGAGTTGAATATGGGAGGTAGAAGCTAGCAGAAACAAATGGTCCATACATACCTTAGGAGACTCAAACCAGCAGGCTGGTTCAGTTAGGAGAGACTGGGTTCTTTGGAAAGGAATCCATTTAGGCCTTCCTTGAAGGTTTCCGAACCAGGTGAATGTGAGGGGCACAGTAAAGAAACTGAAACAACTACTCTATGGGTGGGAGAAGGAAAAGTTTATTCCAAACTGCCAAGGCTGTCTCTGGGGAAGACAGAGAGGATGGAGGGAAAATCTCCAGGGTCATAGTGGGAGGGAGCTTACAAACTGGGCTGAGAGCTTGAGTAGAGACTGAGGGAGCCTGAAGACTAGTATGGACCTTGATATGCAGATAATAGCACAGGCATATGTTCCGGGGAGAGCCATATGTCCCTTTTGCCAGAGATAAGGAGAATGACTCCTTTTGAGAGAACCAGTTTCACAAGTTCTCGAGAAAAAGCTGACTTCTGTCCGACCATCAGGATTTGGGGAAATGGAGTTTCCTGCTGACCTGACACTTAAACCTAGGCATCTTGGAATTAAATAACACTCAGTTTCAATGTTTCAGTTACACTAGACATATTCTAAGTGTCCAAAAGCCATGTGTAGCCAGTGTTAGTAGAACCAGTATCCATTGCAATAAGGAGTTCCATCATACATCACCAAGTCAAAGGGCAGCTCAAGGGTGGCTTTGTCTAATGGAATGGCAGCAGGTTATTTTTGACGATTTCAGGCAAACTTTTTTTTTTTTTTTTTTTTCAAATTCTCCCAACTTGCCTGAAAATCCGGTTAATTCCATGAAAGCCCTATGGCAGTGAATGCAGACGGAGGGAAGGGTTGCATTCGTCGTCTAGGTTCATATGATGTGACACATGGCTGCTTGTAAGAGCAAGAGGCTGACGTGGTCTCATGAAGTTGTAGAAAATATTGTTGGGATAGAAAAGGGACTTTGGACTTCACTGGGGGGGATTAAAGATGTAATAGCAATTTGAATTGTATTACCAAAGACATGTACGTACTGAGCCCCAAGCGACTTGCCACGTCCGTCATAATTAAAAGGGATTTTTACCATACACTGAGCACCCATACTGTTCTTAACCTTAGAGTGCTTAAAATGAATGAATGAGTCTTTTCAAGAGCCACAATATGTGGTCTGATTGTAATTAACCACCCTGTTATTGATTTCAAGTTATCACCCAGCTGGCACTTGTGGCTTTAAGTAATAATAGTGATAGTGGTTGGCAATCTAAGGACATAACATGGCTTTGAGCCCTTCGATAACTTCTCACTTGGTATATACAGAGAATGGTAAACTGACATTACTCACATCGTAAGGGAGAGAGACATAGTTGAGTGAATTTGTCCCCAGATGCCAATAAATTATGTTTTAGGTTTCAGTGGTCAGGTAACTATCAGGCTTGTGACTTGTTGACCTGGACTCTGAATCTCAACCTTTTGCCTCATGACAAGAGGAGCCAGTTCAGCAGTGGCTGCAATGTCTGAAAGGCCCGAGGCAACCAGAACTGAAATGCAGAAGTACCAAGTGGGCTAAAGTTGTGTTTTAACTTTACCGTGCTTAAGAGATCTGTAAGACAAAAATGCCTCTTACCTATAAGCATCACTTGCCCAAAGACAGATAACTTCCTGGAATTCTGGGACCTGTTGTTCATGTAAGATAATAAGTCACATGTTTTTGCTTGGTTGCCCCAACTTCGAAGGATGTACTTTATCACACTTAGGTGGGAGGTATGGAGGCAGGAAGTATATCAGATACATGCTTGCCTCAATTTGATAAAGGCAGGAAGTACCTAGTTTTGCCTTTATAAGCACGTGAGTAACATAATTCATGGCCATTCTCTGGGAATCCTGAGTATGGACTTATTCAGTGTTCATTGTCCTAGCCAGTATTTAGTAAAGGATGGTTTAAATTTGCCTTAAAATTTGTGGAGTGGTCTTATCTTCACCTAGTGGGAATAACACAAGCTTCATCCTATGTTTGGAAAATAAAAGTATACTGGACCAACCATGCAGATCTCTCTAGAAATTGGCTTCTACGCTCTTGAGAATGTCTGGTTATAGCCTGAACATCCAGGTGGCACTCTTCTTTACCAGTTGTGCTACCGAACAAGAGGTGGAAATATAAGCAATCTATAGTTAATGGCACATTATAGACTCAAAAATTCATGCTAGGGTGGGTTTTAGTATTTGCCTGGCTCAGGCATTATTAGTAGTTGTTCTACAGCCCATGTTTCTGAATTATTCAACAGTGAATGCATTCTTCAGCAAGATTTAAACACATGGAAACCCCTGCTAAGTTCTGGGGCCTCCAACTCAGTAGGTTTTTGGTAGAGACTGAACGTGAATAGTACTTTAAGAAATGCTTTAGTCATCTTTGGAGGGTGGCAAAGAAGCAATTCATTACTTTAGCATCTGACAAATCCAAAGTAAATATTATTTATTCACCCTGTTCTTCATTTACTAACTCATTAAATTACAACACTACAAAGGTCTTTTTCTCTTTGCACAACTGTGCCATTTGCTTAGTAAACAAAGACATTATACTGGCTAGTTTTACATCAACTTGACACAGGTAGAGTCACCTGAGAGTAGGGAACCTTAATTGAGAAAATGCCTCTATAAGATCAGGCTATATAAGGCAAATCTGTAAACCCTGGGTTGGTCCCACCCCTGGACTTGTAGTCCTGGGTTCTCTAAAAAAAGCAGGCTGAGCAAGCCACGAAGAACAACCCAATAAGCAGTACTGCTCTATGGCTTTCTGTATCAGTTCCTGCCTCCAGGTTTCTGCCCTGTTTGAGTTCCTGTCTTGAATTCCTTTGATAAAGAATTGTGATATGAAAGATACAGAAGTGTAAACAAAATTAGCCCTTTTCATTCCTAAGTTACTTTGCGGTGTTTCATTACAGCAATAGTAATCCTAACTAGGGCAGCCATATGATCCAATTTCTTCCTCAAATGCACTGCTGAGAAGGAAAATAGATTGGGGAATATATTAGCCTGTCATCCAGCTAGTCCATCAACGTCAGGCTATAAACAAACAGTCCAAAGATACAGTAGTTTCTCAGTATGCAATGTTAGGCCTCAGCTGGTCTTTAGTATATACGGGAGTCTTGAAGAAGTAGGCTCTAATGCTAGTGAAAGAATTGACCTGCTTGCCAAAGTTGGGGACATTAATTTCCATCCCTTTCATGATGTTCATAAAAAATAAGCCTTAAATCATGAAGCAGAGACTAAATAAGGAATGGGTCTACAGACCCAAGTACATCTTATCATGCAGATTCTTGCCCTTCTCACTGTCATGTGTTGGACCACTTAGAAAAAACAGTGATTGAAATGCTAGTAAGATCAGTTATGTATCAATTCCTCTCCCTCATTTCTGGTAGCACCCACTGACCATTCTGGTCTGCAGAATATGTTGTCTTGCAGCATCCCTGCCTGCCAAATTGGGGAAGAAAAAAAATCAGTTAATTACTGTTCCCACAGCAATGGTCCATGTATTATCTACTGTCTAAAGATTTGGCTAGTGTAGATGGTAGAGCTGTTGGCAATGTTCCAAAGCTTTGCTTTTTTATTTTATTTTTTTGTAAGGATAGATTTATTATTGCAAGTTTTAATAGTGGATGAAGCAAGAAGGAGGGGAGAAAACAACTTATGGGATACAGATATCCCACAAGCATGAGTAGGGAGTCTGGAGAAGTGAAGGCTTAGGGTTAAAATGTAGGTTCAAGTTCTGGCTTTTCTCTTGTTACAGGATTATATTTGATATTCTATTTGGTGTGGTTTGAATCTGAACTGTTCCCCGACAGGTATCATGTATTGAAAACTCAGTGCTAGCTAGTGGCATTACAATGGGAGTCTGTAAACTCTTAAGGAAGAGAGGCCTACATAAAGGATGTAGATCTAGGGTGGTCTTCTGGAGGTCTTAGCCAGTGTAGATGTTGATAGCATGTGCAGAAAATGCTCATAGCTATTTTTCCTCCCAAATATTTGTGGCTGGAAGACTGAGCCCCTTCAGAGACTGTCCCTAGCATGCTCTTTGCTTCTGCTATGATACAAGTAACTGTTCTTTGTCATATGCACTAGGTCCAACTTTGACACGTGTTTGAGTTTAGAAATGTTAAAAGAGCTGCTCTGTTTTCATGCAACTGGACAATTTTTCCAGAAGCAACGATACTTTCTTATTCTTTGGCTAGGCAACCAACACTGTAAGGTGAATTGTCCTATTTACTCTCTTGTCCCGAGGAAATACATAAGAGGTTTAATGCTGTGTCACAGACAGGGATCATAAAATATAAAAAGGATGCTGTGCATATCTTCTAAGGGGTGGTATTTCTTTATAACGTAGCTGGGAGAAATGTGGAGAGCAAAGAAAAATCTGACTGAATAAAATCCCGAGTGATTGTATGTTGATATGGGAAGAGCCAGGTTAAGGACTCCAACGCATCAGATTCATGGGAAAATGGAAAAGCTTTCCCACCCAGTGTGAGGCGGCTCAGAGGGCTAGGAAAACCTTCCTCTGGTCAATGTGTGGGTGTTGATAGTGTGCGCAGAGAATGTCCTCAAGAGCATTCTTCTCCCAGTTATTTGTGGCTAGAAGAGTGAGCCCCTAGAGAGACTGTTCCTATTTAGATTAGCTAAGCCTATCTCCCTGATCCAGCTGCATGCAGCAACCTAGCTTCCCTATTCAACTGTTTATAATAAACAGGCCAAGCTTCCTGGATGCTGTGGTTTCTCCATCTGGGAGCCCAATATACCCAAATCCAGTCTTTCTGTGTGTCTCTGTGTTTATCTCCATTCCTTGCGATCTCTGGAACCATGTTGGATGTGATAGAGACTTGAAAACCCGCAATGCACTGGAGAAAACTGAACAGATAGAGGAAGAACATGGGGGGGGGGGGGGGCAGCGAGAGTGGACATGTTACCAAATTGACATGCTGAGGTCCTGCAAGTATCGTTACCTGGTTTTGCGTATGACTCTGGTATTAGTTCTACTTATGTCCTTCGAGTTCCATGCAACACATGACAAAGCATTTGGCAGGTAACAAATCAATTATTTGTGGAATGAATACTCCTTCCATTCAAGCTGAAATGTTGACAGTTCCCTCCAAATATTTGTCTCCTTCTATAAAAGGACTTGATGGCTCAGAGGAGGACTGAGGCATTGTGGGAGCATTGAGAATGCAGTTTCAGGACTGGGTGATTCATTATCATCCCGTTTTCTGTTGGACAGATACCCAAACTAATTCTAAGGCTTCAACACAGTCAGTATGCAGTTGGAAGCCATGGACTGGCTGTCTAAGAAACTGCTATTGCTGTCTAAAAATTATGCAGAAAAAAAATTAAATCCACATTTAAAAATCTTACTCGTGTCCAGTTTCATTCCTACCTACAGGATAGCAGTATTTTAATTCCTGTATCTCTTCTATCTTGCTTATTCCTAAATATATTGGTGAATGATTTCATAATTTATAGTTTTATTTATTTAATTATGGGTTCTGTGACTTGAACTTAGGGCCTTGTATGTGCTAGGAAAGTACCTTTCAATGGGCTACATCCTTAAACCTCTTTAATTTTTTTTTTAAGTTTTTTTTTCTTCTGTTAAAAAGTAAAGAATTTCTGGAATCTCCTGATACAGTATATTTAAACTATCATAGACAGTAAATAATGTTGTAATGTCATAGTGATTGAAATATAGTTTGTAAGTAAGCTTTTCTGTATAAAATATGGGACAGAGGGGCATGGTTTCCGAGATTTAGTTCTGGACACAGACAGCCATAGTTGTTTTGGAGTTATCTCTTGTTTAGGGCCTCTATAAAATCAGGCTTCTTAGAAGCAGAGCATGGGACCAAGGTTTTTGTGTGATTTTCTGTGGAAGTACTCCCACCAGAAGTAGAGCGTACCAGTAGGGCAAGAGTGGGTAGGAATGAGCCAAGCAAGGTTAAGGAGACTGCTGGCAGGCCAATTCCCAAGGAGACAAATGGAAACATAAGTTAGGCAGTCCCTGGAGGCAAAGAGACTGCAGTGGTACCCCCAAGCCAGTCAGTCTCTGGAGGGGTGCTGTCTCTGTGGTAATTGCAGGCTACAGTCTTATGTTCTCAAATGGTTCCATTATGGCTGAGCCAAGAGCAGCTAGCACTGAGATGGCCACGGGAGCTGGGATGCCAGGAACAGTCAGCACTGCCACTGGACCTCCCTGGAGCTGGGATGCAAGGCTGATGGGGCACCCAGGACTTTTCACTGAACTGCTCATTTTGAATGGTAAAGCAAGCAGTGATGTATTTCACTGGCTTTTTCCAATGAAATATTCAAACAAAAGAGACGAGAATTCTAGAAAGGCGGCAGTGGGTGTGTGTCTAGAAGCTTAGTTAATTCAGCATTTCAAATACCTTTGAAAATAGAACTTCTGTTCTTCATACATATTCTTTGGTTAAAATAACGTAGAAATAGTATTTTTACCCTTTCATTCTTTAGTTTTAAAAAGAACGAAATTGATGAATGTGGGAGAACTGCCTGCTGTAAAGCACATTGCTCAAATTAGAACTCTGGGAGGCAGTGACAGCTACTATCAACATTTACGGTGATAGACAGATCTGGTGCTTCAGTCTGAACATTTGGGTCTTTAGTTCATATTAAAAGGTAAACTTCCATCTTTTAAACAAATGTTCAAAAACGAAAATCTATGTTTTTCCAAGAAGGATGCTAAACAAGTGCAAAGGAGAAACTGTTTCTCAACAGCAACAGCATTAGTGCATGCCCCAGCCTCCGTGGACTACTTCGTGGAACCTTGTCTGAAACATAGTGGGATCATTTCCATAGTGTGAGTAAGGAGTAAGGCTGCAGCCGTGATGGGGGTGGGCTGGTACATTGGGCCATAGCTAGATGTAATAGACACATACACGTAGCTACATGAGGGTCATTTTATACCCTTATACCTCATCTGCTTCCTCTGAAATGGAAATAGCATTTGTTACTAAAAGAGAAACATAGACTAGAATTAGTACAACATGTGCCTGTGAAGATGTGATAAAAGTGGCATAAGTAAATGCTTTGCTCTTCTGAACTCTTCGCTTTTAAAGCAAGGTCTTCTGCAGCTCAGTCTACTTGAACTCTCTGTACAGTCAAGGATGACCTTGAATTCCTGGTCCTCCTGTTTCCACCTCTTGTGTGCTGGGACTGCAAGCCTGTGTCAACATGCTTGGCCAAGTCTGGAACTTTTAGCAGAGTTTAAGAGATGGTCCTCGTTACCAGTATAGCCCCACTCCTATAGTTGAGACTCTTGCTGTTCCCATAATAAAAGCCATAAATAAGTAGTCTTTTTCCAGAATGGGACTTTAGCTTGTCTCTGTCTTCCAAGTCCTTCCTCTCAAGTTATCTGCTTCTACTTGGTGTAGAAAAAAAAAAGGATAAAAGATTCTACAGGTTTTACTTTCACCAATGCAAACTCAAGCAAAGAAGAAAGCCACAGGGTTGAGAACTTTTCTACTCTAATTCTTGATCAGCCACTTTGCCAGTGGTCTAAGAAGATTCCTCAAGACCAGCTAAAATGAAATGTCATTTACTGCGATGACAATATGAAGTAGAAGCAGATCCTCTCTAATAGGTGCATCATCAAGACACTGGTGTCACTGTTTCAAAAGAAAAAAAAAAGTAGGACAGATTCAGGAAAAGGACAAGCAAGAGTTGGCTTCATTTGTCTGTAAAGAGCTTCTCAACAGTGACACCATGCTCCCTCCCATGGTTTGGCGAGAACTCGGGAACATTTCATTCTAGTGACTTTCAAATATGCAGAAATTCTTTAGGTGATCACAACTCCTTTTTAGATGTTAAAATATTGAGCAAGCTGAACATGGGGGTACACATCTGTTTTCCTAGCACTCAGGAAGGTACAGCCTGGGCTACATAGGAACACACTATCTCTGAGAAAAGAAACAAAACCCCTCCAAATCCAATCTGACATCCAAATGTCAATCTCATATCCAGGAGACTGACAGAAGACTTTCTTACTATTTCTCAACAGGATATGGAGAATCAAGAGGGTTTTGTTGCATTTTTTGAGTGCTGCAGTTCCGTCTTGAGTATCACTTCATGTTATCTCATGACCTTTGTACCCTTTAGGATTTGGAATTTCCAGAGTGTGATGGTTTGTATATGCTCAGCCCACGGAGTGGCACTATTAGAAGGTGTGGCCCTCTTGGAGTAGGTGTGTCGCTGTGGGTGTGGGCTATAAGACCCTCTCCTTAGCTGCCTAGAATCCAGTATTTTTCTAGCAGCCCTCAGATGACGATGTAGAACTCTCAGGTCCTCCTGCACCATGCCTGCCTGGATGCTTCCATGTTCCTGCCTTGATGATACTGGACTGAACCTCTGAACCTGTAAGCCAGTCCCAATTAAATGTTGTCCTTATAAGAGTTGCCTTGGTCATGGTGTCTGTTCACAGCAGTAAAACCTTAACTAAGACACAGGGTGATTCTTGTGACAGTCTTGTGCTGACCACAGGGTCCAACCTGCCCAGTTCTTCTCTTTGCACCTCGGGTTCCTTCTTTTTATGGGCACTTTTCTGCTCTTCATTTTTGAAGTAGAGGCTGGCCTTGAACTTGTGATCTTCCTGCCTCACTTTATAATCCTAGTGCTGGAATCACAGGCTACCACCATCCATTCTCTTTTTGTCATAATTTAACTGTGCATAGCTATGTCTACATATGTCTATAGTTCTCTGTGATATATATTTTACGTATATAGAGCAAGGAAGAGTGGAGAAAGAAGGGGAAAGAGAAAAGAAAGAAGAGAGATGAGAGGAAAGAAAGGAAGATCATAGAGAGAAAAAAAAGAAGAGGGGAATAACTTGGTATAAGTTTACAGAGAATAGCGATCAAGTATGTGGAAAGCCTGGGTGTCTTTCCTGGGAAGGTCCCATCAAGAGGGTTGTTGTTGTATGAGAGCGCACTCAGTCCACAGGCAGAACTTTCAAAACAGCAGAGCAGATTTTCCTGGCTGCTGCTCCCCTTGTAGCCCGTGCAGATGACTCCAGCCAGTCTCTGATTTTTGTCTTGTCTAGTTGAGGTGCAGACTCTGTTCTTTTTAACACTCACCTTCAATCCACTCCCAAGCCATTCCGACTTTACTTCCTGAAGATTAATCAAAGGCACTCCTCTTATCTTCCTTGCCATCATCTTGCTGTTTCAACCATTCATCTATTTTCATCTATTGTTTCTTAACTTACCTTGTACTTGTGAAGTCTGCCTTCCATTGGGAAGCCAGCTTGATCATTCAAAACTGAAAAAGCAATCCCACTACAATTTGGTGTAGAATGTGCTGATGATTTACTGACATTGTCAAGTCCTTAATCTGCCCTAAAATTTCTGTGTTATCTGAATTGTCTAGTCCCCACACATACATGCTAATTTACACCATGGCTGCATTTATGTTTAAACTCTTCTGTTAGGGATCTCTATTCAATAAATTGTCTTCCTTCCTCAATTCATTCATTAATCTGGTCACTTTCTTATCATCCAGTCTTTAATGTGGCCTCAGAGACATGGGAGCTTCCACTGGCTCTGAGCTGGGCTAGGAGCCCCTTTCCCATCCTCCTTATCATCTGGTTGCAGTCTGTCCTATCACTGTTCACTAGGCGAGCACCATTACCTACCTGTCTCCATGTATTAGCTTTCTTTCTTGTTCCTCTTCCCAACTGTCCCAGAGAGTAACTTAAGGGCAGAGCGTTTATTTTGTTCACAGTTTCAAAGGGCTCCTTCTGTCCATGGTTGTAGAGCTATGTGCATTAGTAGAACATCATGCTGATGGGCATGTGTGTTGAGGAAGCATCTTCAGTTTGGGGGATATAGAAAGCAGAGAAAAGAACAGTAAGGACCAGGAGCAAGAACTTCCAGAGACATGATTCCAGCAACCCACTTCTTCTGGATAGGCCCCTCCTGAAAAGTTCCACAGCATCCAAACAGTGCCACCACTTGAGGACCAAGTATATAACAATCTGTAGAGAACCACATATTCTAACTGTAACATTTTCTCATTAAACCTAGCATCTGTGAGAAGAGACAGGATTTACTTATTTGGTCCTGGGATTAGACACAAGTTTTCATTCACAGATGCTAGACCACTGAGCCAGACCTCAGCTCTAGGTATTTGAGATCTGTATTATAGATGGCACATGCTAGGTACCAGATATTTGCTGAAAGAATAGGCAGATAGGGAAAAGAATAGGAACTTACTTCTTTTTAGACAGGAATATCATGTTCTCCAAGCTGGACTCAAACTAACTCATGTAGCAAAGGGTGACCTTGAAATTCTGATCTGCCTGTCTCTACCTCCTGAGTCCTGTGTTTACAGGTATATACCATCACTGGGTATATGCAATATTGGGGATTAAACCAAGGCATCATGTGTGATAAGCAAGTACTCTAGGAGTTGAAATTAGGACTTTGTTGCTAAAAAGGGAAGAAACACTAGCTGGGAGAAATGGTTTCTGCTTTATTTTCCCTACTTTCACTCCTGTTGAATCACTGTCCAGTTGGCTAGCTGATCAGTACCACCTGTGTTGCTGCCATCTGTCTGTAGGCTCTTTCTCCTATGTAAGAAAACTCAGGGCCAGGATAGGGCATCAGTGTTCTTATCTCCAGCCCTGTGGTTCCTTGTCCAGTTCAGGAAAAATGAAGCCCAAGCTGTTGCTTCCAGACATATGCCAGGTGCATAGGAAGTGAAACATTTGATTGCAGAAGGTGGATCTGACCTAGAAATATAAATTGGACAGCTTCTGTCTTTATGATAGACTGTAGACTTTTTTTTTATCTAAGTCCCTCTTACCTTCCTAACTTTGTTAGCAGAGAGTCATTAAAAGCATACCATGATGGACAACATTTGGCTTTGGGGTTGAGCTGCTCAGAGTCTCAGGGCCACTGCTACTGCCTCCCTAGAAGTGTGACTTGGGCATGTTCCTTATTCCCTGAGTTGCAACTTGAAAATCATCTGACAAATTTCTTAACACCAACTTCTTAGGGTTGTTGAGCTTATTATGTCTGTGAACTTCTGTCTTGTATCTCATACCCAACTAATTAGCCCATCTGAAGTAGATTTGGTTTCTTAAGGGGACTCAGTTGTGTCATGTGATGTTTTTCTGGAAGGTGTCTGTTGAGAGGATGGTTTGCTGAAGCAGACACGTGAGAAGACACAAGATGTTTGGAAAGAGTATAAGCAGAACCAATAAACAGTAAACAACACACTTGCCTTGGTACACCTTGTAATTCTTTGTTGGTCTTTGATGACGATGTTCTTGCATTGGTACACCTTGTATATTTCTCTGGTGTTCATTGATCTTTGTTTGTTATGACTTAGTAGAGAGAAATTCGACAAAGAACTTATTGTGGTGTTCTGGCTGGTTCTTTAAGACTAAGGCCAACTCAGTGAAGCCTGTGGTTTCTTCTGGATTGAGCCACTGCTACTGATTTGTGTTTGGTGTTTTAGCTTGGACTGCTAATGAACTGACAGTGAAGATTAGAATTGCCCCCAAAGAACTGCTTCTAAACAGGTCCACATCTCCCTTGTCCTATTAACCACCTTTCTTCCCTACCTTTTGTTGGTGGGCTAGAAAGGAGGTTGAAGTGTTTAGGAAACCTTCCTAAAGTAGGCTTTGAAAAATCTAAGCCTCCTCCCTCCCTATCAATTTAAAAATCTAAAGTAGAACCTACTCAGTAATTGCAGCTTTTTTTTTTTTTTTTCTGAGTGGCCTGAGCATTTGCTTCCTCACACAATGCTTAGACTGGCATCAACTGGGGCCCTGCTGCAAATGTATATTTTCAAGCACTGCTATCAAGACCTTCTGAGTCCAGAGCCCTGGGAATGTGACTGACCTCAGTTTGAACAGCCCTCTAGGTGCTCCTAGTTGGGCTAGATTATGGCTGTATTGTAGTGCTGGGCACAGAACCTATGGCCATGATTTTGAAAGGCAAGTGCTTCATCAGCCTCTGGGCATGCTAGAAACTGGGGACCATGTCCTTCCTTTTCTTCAAAACTTCTCCCCAGCTCCTGGTCTATTTATTATTCCCTGTTCATTGCCCTCTCCATTTGGCTATCACCAGCAAAATGCTGTAGTAATGAAGTTGTATAACCTAAGTCAGAATTTGTTCTTCTGACATTTCAGCCTTATCTCATGCAAGTCCACACATATACTTCCAACGTTCTCTATATCAAATAAAATGGATCTAGAGGATACTCACACAGCCCTAGAAAATCCAGCCTGGCCTGAGTTATGTCCACTTCAAAAGCCAACACTAACATCTCTGACTTTGTCTCTCTTCTTCTTCTCACTACTGGGGGAGAACCTCATCTTAGAGGTCAGATTTCAAGTATCACTTCACCAATCTTTCTCATAATACTATAAGAAGAACGTGTGTGAAGTTTTCTTATATGATGAGGAAGCAAAGGATCGTGGAGATGAAGTGATTAATGCAAGCATGCCATTCAGGAATACCAAAGAAACCCAATAAAGCTGTGGTGGTGGTAGTGGTGATTGTGGTTAGGCTGAGGTGGTTGTGGTGACTAGAGATGGTAGTGGTGGTGATCATGGCTGTGGTCGTGGTAGTCACTATTGTGGTGACTGTGGTGGTGTTTGTGGCTGCGATAGTGGTGGTGACAATGGGGATGGTGGTGGCAGCTGTTATAGTAGAGACAGTGGTGCTTGCTGTGGAGATGATGGTGGTATCTGTGGTGATGATGGTAGCAGCTGTGATAGTAGCAGCTGTGGTGGTGGCTGCAGAGGTAGCATCTTTCCTCTTTGCAATGCTTCATTACACTTGCAGAGGTTCTTTGTTACAGTAGCAGAAGTAAGTTCTTGTGTGTAATTTTCTCAACACTTCCAGAACAATTTTTATTGGACCCTTCCTGTCCAGTCATAGTATCACTGGCTTGGAACGCTATCCCCTTTATAAGGTTTTGGGTTCCAGCTCCATGGAATCCCATTGAATAAAGAAATATCAGCTGTAGCATCAGCAGAGAGCATTCTCTCAAGTGTAGTCTCAGATCTGTGAGATGCTTCTTTTAAACTGCTACATTAGCAATTCCAATCTCCCTCTTGTGACCCACTCTCAGAATGGAGGCTGCCACTGTTGCCCTGCTAAGTAAGGTCAACGTCTACCATTGTCCAGATTGCCTTCTGAGCTTTGTGAAAAATGGCAGACTCCCAGCTGGGCTTCTCCTTCTCTGCTCTTGTCTGGGGAGCTCGAAACCTGTGGAATGCCATGCAGCCTTGGTTAGATTACAGATTCTTTTCTCCCATTAATAACTCAATCAGCAAGCACCTGAGATTCCTAGAATGCACCCCCTATACTAGTGATGCATCTCAGTACCATACATAGCCTTCAGTCAATGTCCTCTGCCAACCCTGGATATTTCTACTTACTTCCAAAAAACTATATAACCCTTGACTCACCTAGAGTAAAATTGATATGTCTCCCCAAAGCTGATCATGCTGTGTTGTTATTACTGTTCTTTCTCACAGGCTATCTGAAACCCTGTTCATGGACTCTCGTCCCTTTGTCCTCATGGACTGGTGGCTAATCACCCTGGGGATAAAGGAGACTCTCAGCCACCATAGTTGCTACTTCCAGGATTTCTTATTAGATCGTTTTTTGACTACCATTGTGTCAAACCTGGCCATGTCGTATACCCTCCTTTGTCAGTTAGGCATATTCTCTTGTCAGTGGGTGGGTTCTGTTTTCTGACTGGCCCCTAAGAATACGCTCTTTACCAGGTTGCTATTCTCACTGCTCGCCAACTCCAAGGCTGGAACTGTGTAGACTTTCCACTTCCCAATTTCGTTCATGCTAGATCATCGATCATCAAAACCAGTTGATTCTATTACAATGTCTCCCAAAATTTCCTTTCTTCCTCCTCCTTTTCCTTATTATTTTGTGTGCACACACATACGGAAGTCAGAGAATAACTTGATGAAGTCAGTTCTCTCTTTCCAATCTTGTGGTTCCAAGCATTCAAGTCAGATCATCAACCTTGGTGGCAAACACCTTTGTCTGCTGAGCCACCTCACCGTCCCTCTTCCTTCTTTTTATGTGTAATTCCATAATCTTAGTTGTGCTCTCCAGTAACCTCCTTTGACCCACATTCCTGATCTATTAACCCGAGTCTTTGTCCTTTGTCACATTTTATTCTAGGCTTAATAAAAACCTGGTTCATGAGTTGTTTTTCCCCAACCACACTAATAATTAAGGCCTTCCTATAGCCCACAGAAACTCAAATTCCTCAGCATGGTCATTAAGATCCTCTAGAGTCTAGCCCTGGTCTACTCTTCTGGTCTTTTAATTATATTCCTTAGCATTCTGGGTGAGAATTGGGTACCATACAGAAAAGGCTGTGGGGGAAGGGATGAGAAGGAAGTAGGAGAGAGAGGGTTGAGATATTAGCATCTGATGTAGTCAATAAAGGCTTCAACCACCTCCATGCATGTCCTTACATACAAGATGGTTCAGAGACTGTTCTGATTCCCTTTGATAGGTCCCTGAGTCTTCATATATTCATAACCAGCATTGAGGGGGAGTTTGGTCAGGCAGGACCATTCCTGGAGATGACGTAGCAGGTATACTTCCAGATGCTGAAGACATCATGCTTTAGCTCTGGAAAGGGAGCCTGGTCTTTCTGTCACAGAACTTGCTGTGTTCACATGATGACCACTTTGGCCAAACAAGTGAGGTGACACTTTGTGCTTCTCTAAACAACCTTTTAGAGTCTTTACCTCCATGCCTTCTCTTTCCACACCCCCAACCCTGGCCTGAAGCAGCCACAGGACCATTTTCTATCTCTACATCCCTATTCTAGACATGTCATATGGATGGAGTCATGGAGTAAGTGAGCTTTTGAATCTAGTTTCTGATCATATTTGTGGGATTCTTCTAATAATGCACGTCCATGCTTTGCCCCTTCTATGGCCACATAATGTCACGTTGGACAAATATATGCATTTATTAATCCATATTTTCAGGTGGTGAACATTTGGATCAGGTCGATCTTCTGGGTATTACTAGTAGCCTTGCTGTGAGAATTCACAGACTACATAAGCTTTTTGTAGGCACCCAGCTGTGGCTCTGCAGGATTTGAGGATGTCTATGTTTAATTATCCCAGGGAACTTCAGGAGCTTTGGCTGAATCAGCTGCTTTGGAAATGGCCCTGTTATGAGAATTCCTTTCTGAGGAGACACATAAACAACACCTACAACCTCCTCAGAGGGTCCCAAGGATAATCAAAAGTTCAATTTCACTCATATTCACTCAGGGAGGACCAGGTTTATTGCAGTTACTTACAGAGGCTGGGTGAGGGGTTCCTAACAAGAACATGGATAATTGAAGATCAGCCACAATGAACGGTTATTGTGGTAGTTTCAATAGGAATGGTCCCATGGGCTCACATATTCAAATTTATTAGAAGGAATAGGAGATGTGGCCTTGTTGGAGCAAGTGTTATCTTGTTAGAAGAAGTACATCACTGGGGATAGGCTTTGGGGTCAGCACAACATGACAAACTGTATTAAAGGGTTGCAGCTTTAGAAAGGTTGAAAACCTCTGGCCTAGATCTTTCTGGTGCAACTGGGCAGATTTGTATACATATAGGTGGAAGGAGTGGTTAGGCATTCAGGAGAACTTCCAAAGATCCTCCTTACCCTTTTTTTTTCTCTGAGGAACCATCAAGTCTACAGGCCAATTGTGATCAACTGGACACAGTTGATTTGATGAAGGCAGTTACAATGTCCCATGTCTACATTCTTAGAGCATCCTCGGGGTCTTTATTTCAGAGTGTTTCACACTCACCCTTGCAATATGGTTGCAGTGGGCACCTCGGTCTTTACCAGCACCCCCTTCCCCTCTTGAATGGCACCCACCCACTCACTTCTTTTTTTTTCTTCTCTCTCTCTCTCTCTCTCTCTCTCTCTCTCTCTCTCTCTCTTTCTTTCTTTTTCAGAATCATCCCTTCTCCAGTCATCTACTGGCCTAGCTAAGGAACACATACCATCATTGTGGTCAGAGGATGGGTGACAGTGAGACCATGACCTCCTTCAGGCTAAGTTAACATCAGTTCTGGGCCTTGACCAAGACTATTTCTATAAGCGTTCCTATGGTAGACAAGCCTAGCGTTCCTATGATAGTGGCTTTGTTACCACCACAAGGTGAGATCGCCTTAGAAACTGAAATCAGCTTGGTCCTTACGTGAAGTGCTGGAGTACCTGGTGACTTTGGTCACTCCATCATGCCCGAAACACTTAGAACGTTTGTTTCTTGAGTCCATAAATTCTCAACTTGAAAGTTCTTGTGAAGCTGCTTCTGTCAACAATGCAGAGCACTTATCTGCATGGGCAGAGTTAACACTACAGTCCCAGTGAGTGAGCCGGGGTGTTTAGCATATACCATTGAATATTCATCACAGGACTATGAGATGACAGTGACTCAGAACATTTTTCTTTTTAATCAGAGTATCTAGGTTTCCCTGTGTTTCTAAAATTAGTGCAAAACACATAGAATGCAGAGTCCTAATCAACGAGTTGATTAATGGTGAATTTGCTCTTCCTTTGGACTTTGCTTCTGAAGGTAAGTGTGGTGTCTTGTTCATTTTATCATGGTGTTTACACACGGAAATTCCCGAGCGATAGCTGGCAAATAAACAAATGACCCTTGTTCTTGGAAACATGTCCTGTGCTTCGTTGCCAACAGTGGGGTTTTCTCTTCATGGAGGAGGAGGAGGCTGGGCTTTGGTATGTGTGTATGTGTGTGTGCGCCTAAGAGGTTCAAAGCACAATCAGTTGATTTCACTTGAGGGTTTGAGAACTAATCAAAGAACATTAGTTATTTTCTTAAGGGTCCTATCAAGAGCTCTCCCTGCCTGCTGTTGAGGAAAACTGGGCCACCTTTATTTCTACAAAGCTGTCAATGTAGCTTCATAAATAGGTTGTCTGCCAATTTCTATGTTGCCAACTTGTTTCTTTATAATTGCTTTTGTGGGTGTGATAATGAAGCTCTATTTTCCTTATTACTTAGGAAAATGAGGGTTTTTAAAATTCTAATTCCTTAAATACGGAAAAAAGGAAACAAGTAGTTTTCATAAGGAGGCTCTGTTACAGGATAAATTCAGAGAGACAAGAGAGGATGCAAGGAACAAGAACAGTGCGCTGAATGATGGGAACATCTGGAATGTTGACAATGGTACGTTTTAGTACTATCATTTGCATTTTCATTGGTTGAGAGAAAACAGCAGCTATTCATATATATCTGTATCCAACCTGCATTAAAGTGCACACTTATGATTCTATCTTCAAAACTGCACATTTTCAAGGCACCACAATGTCTGCTTTTGTACCCTGGAGACATAACATGTAAAGGCAAAACAGAAGGCTTTGGGGGACAATAGCTGCACAAAACCCATGAGGGCCCAGGGAGATCCTTGCCACGACTGTAGTCATGACTGCTGTATGAACTGAGGAAACCTAGCTAGACAGGGCATTTACAAAGGTCTGGTTCCTGTCCGCATTGTCAGATTACATTTTTCTTCTCTTATCAATGCTTAAGAGGCTTATTCTCTGGAAAGCAGCTGTCTCTGGAGAATATGATGTAATTGTGACTCACTTGTGAGATTCTTTAAAGTAAGGCACTGTTGCTTAAAATAGAAGGGGCTTTTCATTTTGAGGGCAAAAAGTTTTCTCTGCTTACTCTCTTAGTCATAGGGTGATTATGTCTCTGTCCCCCCTTCCTACCCTGCTTCCTTAGTCACATCATGGAAACACTTGGAAAGTGTGGTGGCTTGTGTATATGAACACTTGGTTGGCCTTCTTGGGGGATGTTATATAACCTTTAGGAGACAGCGCCTTGCTGGAGGAAGGACATCATGATGGTCAGGCTTCCAGGTTTTTATAGACTGGCCCACTTCCTGTTCTTTTGTTCTGCTTTTGTGTGTGTGTGAAATGAGATCGTTCTGCTTCCTAACTGCCTGACTTCCAGCTCCTGCTGGTATGTCTTCCCTACGATACATAGCAATCCCTCAAGAAAAGTATATTAAAACGGATCATTTTCTCCTCTTAGTTGCTTTTGGTCATGGATCTATCTCTTTACTGAAAATGTCCTCACCTATGCAATTGATTAAAGGCTGCTATTTAGTACATACATTTTCTTTTTTTTTCCTTTTTTTCATCGAGACAGGAATTTCATTCTGTAGCCTAGGTTGGCTTGGAATTCACTCTGTAGCTCAAGCTGGCTTGGAACGTACTTTGAGATGGCTGTTACTGCTTCAGCCTCCAGGGTTTCATGAGCAACATGAGATATCACGTGTGTGTTACCATGACTCTCTAAGGCTGCTATTTTCTGTTGATAAAATTTTTACTAGTCTAGCATGCTTGATTTTCCCAAAGAATGTCTAGAGACAAATTCTGAGACGATGATTGGGAGCCCATTTACTGCTTGTAGGGAAGGAACAACATTGTCCTTTCCGTTCATGCTTCTCTTGCTACAGGGCCTTTTCTGAGCAGTGCTCTTCACTGTCCACTGTGGCCTTGTGGAGCATGGCCTAGTTACTTATGTTGCCAAAGCTTCACTTTTTAACCCTTTCTTATGTGTTTTCTCAAATGGACTCAGCTTCTTTCTGCCCATTCTTGCATGGTTTGTGCCTTCAACTAGGTATGCAAGATTTAGAAGAGCTCACAATTTTGGGGTCTTACATTCCTTTTAAATGTTGAGCGTGGTATCTTTCAAGTCTTTATCAGCTCTACAGTGCCTTTTCTATGCTTCTATGTTCTCATGCATTTAACTCTGATCTAAGTTCTTAAACTAATCTTAGTATTATTTTCAGTAAGTGTCAGAAGCAGAGATAGGAGAAAATGGTATCTGTGTGGCTTAAATGCAGCATCAAGAATATTACAAATTATAATGAACTCTTAATTAATTAGTTGATAAGTTTTCTTTCTCTAATTTACTTCAAGTGTTTTCTGTTTAAAGGCAGATAGTACTGTTGGGGGTGGGGTAGCCAAGAAAAATGTAATGGGGATGTATTTATGATGCTACTTGGATATATGATACAAGTAACAATGATGACTGTTTTAGTTTGGGCTTCTATCTCTGTAGGAAAAAAAACTGTGACCAAAAGAAACTTGTGGAGGAAAGGGTTTATTTGACTTATTGTGTCACAACGCAGTGAAGGAAGCCAGTGTAGAAACCTGGAGGCAGGAACTGAAGCAGAAACTATGGACCACTTACTGGCTTGCTCTCTGTGGCTTGCTCATCCTGCTTTCATATAGCACCCAGGACTAGGCATGCCAGCACTCATAGTGAACCAAACCTTCCCACAACAGTTGTCAATCTAGAAGCCCCTCAGGCTTGCTCACAGTCCAATTTTCTAGGGGCATTTTCTGAACTGACATATTCTCTTCCAAAATGACTCTAGTTTGGGTCAAGTTAACATAAACATAGACAGCACAGTGACTATTGCATTTGTTAAGGACAGAAAGAACATTCTGGAGTGTTATGCTAGGACTTGTAAGTGTTCATACTGGTCATCCTGGAGGCAAAGTTATGAGAATTTAACTGTAACCTCAGTACATGGGCAGTGGCAGTAGGTGGAGTCAGCCTGGGCTGCAGAGTGAGACCTTGTCTCCAAACTCCAAAGGCTGATGATGATGTGTGTGGCTCAGTGGCAGAGAGTTTGCCTAGCCCTGCTGTGTTCCATACCTGTTCCATTTTTCTTTGTCTCTCTACCACTCCTCCCCCCAACTCCTACTTCTAGTTTATTCTAAGTTTCTAAACACATTCAAACTTGAGTAGAGTCATTGTTCATTGTCTTAGTTTGGGTTTTATTGCTGTGAACAGATGCTATGACCAAGGCAACTCTTATAAAGACAACATTTAATTGGGACTGGCTTACAAGTTGAGTTTCAGTCCATTATCATCAAGGCAGGAACATGACAGCTTCCAGGCAGGCATGCATAGGAAGAGCTGAGAATTCTACATGTTCATCTGAAAACCACTAAGAGAAGGCTAGCTCCCATGTGATTAGAAGGAGGGTCTCATTGTCTACCCCAACAGTGACAGTGACACACTTCCTCTAACAAGGCCACACCTCCAAATACTGCCACTCCCTGGGCCAAGTATATTCAAAGCACCATAGTCATCTCTAAAGTTCCATGTGTCCAAAGACTGTGTATCACTCTTCAGTGGTATTGCCATTCAATCTTTAAGTCAGTACTTTCAAAGCCAGAGAAAGTTTGTATTATATATATATATATGGCGAAAAATAGTTTTTATTTTATTTAAAAAATCCTGACATTTGTTGTATATGTATGTTCATGCATGTGCTTTAAAGCATGTTCATGCCATAGTATGCATGTTAAAGTCAGAGGACAACTTGCAGAAATAGATCTCAGGTGATCAGGCTTGGAGACACGTGCTTTTAACAATGTAGGCATCTTACTAGCTCATGATGTCTATTCCTGGTTGTCAACTACATTTCAATGAACTACAATCCAGAAATGGAAGGCACACCTGTGATCCATATCTTGAAGCTGGAAGACACAGGCTTCTGACACAGATCTTGTCATGGAGATCTTGAGGCATAGTGCCCACAAGAAGCTTAGGCCCAGGCAAAGTAGTACATGCCTTTAATCCCAGGAGATTAAGTCAAACAGATCTCTGAGTTCAAGGCCAGCCTGAAGCAAAGCAAATTCCTGATCCAGGCATGATGGTACATTCCTTTAATCTGGGCCACACCCTCTGCAGGAGGCCTACATAAGGACATTGAAAGAAGGAAGACTCACTGTATTTTGCCTGATAATAGTTACCTGCCAGCACATCTGTTGGAATTTGCTTCTTCAGGATTCTAGTTTATATAGAAGACTAGGTGAAAAAACTAGCCTCCTGGGACTGAGCAACTAGTAGAGTTTTGGACCTCCCATTCACAGCTACCTATTATTGGGTTAGTTGGATTACTGACTGTAAGCCATTACAACATATTCCCTTAGTATAGAGAGATTCCATAGGTTTTGTGGCACCTATGGAACTCTAGAGAACCCTGACTAATACACAGCCTGAGAAAATTAACTTTTAGATAAAATAATGCACTGGATTTTGTTGTCTTGCACAGTTGCCTTTAAATAACCTCATTGATTTTGCCGTATTCTCTAATGCTCTCAGCATTAGAGGAAAATTGATATAGTTTGGAGCATTATATAAACAGTAACACCCATTGTGATAGTTATTTTGAATTATTACTATACTTCATCATAAATTAAAATCCTGAAAGGAAATGATATAAACACCAAGACAAGCTGAGACAGTTCTTTTAAATCATCTCCTCATAATTAATCATAAATTAAAACACAGATATAAATAAGAGATTCTGTTTTCATGTAGAATGTTTATTGGGTCAGCAAGCCACAAGTTGATCTGCAGACTGCATTTTAGCAATGGAAGGTCAAACAGCCTGAGCCTATGGTGTGTGTTTACCAAGTTAATGTTTAGAAACCTTTACATACAGTATTCCCAGGACAGGACGGTTAGAGAAACCTGTGTAACCTGTGTAACCGTTACATATGCAATGCAGCGTGAAGTTGAAAAAATAAAATAAAAATCAACTCCTAAGCACTTTCATGACAGATTCTTTTTCTTTGTCACACAAAGGATACATGGCTAATTCAAAGCTCAGGACAGATCAGTAAATATATATATATATACCATGATGGGCTCTGTCTAAGCTTGTTTAAGAATAGTTCTCAGGGAAGGCTTCAAAGAGTGGCAATGGGAAAGCAGCCTCTTTGTTGGTAGCTGGCAGTCCTTACAGATTCCAAGCCTGCTGTGCAGCCCAGCATCTACTGTGGTTAACAGCCTTTCTAAAGCAAGTGCTTAATGCTTGTACAAGAATTAAACAATGCTTTTGTACAGCTCTGTTTTGTCTTAACCTACATAAAACAAATTGATGCTAAGCACACAGAAGCAATGTAAAAATCTAAAAACACTGCCCTCTATGATTAAGAATTTAACACTTCCATTGATCAAAATGTGAACAAGGTGGGTCTGGCAAAGGAGTTTTCAACAGCCCTGAAGGGAAAAGCATTTCACCTCCCAGTCCTCCTTCCTCTTTTCCTTTTCCCTTCCTCCCCTCCGTCCCCTCCCCTCCCATGCCCTCCCCTCCTTCCCTCCCTCCATCCCTTCCTTCTTTCTTTCTTACCTTTTTCCTTTCTATTTATTTATTTGTTCATTCATTTGCTCATTTACTCATTCATTATTCATTTATTCATTCATTCATTTTACATCTGGATCACTGACCACCTCCTCCTGATCCCCCATCACACAGTCCCTCCCTCTTCTTCCCTCCCTTTCTCCTCTGAGAGGGTGGAAGCCCCCTCTTGGTCTCCCTTTATCCTGGCACATCAGGTCTTAGCAAGGCCAGGTATGTCTTCTCCCACTGAGGCCAGACAAGGCAGCCCAGTTAGGGAAACAGGATCTACAGACAGGCCACAGCTTTAGGAAAACCCCCCACCCTAGTTGTTGGGAAACCTACATAAAGACCAAGCTGCACATTGGCTACCTAAGTGCAGGAGGCCCAGTCCAGCCCATGAATACTCTTTGGTTGGTGACTCAATCTCAAAGCTCCCAAGGGTCCAGGTTAATTTACTCTGTTGTTCTCCCAGTGGAGCCCTTGATCATTCCCAACTGTGGGCCTCTGCAACTCTTTCCATTGGCTGCCGGGTGGAGCCTCTTAGAAGACAGTGATGCTATGCTCCTGTCTGCAAGCATAACAGAGTATCATTAATAGTGTGTCAGAGACTGGTGCTTTACCTTGGGATAGGTCTCAAGTTGGGCCAATTATTGGTAGGTCATTCCCTCAGTCTCTGCTCCATCTTTGTCTCTGTACTTCTTGTAGACAGGACAAGTTTTGGGTTGAAAGTTTTGTGGGTGGATTGGTGTCCTTATCTCTTTACTAGAAGTCCTGCCTGGCTGCAGGAGGTGACTACTTCAGATTCTCTATTCCTACTGCTAGGAGTCTCAGCTAAAGTCACCCCCACGGACTCCTGGGAGCCTGCCCCATTTCAGGTCTCCGGCACATCCTAGAGATGGCTTCTCCCCCATTCATACTCCTGGCCCTCTGGCTCTCTATCCTATCTCTCTCCACACTTGATCCTGAACTCCTCCTCCATTCCCCTCCCTATCCCCTCTGCCACCCAGGTCCTTCTCTCCATCTGCCTCCTATGACCATTTTATTCCCCTTTCTAAGTGAGATTCAAGCATCCTTTCTTGGGTGCTTCCTTATTGTTTAGCTACTTTGGGTCTGTGGAGTATAGCATGGGTATCCTGTACTTTTTGGTTAATATCAACTTATGATTGAGTGTATTTTGCATGTTTTGCATCTAGATGCATGTTTTGGGTCTAGATTACCTCACTCTGGATGATAGTTTCTAGTTCCATCCATTTGCCTGCAAGATTCATGATGTCCTTCTTTTTGGTAGCTGAGTAGTATTCTGTTGTGTAAATGAACCACATTTTCTGTATACATTTTTTGGTTGAGGAGCATCTGGGTTGTTTCTAGTATCTGGCTATTATGAGTAAAGCTGCTATGAACATAGTAAAGCACGTGTCCTTGTGGTATGGTGGAGCATCTTCTGGGTATATGCCCAGGAGTGGTATAGCTGGGTCTCAGTGTGCATGTGTGCCTACATCCTCCTCCCACCCCCAGGGTATGTACATGTGCCTTCCCTGATGTGTGTATATGTTCAAACATCCCCTCATGTGTGGATGCATGCATATATCTTTCACCCTGTGTGTACCAGGGCCTTGCTCTCTGTGTGTACATGCATACATACATCCCCTGATGTGTGTATACCCCTGCCTTATTTGCTTTCTTTGTTTGTTTGCTTTCTTCAGACACTGCCTTGGTTCTCCTTTTATTTCCTTGCCTATTCTGAAATCATTACACGCCAATAGAGACAAGTGAATTGCAACTCCAAGAACATGACAGCTCCAAGAACATGACCTGAGGTCTATAACAGAAAATTCACAAATTTGAAATTTTCTTCTGTTTGTACAGATAATTACAAGAAATTAAATGTTAGCCTTTCCATTTTAGTCTTTACTCATTGGCAGTTTTACATATAGCCTATGTAACCATTACTTGTGCAATGCAGAGTAAAATTGAAAAAATAAAATAAAAACTCCAAGCACAATTTTACTTCCTAGTAGCCTCTGAGGGCTATTAAGTTTCAGCTTACTAGGTCAACAGACAAATGACTTATTTGTCTGAATCATATATAGTAATTTATGAATAAGTAAATTATATTTTTCTTGCTATGGTATATATACAAGTAGCTTTTAAAATTATAATATGTGAGGCCTGTAAAGAACTGTTTCATTTAAAACAAAGTCATGACTGGGCTGGTGAAATGGCTCAGCAAGTAACCAGTGGTGGTAAGGACACACATTAAGGTCATGCAGGTTTTTTTTTTTGCCTCTCATTAAGTGTTCTCTTAGATTTAATACTCACTGATAAATTCTTGCTTGAAGATGGTGGTCAGTCTGTGTATCTATCTACATTACATGTCCAAAATTGTTGTATTTTATACATAATCATTATTTTTTGCATGCCAGTATGCCCTGGGAATAAATTTATATGAGTTTATAAAGATGATTTTTATTTGTGATAAGGTCTACCATTATGTTCTGATTAGTTTTTATTGACCACTGTACAAAATATAAAGTCACCTGGGAAGAGGACACTTTAGTTGAAGAATTGCCTCCATCAAATGTCTGAGAGATTATCTTGATTGCTAGTTGATGTAGATGGGCCCCATGGGCAGCACCATCCACAGGTGGTGGGTGGGGCTGGGCTGTGTGAGAAAGTTGGGTGAGCTTGAGCCAGTCAACAAGCCAGTGCACTGTGTCCCTTCATGGTTTCAGTCTTAACTTTCTTCCATGACTTCCCTCAGTGAAGTGGGGTAAATGCTTAAAGAGAAACCGTTCATTTGTGGCTGTTGTCTCATTACTCAGTGGCCTGGGCCCCTAGCAGAGTCAAAGCTCCTCTGCGTGCATGAACGACAACCGGAAGATCAGTCTTGAATTGATGGAGAAAATGCAGAGTGTCAGTCTGTCTGCTTTTGGTGGAGAATAAATGGTCCCCAAGGGCTTGATAATGTGTCCAAGGCCACTCTACTTATAATAATCCTGTCCTGTGTTCTGGGTTACAGGGCAGAATCTAAGTACGTATGAGTGAGTCTTTGTGAAGTCTCAGATTATGGTCTCAAGGTAGGGTGGAGGCAAAGCGAAGCTACAATTGTGTCTCCATTGGTTTTCATTGGTTATTATAAGTCACTCATGATTCCGGATACTTTTTCTTAAACCCATAGAGGTAAATCTTTAAAGGCTGCTCTGTGCTCCTGGTGAGTGCGCACATAGCTCTGTAACTGCCCAGGAGCTCTGGATTCATGAATGAAACACACACACACACACAACCTTTATATTTAATCTGCCTTAACTAGGTCAGTGGCTGGGTGCTTTCCAACCTCTCCACAGCTAGCACACACTCTTCTCCAGTATTCCTGAGTTAACACTTTCTAAGTCTGTATTTTATCTTTGCTGCCCTGTTTCCTTCTGGGCAGCCCTCCCATGGGGGCACTTCCCCTTTGTACCTACATTGCTGGATGATTTCTCTCCTGCAGTTCTTAATCTGTCTGCCCTTTTTTCTGTGTCTCTTTCCAGGGAATCCTCTAAGTCCTGCCTTTGTCCTCCTGCCCAGCCATTGGCCACTGGTTCTTTATTGATCAATCAAAAAACCATTTAGGGACAGAGACCCTCAGGGTCTGGACAAGTAGATTCCAGTGTGATTTTGGGAGCCAAATTAAGACAAAGAACTAATCCCCAATGCAAACCTTCAAATCTTCTGTGACATTCCCTTGGGGTTTTGATTACAGCACCTAGAAACAGAACCCAGAACTTTGCCCTGATGAACATAAATAAACAACACAGTTCTAAGGCTGACCCCTGGCTCTAATCTTGTTCCAGGGCCTGGATTCCTTCCTTCTCTAGACTTCTATAAACACAGGCTTTGTCACAGTTA
Source organism: Arvicanthis niloticus (assembly GCF_011762505.2). Taxonomy (NCBI): domain Eukaryota; kingdom Metazoa; phylum Chordata; class Mammalia; order Rodentia; family Muridae; genus Arvicanthis; species Arvicanthis niloticus. The sequence continues at coordinate 102,598,388 of NC_047660.1, forward strand.
GTATAGACAAAGCAGGTGGAAAAGCACCTCTCACCCTGCTGGTGAACAGCATTTACTCTGTTGTCAATAAAGGGTAGGAGGCAAGGTGTAAACAGCAGGGGGCTGGGTTAGAAAACTCTGTGCCCAGAGTCTTCAGGTTTATTCTGGTTTGGACTTGCCATTCTAGTTTGATAGGTGCTCACACTGAGGTGAAGCCCCCGGTGGGGATGTACTCTTCCAGCAGTGGTTTCCTAGACAGCACATGTAAGGCCAGGCCAAAGCCGACCAACTCCAGTACTGATACCTGGAGCTGTGCTGACTCCTCTTTCGTTATTCTTGGGCTGCAGGATGAGTTTCCAGCTACAGCTGCCAACCTCCTACCTGACCCTTCCCTTGTTAGGAATAACTGAAGGCTCCATGGCTCAATCCAGGTGTCCAAGAACAAGCATGCATGGTCCAGAATAATAGGACGGAATCTGTCTTTCTAGTCCTGAATCACAAACCCCACTTTCACCTTTTCTACTGGTGATCTGGGGCCACATTCTCTCCCTTCAAGGGTCCTCCAGCTGTCAGAGACCATAACCTCACGTGCTGGCTGGTTTTTATTTGACATAAGCTAGAGTCATTTGAGAGCAGGGAGCCTCAGTTGAGAAAACACCTCCAGAAGATCAGGCTGTGGACAAGCCTGGGGCATCTTCTGAATTAATTATTTGGTGGTGCCACTCCAGGGCTGGTGGTCATCAGTTCTATAAGAAAGCAGAATGAGCAGGCCAGTAAGTAGCATCTTTCCATGGACTCTGTACCAGCTCCTGCCTCCAGGTTTCTGCCCTGTTTGAGTTCCTGTCCTGATTTCCTTTGAAGATGAACAGCACTGTAGATGTGTAAGCTGATTAAACCCTTTCTTCCTCAACTTCTTTTTGGTCACAGTATTTCATCACAGCCATAGTCAAGCTAACTAACACCCCATGAAAGCCCAGGATGTCAGGAACAGCAGCACAAAGCCTGAGGACTTTCCCAGCCAATGGCTATTTTTACATCCTAGTTTTTCTTTACATGTTTCTTTACATTTCTTGAGAATGTTGGCCCATTGCACCTGAATTTTAAATCCGTTTGTCTGTCATATTTATTATCTCTTTGTGTGTGACATGTTACAACTCTCCATCCCAGTTTGCCTGTTGCCTTTTGATGTATGTTTCTCTTTCCCCTGTGTCAATGTACCAACTTCTACATGCTCAAATTCAACAGGGTTCTCTTTTGAGTCGTTGAAAATGTTCACTACACCCAAGCTAAAGAGAAATGTGCTTTTGTTTGTCAACTCCCTTGGATCCATTTAGCATCTGTACTTGTGCATGGTTTGAAGAATTAATCTGTCTCCTTATTTTCTTTCCCAAATTACCATTCTTTACTTTGTTACCATGTATGATAAAGGATGATTTTTCCCTGAAGATACCACTGCCCTCACATGGCAGGTTCTACATGAAGCTGGTTGCACTTCTGTACTTCACTCTAAGGGTATGCCTGTCTAGTCAGGCTCCAGCATTGTGTCAATTATCAGGGATCTCTAGAACACTCGGATGGACTCGGTAGAACTGTCCCTTATCCTTTTTTTTTTTTTTGTTCAATGTTTTCTCATTCTACTTAAAATATTTTTATTATTAGTGTGTATATGATATATGCATGTGTGTGTACATGCACACATGCTGTAGCACACATGTGGAGGCCACAGGACATCTTTTTGGAGTTGCTTTTCTACTTCTACTTTTTCATGGGTCCTAGGGATCACACTCAGGTGGCTTGCATTGAGACAGCCCTTATCCATTGGGTTATCTTGCTGGCATCCTAAAACTTATTTTTGAGACTGAATTTTTCAAGGTAGCCTGGGTTTGTATCAAACTTGTAATCCTCCTGCTTTAGTCTCTGAATAGTAGAGTTATAGGTGTGCATGGCAGTGCCTGGGCTGTGCATTCTTAAATGACTTTCAAATCTTGTTATAAGCATCAGCATCATTCCAATTAGCTCTATAAAGTAGCTTGCTGGTGCTTTATTATCAGAGCTAGCACAGTAGTGGTATTGAGATATCCCAGCTAAGAGCCAGCATTTCCTTTCCCTATGCTCAGGAACTTCTGGGACAGGCCACTCAGTCCAAGTGAACTGCTAGGTCAACTTTGTTGTTTTTGGGTAGAATTCCTTAATTTAGACTAAGTAGAACAAATAAGACATTTCAGCGGCTGTGAGAAATGGGGTGCAATCCTTTCTGAATAACTTTTGCTATTTAATGCTACAGTGCTGTTCAAATGTTTAATTCTTAAAACAACCATGTGATTGAGACATTGGCTTTTACATGTTCTAAGAGAGAGCACCTTTTCAAACATCGTACTCCATCCCTCAGAGCAGATGAAGAATACAGAGGGATTCACACCCACCAAGATTTGTTTTCTTTTTTTCTGTATAATTTTCTTTTTTACTTATTCACTTTATATCCTGCCAGCTCCCAGTCACCCCCATTCTCTTCTCCTCTGAGCTGGTGGAAACTCCTTTGGGTATTTCCCCCAACCCTGGCACTTCAAGTCTCCGAGGCTAGGTGCTTCTTCTCCAACTGAGGCCAGACAAGGCAGCCCAGCTAGAAGAACATATCCCGCAGACAGGCAATAACTTTTAGGATAGTCCAGTTGTTTGAGACTCACATGAAGACCAGTTGCACATATGCTACATATGTGCAGAGAATCATAGGTCCAGCTTGTGTGTGTTGTTTGGTTGGTGGTTCAGACTCAGAGCCTCAAGGGTCTGCAATCCTTCCTCCTATTCTTCCATAAGAGTCTGCAAGCTTCATCCACTGTAGGTGTCTGCATTTTCCTAAGTCAGCTGCTGGGTGGAGCCTCTCAGAGGACAACATGCTCTTGTCTGTAAGCATAACAGACTATTATTAGTAGTGTCAGAGATTGGTGCTTGCCCATGGGATGAGTATCAAGTTGGGCTGGTTATTGGCTAACTATTCCTTCAGTCTCTGCTCCCTCCCCAGTGTGTGTCTGAATTTCTGGCAGAAAGGATAAATTTTGGGTTGAAAGTTTTGTGGGTGGGTTGGTGTTCCTATCACTCCACTGGGGTTCCTGCCTAGCAATAGGAGATAGCTTCTTCAGGTTGCATATTCCCAATGTGAGTCACAGCTAAGGTCACCCACATTGATTCTTAGGCTCCTCCCTTATTCTAGGTCTCTGTCTCATTCTGGAGATGGCTCCACCTCCTCACCCCTATCTGTTGCAGATTTTCACTCATTTTCATGTCTATCTGGCTGTCTCTCCTGTCCTTCTCCACACCTGATCCCGAGCACCCCCATTTCCCTCTCCATCCCCCCTTCCTTCCAGTTCCCTCCCTCCATCTGGCTCTTATGACTATTGTATTCCCCTTTCTAAGTGAGATTCAAGCTTCCTCAGTTGGAAGGCTTGTTTTCTTAAGGTCACTAACTCATAAGAACCAACACTTCACGACTAAAAAAAAAAGGAGAGGTTCACGTGGGTCCACTTTGCATCTTTGTTTCCAGAATGAATTGTGAGATCAGTAGCACTGTGCTGATTTAGAAGACTGGGAACACAATCTTATCTTTGTCAAGTCTCAGAGTTGATTCTAAAATTATAAAAACCAGCTCTCTTCATGATATTACACCAAGCCTTAAAAATTCAAAGAAAAATTCCAAAAAAATATAATTTTATCTCTTTTTATCAGTCTTGGGCATGATTTTTTTAAATAATACTTTATTTTTCAAAATAGCATTTGATGTAGTTCTGGATGGCCTAGAACTTGCTTTGTAGCTGAGGATGACTTTGAACACTTGACCCTCTACCCTGCTTCTGCCCTCAGAATACTGGAATTACAAATATATGCACCAGGCAGGCCCAGTTTATACCACACTAAGGACCCAATGGACACTCCCAAGCAGAGAGGCAAGCCTTTTCCCAATGGAGCTACATAGTCGTCCCTACAAATAATTCTTGAAGGTAGAAACTTAAGCCTTATACTCTTGTACCATGGTTGGTGGGAGCTTCACGTTGATGTTTGACTCATTGGCATTCAGTATTTCTAATAGGCTAGAATAAGCCTCATGGAGCTTGAGTATACCCTAAATACCTGCACATGATGCCAGCTTGTGTCCAAGGTTGAAACCCACTGGCCTCAGTCGTTTACGGTGACTTTACTGTTAACATGGTGTAACTCTCAGATTTCTCATTCTGAAGTGTTTAGTCATGCAACATCTGCTTCTGAAGGGTGAACCCCTTTCACACAATAACTGTATCTTAGGTAACTCATCCATTCTACTTATATCCTCAATATCTTAATGTTTGAAGCAAGTGGAATTTTGCTTAAGTTAGAGTGTAAATTTAAATTAAACTATTTTTAGAATAGTTTTAGGCTCATAACAAAACTAATTAATTATAGATTACTAAAAGTAATCAATAGATTTAACACAATTCCTAACAGATTTCTAATGTCATTCTTCTCAGAACTAGAAACAACTCAGAACAAGAAATCCAAGATTTCACATGGACACCTAAGAGATCAGGGATAGCTAAAGTACTCTTAAAGGGAAAGAACACTATTGAGCATCATAGTACCTGAGCTCAAATCGTCCTACAGAGCTAGTGACACCAAGACAACCTAGTACTGTCAGAAAGAAAGCTATGTGAACTGTCTTTACCTGTTTTTTTTTTTTTTTTTTTTTTTTTTGGATGTTTTGTTTTTGTTTTCTGTTGCTGTAATAAATTACCTCTGACAAAAGCAATGTAAAGGCAAAAAGCTTTATTTTAGGTAACAGTTCAAGGTTTACTCCATCAGTGGGAGGAAATGAAGGCAGCAGGGGCTTGAAGCAGCTGGCCATACTGCAGCCACAGTTAGGAATTAGAATGACATAAAGACATATAGCTGCCTAGTTTCTATCTCCATTTATATGATCCAGGGCCCCAGCCAGGGAAACAATGTCACCACCCTCAATGAGCGTCTCATTCCACCTTAATTAACACAATCAAGATAATCCCTCAGAGACAGGCCCAAAGCCATATCTTCCAAAGGACACTAGATCCTGTCAAGTTGATGATACCAACCATCACCATCACGTAGACAAACATCATAGAATGGAAGACAGAAATAAACCAAAGCAGCTGTGACCACTTATTTGTTTTTGACAAAGGTATAAAAAACAGGCACCGGGCAAATGATCAGCTATTCAAACAGTGCTGGCAAAACTGGGTATCCACAAGAGATGTGTACACATGTTTCATGTACAGTAGTAAGGGGTTCGGTCTCACAAGTGTAGGAGGCATGGCAGTTTCTGGGTTGAAAGTGCAATGCTCAGGAGAGCAAGAAGCAGGCAGAACAGGTCTACCTGTCCATCCCTGCAGCCCTCAAGACTGCCTGCTGCATTGCGAAGGTTTGGAGTATCCCAGCTCTGATGATGGACGTCATAGTTTGAATTTGTTGCTTCAGAATATTTAGGATTAATCATACCATCAATGATTGTGTTTTTTTGTGAAACATTGACCCCTTGGAACCAGTCAAAAACAGCTCAAAATACAATGCCTCATTTCAAGACTTTGTATGAAGCCACAGGCCCTACAACAGTGTGATATTGAAATCAAGCTTAACCATAGGCCACAGGAACCACAGAAGGGATTTTGAAATAATCTCAGACATTTAGTGACAAGCGAGTTTCATAAAAGAGGCCAAAGCAAAATAAGTGGAGACCCTGACAAACAAGTGGGATGCCACTGATAGGTGGGATTAGCAGAATTAGACCCACGTGCAAACTGAAAAAGAAAGGTTTAGAAAAAAAAACTACTTTGATTTATGCCTTGCTTACATCAGCTACAAATAGTAGCACATTATTATTTTCATATATCTAAGACGTAAAACTACAAAACTTGTAGATGATATAAAAAATCTTTTGGACCTTAAGCTAGATAAAGATTGCTTAGATATGCTACCGAGAGTACAATAGACAAGAGAAAATAAGACTGATTTCATGAAACTTAAAAACTGCTTTTCAAACTAACTGTTATGGTAACAAAAATATAAGCCATGGACTAGGGAAAATAATATTTGCTTAATAAGTGACTTATATCTAGTATGTAGGCAGGACTTCAGTATTCAAAACAAGAAAATATCTCAATTAAAATGGACAAAAGATTTGAATAAGTCCTACACCCAGGAAGATGTACAGATGGCAAATAAGTACATGAAACATGTTAAATATCAGCCACTAGAGAAATAGAAAATACAAAAATAATAAAACAATCCTATAAACAGTACCAGCATGCTACTACACACCAATTAGAAGGGATCAGGTTAGATACAGTGACCACTCCGAACTTTGCTCACCATGGGGAGTGGTTAGAATTGTCATGCGCTGGTGGCAGAAATATAAAATGGTATACATATTCTAGAAACTGACTAACATTAAAAATTTTTAGGTATTTTTCTGCCAGTAATCTAGCCATTTTACTATGAGGATTTTTTTTTTAAAGGAAAACATACGACCAGACAGAGGATTTCTCATTGTTCTTATTGCCTTTTTATAGTAACTCCAAACCAGAAATGGCTCAAATGTCCATTTCATAAATAGCAGAATAGTGGTTTAACCATAAAGTGAGCACAAAAGGAATGAACCATCAATACAGTTTGCAGCATGACCAAGTCTCGAAATGATTACACTGAGCAAAAGAAATCAGACCCCAAAGCATTTATTGTAAGATCCAATTTAGTTAAAAATTACAGAAAATTTAAACTGATGCTAGTGCAGTCTTTAGGTTGTCCAGAGATGAGGGCGTCAGGTGATATAAATATGAGGGATCGTGAAAGGGCACACAGACACCTTTGGAGGTGATGGCTATGCTTCTTGTCTTTATGATTATGGTGGTTGTATGCACGTATAGGTACAAGAGTATTAAATGGTGTAATTCAAATATGTAGACTGTCATATGTCAATTGTACTTAATAAAACTGCAAAATAATTTTGTTATCACAGTGTCAAAGTCCAAATGAAGTAGTTCAATGGTGAACAGAAGGTTGTATCACAGAAGGTCTACCTCTAATGCAATAAGAACAAAGATGAACACTCCTACCCATGCTGACACACTGTTCTTCCCACCCTGCCTTCATTCATTGCCACACTCAAACACAACCTTCCCAGAAAAGACTCCTCCCCATAGCAAGAGCTCCAGGTCTTTCTTGATTACTGCTTAACTTGTTCCACTTCTCTTCAGAAGAACACACCATATGAGTGGTGAGACCATACTAGTTACATTTGTGGGTCTTATGAAAAAAATAACCCAAAGAAAGCACCATGGGGAAGAAGGGTTTATTTGATTTGTGATTTGAAGGTTCTGTCCATCATGGCTGGGAAGTCTTGGGGACAGGACTATGATGTCATCCTGTTGCACTCACAGTTAAGAAGCAGAAATGGATGCTGACACTCAGCTTGCTTTCTTCTTTTTATTCAGACTGGGATCCCAAGCCATGGGATGATGTCTTCCATCCTCAGTTAAACCTGCCTGGAAGCACTCTAAACAAACAAACAAAAAATGTGCTGGAGGTGTCTCCTAAGTGCTTCCAAATCCACTCAAGTTGACAATAAAGATGAACCATCTGTATTTTGGTTAGAAGATATTATTAAATGCAGATGTTAAGGGTTGGAAAGGTCTAATTTTATTTTTAGAAGTAATGAACATAAATTTGTTTTGCTTGATTAAAAAAAGATGAACCATCACATCCTCACTAGCATCTAGCACCTTGTTAATAATTTTATTTTGATATGTGTTTAAAGAGACTGATAAAGACCAGGATGTTTTCTTCCTAGAGTTTCTTTAAAATCAACTGAAGCAATAGCTGAGTTGTTGTCAGAAACAATGTTGACATCTTATAGTTTCAGGATCATGATTATTCCAATAAGGCATAACATGAAAACAGTCAGTACTTTGAGCCTTCTTAAGCCACTATCTACAGTGAAGACACTCCTTTTCTATAGAACTTCCCAGAATCTACCCTGATGTTAGTTTTGGGAAATCAGAGTAGCTTGGCAGGAATAGTGAGTTGTAAAGTACACATTCTCTTACTTTTTGTGGAGTTTTTGCAGTTATGTTATATGGTAACATATATGATTCATTACTTTATAATCTGAAGCATCAGGTTTGAGTCAGGACACCAGCTATATCTCTGGCCACCACTTGCATTTGAAAAATTCCTGTATATACTTGTGGGTGATCTGGTCAAGATAATATGTCAACTATTTTCTAGAACAATTTAATTGCTTCACGAAAGCAATTCTTTATAGAGCACAATCAAATTGATAGATTGTATATAGATCAAATTTCTCAGATAGCTTACTCTTTCATATACAGTCAAGATGCTGAAGAAAACTAGTATAATAACTGTGGTGATTTGAATATGCTTAACCCAGGGACTGGCACTATTAGGTGTGGCCTTGTTGGAGTGGTGTGGCCTTGTTAGAGTAGGTGTGCCACTGTGGGCATGGGCTTTAAGACCCTTGCCTAGCTTCATGGAAGCCAGTCTTCTAGCTGCCTTCAGAACAAGATGTAGACCTCTCAGCTCCTCCTGTACCATGCCTGCCTGGACACTGCCGTTGCTTCCCATCTTGGACTGAATCTCTGAAACTGTAAGCAACCTCCAATTAAATGTTGTCCTTATAAGAGTTGCCTTGGTCATGGTATCTCTTTACAGCAATGAAAGCCCTAACTAAGACATTAACATATGCAAATATACAAGCTGATCTCTAGGAAGGAACTCATCTCAAATGTAGACAGAGGCAGAGCACGGGCCTTAGAATCAACAGTAGAATCAATGGAGAATTATTAAAAAACATTGTTTAGAGGCTATAGAGATGGGTCAGCAGTTAAGAGCATGTTATTGTCAGAAACAATGTTGACATTGTTGCAGAATCATGAAACTTATAGATCTTATAAGATTTTGGTTCCCAGAATCCATGTCACACAGCTGACCTCTACAGAAGCCTGTGCTTGTTTCTACACACACACACACACACACACACACACACACACACACACACACACACACACTCGTACACACACAAATAATAATAAATATTTTTAAAAGGACAAAGAACGAATACTTGTTGCTCAGGTCAGTTCCTAGTGTCAAATGCCTTTTGCTCATTTGCTCCTTAATCTTGTAACACAGCACATCATATTTTCTGTATGCTGGAAAAAAAACTGTGTTCTCAGGTAAATCTGACTTGAATATATGCATAATCTCATATATATATAAATACATATATATATATATTCTGTTCTTCATATTTGATTGATTATACTTGCACTAACATTCACAGCGCACTTTGCTTTGTAGTTTCTATGTGGTATTACTGGTTGGGCTATCAGGCTAATACTTCAGGAACTCTGATATTTATTTATTTATTTATTTATTTATTTATTTATTTATTTATTTTTGGTGGTGGTGGTGGTAGACAACAGTGTTATTTCCTCTTTATCAGTGCTAGGGTTTTCTGTGTAGGAAGTTTTTTGGTTTCTGACCTAATCTCGGAGTTGTAGTTTCACTTTCATCTGCTTCTTGAATTCATTTTGTTGAGTCTGCCTTCCAGAGAATCTGTTGCTCATCTCACTGGGCCATGTGTACTCTTTGGTTGGTGGTTTAGTCCCGGGGAGCTCTGAGGGTTCTGGTTGATATTGTTCTTTCTATGGGACTGCAAACTCCTTCAGCATCTTCCTTACTTTCTCTCTAACTCCTCCATTGAGGACCTGTGCTCAGTCTAATGGGTGGCTGTGAGCATATGCCTCTGTATTTGTCAGGATTTGGCAGAGCATCTCAGGAGACAGCTATATCAGGCTCCTGTCAGCAAGCACTTCTTGGCATCTACAATACTATCTAGGTTTGGTGTCTGTATATGGGATGGATCCCTAGATGTGGCAGTCTCTGGAAGGCCTTTGCTTCAGTCTCTCTGTTCCACACTTTGTCTCCATATTTTCTCCCATGAATATTTTCCCCCTTCTAAGAAGGACTGAAGCATCCACACTTTGGTCTTCCTTCTTCTTGTGCTTCATATGTTTTGTGAATTGTATCTTGGGTATTCTGAGCTTTTGGCCTAATATGGACTTATCAGTGAGTGTATACCAAGTGTTTCTTTTGTGACTGGGTTACCTCACTCAGGATGATACTTTCTAGTTCATCAATTTACCGAAATATTTCATGAATTCATTGTTTTTAATATCTGAGTAATACTCCAGTGTGTAAATGTACCACATTTTCTGTAATCATGCCTCTGTTGAAGAACATCTGGGTTCTTTCCAGCTTCTGGCTATTATAAGTAAGGCTATAATGAACATAGTGGAGCATGTGTCCTTGTTATATGTTGGAGCATCTTCTGGTTATATGCCCAAGAGTGGTATAGCTGGGTCCTCAGGTAGTACTTTGTCCAATTTTCTGAGGAACTGCCAGATTGATTTTCAGAGTGGTTGCACCAGCTTGCTATCCCACCAACAATGGAGGAGTGTTCCTCTTTCTCCACATCCTCTCCAGCATCTGCTGTCACCTGAGTTTTTGATCTTAGCCATTCTGACTGGTGTGAGGTGGAATCTCAGGATCATTTTGATTTGCATTTCCCTGATGACTAAGGATGTTGAACATTTCTTTAGGTGCTTCTTGGCCATTCAATATTTCTCAGTTGAGAATTCTCTGTTTAGCTCTATACCCCATTTTTAATAGGGTTGTTTCGTTCTCTGGAGTCTAACTTTTTGAATTATTTGTATATATTGGATATTAGCCCTCTATTGGATGTAGGATTGGTAAAGATCTTTTTCCAATCTGTTGGTTACCCTTTTGTCCTATTGACAGTGTTCTTTGCCTTACAGAAGCTTCACAATTTTATGAGGTTCCATTTGTCTATTGTTGATCTTAGAGCATAAGCCATTGGTGTTCTGTTCAGAAAATTTTCTCCTGTGCCCATGTGTTCAAGGCTCTTCCACACTTTCTCTTCTATTAGTTTCAGTGTATCTGGTTTTATGTGGAGGTCCGTGATCCACTTGAACTTGAGCTTTGTACAAAGAGATAAGAATGGATTGATTTCCATTTTTCTATATGCTGAACCAGCATCATTTGTTGAAAAATGCTGTCTTTTTTTTCCTCACTGGATAGTTTTAGCTCCTTTGTCAAAGATCAAGTGATCATACAGGTGTGGGTTCATTTCTGGGTCTTCAATTCTATTTCATTGATCTACCTGCCTGTCTCTATACCTATACCATACAGTTTTTTTTTTTTATCACTATTGCTCTAGAATATGGCTTAAGGTTAGGTAGGGTTGGTGCTTCCCCCAGAAGTTCTTTTATTGTTGAGAATAGTTTTCGCTATCTTCGGTTTTTTGTTATTAAAATAAATTTGCAAATTGCTCTTTTTAACTCTATGAAAAATTGAGTTGGAATTTTGATGTGGACTGCATTGAGTCTGTAGATTGCTTTCAGCAAGATGGCTATTTTTCCTATATTAATCCTGCCAATCCATGAGCACAGAGATCTTTCCTTCTTCTGAGATCTTCTTCAATTTCTTTTTTCAGGGACTTGAAGTTCTTGTCATACAGATCTTTCAGTTTTTTGCTTAGAGTCACTCCAATGTATTTTATACTATTTGTGACTATTGTGAAGGGTGGTGTTTCTCTAATTTCTTTCTCAGCCTGTTTATCCTTTGAGTAGAGGAATAGCCTACATTCTTAAAGGGTGAGACTCACTCATATGCTGGCGAGGGCACAGTGTGAGAGGGACCCTCTCAAGTTCTTGGTGTTAAGTGTAGGTGGCAAAACTTTTGGGAAAGCAGGCCAGCACTGTTCCAGTGTGAAATTGCTCATACACAGTGACTCAGGGAGGACAAAAACAAAACAAAACGAACAAAACAAACAAACAAAAAAAACCTCCCCAAACAGAAAATTACTAATGGATGAAGAAGTTGAACTGTGTGGTAGTTTCAGAGACAAGAAAGTAATAAACATATCAAGTCTAACATTAGTGTCCTAGCAAGAGTCATCGTTTTCAGCTCTCAGGATCCTCATGGAGGCGTTTTAATCCATGGGGAGGTTCCTAGTCTGGTTTCTTCAGGGGTCTCTGGGTCTCTGTCTGGATTTCTTGCATCTTTCACAGGGCTCTGAAAAGAGGCAGCAGAGCTGTTGATTTACTAAATCGAGGGTAAAAGCAGATAGCACACACCACAAAATGCAAGTGCTTGGTTTGTTGGCTCAAGAACCTCATTTCTTTTCTGGGGTTCTTTCTGGACCTGGGGAGAAGATTCCAAGGAATGGAATGGGGGTGGATCCATATTCTGATTGACAGGTGAGCTGTTATATAACTTTGGACCATTTGTATATAAATAGGCTATGCATTCCATAATTTTAAGCATATAGACACCCTAATCGTGAATGTGCTTTAGATGGCAAATAGAGCTTTCCCCTGACAGATAAATTTAAGAACAAGTGACCCTTCTCAGTGCTGGTGCCCAGTGTAGGTCTAAGCTGGGCCATTTAGTCCCTCCGTAGCCAGGATGTATTGCACTGGAAACTGGGGGAGGTTACAGGTGTTATTGTACAGATAAAGAGATAAATTGTTTTTCCCAAGGGAAGCTACCTGAGTCTCTAGCTATCTCTAAGGTAGCCTTTCTCAGGATGCTAAATAAAAAGACAATGCATGAATTTTATTTAAAATGTGTAAATTTGTCTAAAATACAAGGGGAAAGTTAATACACAACATAAAAAAAAAAAAAAGGAGCAGAATGCCTTTGGAAAATAGACTAGGGCCAGAGGTTGTTTTGCAGGGCAATTTTTATGTATTTTTTTCTCTATGTATTCATTTCATTCCTGGTTTTCATTTTGAAATTGACTAATTGATTGATTTTATTGTGCTTGGGATCAAGCCCAAGGCCTCCAGCTGGTTGGATGGGCTGTCTCTCAGCTACTCTCCCAGCCCAAATTTATTATTGTTGGAACAACTACAAGTACTTCAAGAATATTAGCCATTTCTTAAGTGTTACCATTTTATTAGCTTTGGATTGTAAACATTTGCTTAAAATAAAACAAGATCTCTGCACTTTCTCGGTCACCTCTATCACTTCTCAGCTGTGTGGTCTGTATTGTCTGTCACTTTGTTTGTCCTGTTAGGAGTCTTTACTATCTGATCTATTCCTACATTCTAAAATGAAACTCTCGGCACTGTTCGCATGTTGCTATTTATTTACTTTGTCTTTTATTTTGTCTTTAGGCTGGCTTGTCCTGTTAGGCGTCTTTACTATCTTACCTACTCTTTATTCTAAATTAAACTATTGGCACCGTTTGCATGTTGTTATTTTTTTTTACTTTGCATTTTGTTTTGTCTTTTGGCAGGGACTCATGCAGCCCATATTGACCACAAACCACTGTGTAGCTCTGTAGTTGTTTTCCCCGGTAACTTCTTTATTTCATTATTTTTTTTTTCTTGTTCGTCTTAATTTATCATTGCTGTAGATACCTAGACCAAAGCAACTTACAGAATGAAAAGTTTACTTGGGACTTATAGTTTCAAAAGATTAGTTTTCATGGCAATTATGTTGAGGAGCATTACAGCAGGCAAGCAAGCGTGGCACCTGATAGTCCATAGCCCTCCCATCTTGATCCAGCAGCAGGAAACAGAGTTAACTGGAAACACAGGAGCTTTTGAAAGCTCAAAGGCTGGCCACAGTGACATACCTACTCCAACAGGGCCACAAATCTCAACCCTTACCAAATTGTTCCACCAACCCGGGACTAAGTATTCAAGAATATGAGCGAGCCTATGGGAGCTGTTCTCATTCAGACCAACACATTCTCTAAGAATAATTAGCAATTTTAATCTTTATTATAGTTCTGATTCAATACACTTTCATATATTTTATTTCTGTTTCATGGTTGGATGCATGGATCATTTGGAGGTATTTTAGAATGTCTGCTTAGAAGTGTAGACGTATCTAAAGTTGCTTGCATTTTTCTCTCGGATCCTGGGTACTCATAAATCTGTTTGTTCCACCTTGCCACTTCTGTATCCTCTCAGCTGTAAGGAAATGTGGTAGAACACAGTGAGATTTAGACAGCGCTTTTGCTTGGTGTAGGAGAGCTTGCTGGGGTCTGGCCAGGTGACTATGTCTGAGCTGCGGGGATGATGCTGATGAGGCAGACCCTCAGTACCCCTGTCCTTCTGGCTTAGCTGCTACGGTGAGCCACACCTGTAGGACAACACATCCACTGCTGTGCTTGGTAAAAATATCTCTAGCTTGTGGCTGTGTGATTTTAATCTGAAGCAGCTGTTAATATATGTGGTTTTGGTGGTGGGGATGGTGTGTCTACTTCCTTGGGGGTAGACAGATGGCATCCCTTGTATTGTGGCTGCTGTGGTTTGAACTTGACCTTGTTCAACTGTTGCCCTTGTGATTCTTAGGAGGTGGAGTCTTCAAGAGATGAATGAGTCATGAAGGTTCCTCTCCTCATAAATGGGATTGAGTCTCTTTAAAAAGAGGCTTCCTGGGGCTGGGGAAAGCAATAGGAAAACTTACCCCTTTTCTAGAGGAACCATGGCAGGTACCTTGCAACCTGGAACTTCAGTTCCAGAGGATTTTCAGGTATGTATACTTACATGTACACATGTACACACACACACACACACACACACACACACACACACACACACACACACACGATTATAAAATAGTAAAAATAAAATCACCAAAAAGAAGGCTTCATACTGTGTTTGGTGTAATATACCTGTAATGCCAACATTTGGGAAGCTGAGACTGACAGTGGTAGATCTTGTTCGAGGCCAGCTTGAGCAACAATGTGAGGAACCTCTCACAAGACAAAGAATCAAAACCAACCGCACAGGAAACAAGCATGCTCTTCCCTGTGCCATGCTTCTGCCCTCAAATGATGGGGCCTTGAGGTATGGACTTAGAAGCACACAGCTATTCCTACCAGACAGTCAGATCTGCTGGGACCTTTATCTTGAACTTTCCAGCTTCAGTATAGAAATAAATTGTTCTTTATCAATACTCAGTGGAATTCTGTTACAGTGAATGGTTAAGATAGAAGATAACATTTTAATAACTTTATCTTCTTTTGGTATGTTTGTGTGTATTTGTGTGTGTATGCATGTGTGTATGCATACGCATGTGTGCCTGGGTGTATGTGCACCTGTATATGTGTGTGTTTGTGTGCATATGTGTTTGTGTGTGTGTGTGCACATGTGCACATGCATGTGTGCAGAACAGGACTAATCTCAAACTAGGTGTCTAAGACTGGCCTTGAACTTCTGATTCTCTGGCCCCTACTTCATGAATACAGAATTACAGTCATGCACCATTATGCCTGGTTTTATATGGTGCTGGGAATTGAACCCACAGTCCTGTGTATGCTAGGTGAGTACTCTATCAGCTGAGCTATATCCTTAGCACCTTGTCTCTTAAGACATTTTAAAATCAGATGTGTTTAGAGAATGTTGTGGTGGGAGTGGTGAACAGAGGAAAGCTTTCAGGATAGTCATTTGTCACACTGATGCTTCCATTCAGAATTTCACTGCCACTAGGTTCCCACATGGGTTTTCCAAGTTCTAGAGTTCATTGGCAGGGGTGGTGGGGTATGATCTGAGTGTGATTCATATGCTGGCAGCATGGGCCTCAGTGTGACTGTAGAGTGAAAAATTATAAAGAACATTTAATAAAATATATACAAGCTTTTTCTTTACCCCTAGACCTGAGCAAAAAGAATGCAGGTTCCAGAAAGCGGAATTGAATGTAAGATTTCAGGCCTTCACTGCTCCAGGATACATTGGGGGGGGTGGGTGGGAAGCAACATTCCTCAAGCTTCAGGGAAGAAAACACCTGTGGGTGGGGAAGGCCCAAAGCAGGAAGACACATTCCTGACCTCAGAGAAAGATGCAAGTCATCTGGGTGGTTCCAAGTGAAAGGTCCAGGACTCCCCAGAAGGGAGGTCCACTGGAGTCACAGGATAGCACGAACCCAAAGGACACATGAGAGACCGTCTTGCTGTAAAGCACATGAGGTGTTTTATTAAATCAGAGCTCTGGGCCAGCCCATATCCCCATATCTCACATAGGGGATAGAGGGACTGACCCCGTGGCTCAGGGGTCTAGCGCTGATATATGGGCGGGGTAGGGAAAAAGCAAACTTTCACATGGGCGCACAGGATTGGTTGTTTTACTTTTTTGAACACTAGCAGGCCTTACCGTGGGGGCAGGGTGTAGTTCCTCCCTTGGCCGGTCAGTTTCTGGGATGTTCTTAACAGGCCTTTGTCTTGTAACTCCACCTCCTCTGTAACTAATTAAATGGGCTCAAACCTGCTGGCAGGCACTTTTAACTATTTAGGTTAGGGAAAGGGCCCTGTTATTATTATTAGTTTCGGCCTATTTCAAAAATTCTCTTTTACAAGAACTAGCTAACTTTCCACTGTTCTTGGTTACCCCTCCCTCCCCTTGAGGTCTTCCCAGTTTTACAGCCTGCTGATGTTCAAAATTTGTAAAGCAACCAATTATGTGTAACTGTGCAAAAATGCAACCAATAATGTGTAACCACGCAAAAATTCCTCCCTTTCCCCACCCCATGCTATAAAAAAGCCCCTCAGCTTGCTGGCCTTTTGTCAAACTCTACTCCTGCATGGGTGAGCAGTTTGACCGTTGGCTGCCAGCTCTCTTCCCTAATAAACCTCTGCTGATTGCATCCAGGTAAGGTGTCTTTCGAGTTTGTGGGTGGCCATGACTTCCCGAGACTTGAGTAAAGGTCTCCCGAGTTTGAGGGGGTCTTCATGACAATGCTGGGAGATGGTTGAAATACCTTTAAGAGGTAGGGTCAGCCGCAAACCCTTTCAGCTTCTTTAGTCTTCTCTTTAACTCCTCCATTGGGAACTCTGTGATCAGTTCAATGGTTAGCTGTGAGCATCTGCCTCTGTATGTGTCAGGCTCTGGCAGACTTCTAAGGAGACAGCTATATCAACCTCAGCACATAGGGAGGGACCCATGACTCCAGCTGTATATGTAGGGGAGGATGGCCTTCTCAGGCATAGGTGGGAGAGGAGGTCCTTGGTCTCGTGAAGGCTGGATGCCCAGTGTGGAGGAATTCGAGGGCAGGAAGGTGGAAATGAGTGGGTGAGTAGGGACACATCCTCATAGAAGCAGGAGGAGGGGGGATGGTATGGGGGTTTCTCGGTGGTGGGGAATGGGGAAAGAAGATAACATCTGAAATGTAAATAAAATATCCAATAAAGAAGAGGGAAAAAAAGAGGTAGGGTCAGGTAAATTGCATATTGGGGGTTGCACCCCCAGAAGGTGTTACCCAGTTTTCTCAGGATTTGGTTAGTGTAGCTGCCAGCAACCACAGTTGAATCGGGTTCACCTGTAAGAGAAGCTGGGGATGGGAGAAGGGCTGGAAGAGATGAAGCCAGGACAAAGTTCTCTGATCAAGGCTCAAAGTTTAATGTAAGACCATCAGATAAAAAGGGGGAGACCCCACCCCCACAAGAAGAGTCTTTTTGGTGCTTCAGCTCAGCAGCGTGGGTGAGGGGTATTCCAGAGGTGTATCAAGCAAGCTCAGCAGGCAATCTATTCAACTCGACTCCTGTGGCAGACTGCTGGTCTCCAATGCAGGCAGCTTCCCAGGTCCTTTGTTATTCGGTCTCTAGTGGTAAACAGAGTGTTCAGGCCTCCTCAGCCTGATAGGATGGCAGCCTGGGGGAAGAGTACAGGTTAGTGCCCTTGAAGGTGACTTGTTGAACTAAGAGCAAGTTGGGCCTTTGAAGCTGTCTTGCTTCTCTGTCTCACCATATCAGGGGTTTGTATTCTGAGTATTCATTAAAAGTATTTGTCTCTGTTTTACTCCTCACCCTCCTCCTCTCACCTTCTGCTCTTTACTAGAGAGAGGCAGGCACTCCATCATCTACCACTAAGCCACACACACACACACACACACACACACACACACACACACACCTTCTTTCTTCCCTCCTTCCTTCCCTCCTTTCCTCCCTCTCTCCCTTCTCTCTCTCTCTCTCTCTCTCTCTCTCTCTCTCTTTCTTTCTTTCTTTCTTTCTTTCTTTCTTTCTTTCTTTCTTTCTTCCTTTCCTTCTTTCTTTTTACCTTGAAACAACACAGGATGTTCTAAGTTGTTGAGACAGGGTCTAGAATTTCTGACCCTCCTACCACCTACCACAGGCTTCTCCCACCACAGGCTCCACCCACCACAGGCTCTTCCCTCCACAGGCTCCTGAGCAGTTGTCATGTGCTGCTGTCCACAGCAAGACATTTTTATTTTAAAATAATTTTAAATTTACAGAAAAGTGAAAAGTTTAGAATGAAAACCCTCATATATTCTTCACTTAGATTCATGAATTTTCAATATCTTACCACATTTGCTCTCTTGTATCTATCTATCTATCTATCTATCTATCTATCTATCTATCATTTCTCTATTGTCTTTTTCAGTCACTATTTGAAAATATGTTGTGGACATTATTTCCTTTTAAATTTCAATGGATGCTTACTGAAAACTAAGACACTCATTTATAGAGAGAGAAGTTACCAACATCAAGAAACTTAGCTTTGATGTAATAATAGCATTTACTTTATAGATTTTATTCAAATTTCACCAGTTTACATAGCACTTGTGTGTGTGCACATGTGTATTCTGTGTGTAAATATGTGTGCCTGTGTATGTGTGTGTATCTGGGATGACTCTGTCCTATCCGTACAGTCTCTTTTAACTAGAAGACGTAGGTCTCTAGTGCCCCACAGCTTTGCCTAGTCATATGTTTGTCCAGAATTCTCTTTACCTTCTTGTCCTTTGTCCTTTTGCTTGTTTCTTTTTTCTCAAGACAGGGTTCTACTCTATAGCTCTTTCTGTCCTGGGACCTAGAACTCACTGTGTAGACCAGGCTGGCCTTGACACCATAGGGATCCACTTGCCTCTGCTCCTGAGTGCCAGGATTAAAGGTATGTGCCACTGTGCCCACTCCCCTTAATTCAGTTTATTTTCTTTAAAGCCAGTATGTGCTTTACCAGTCCCCCTAAGTTTCCTTCTTTGTTGTACCACTTGAAAAATCTTCACCCTTGACAACTGCAGGCTCTCTTCTCTATTCAGAAAAATCTCAGAAGAAAAAGAAGCAAGGTTCACTCGGCTTTTTACCTCCTGGCAGTCTCTGTGACGGTTAATTCAGTTGACAGCCCTATTGAATGAAGAAGCATCTCTGTTTTTAGGATATTAATGAAGTACAATTTTGGGCTTGTCTGTTCAGAGAAGCTTAACTGAGGAGGGCGTAGCTACTCTAAATGTGGGTCACACCATTCCATGGCAGGGGTTCCAGATTGAATAAAAGGGGAAAAGGAGAAAGCCAGTTAGGCCCCCAGGCTGTCCTCTTTCTGACTTCCCAGTTTCTACTTCCCCTTTCTGTGGTCTAGCTTGCCCCTGATGCTGTTCTTTCCCCTCTATGATGGATTTCATTCCTCTGAACTATTAGCCTAGGAAAACCCCTAGGTGCTTGATATTTAGGGGTAAATTCTCTTGATATCTCAAGAGCATCATTGCTTATCAGATGAAACAAGTTTAAGGAAACAGGATGGTGGGATTGTGAATCCTTGTCTACTAAGAGGGTAGATGACAAAAATCTAATATCTAACAAAATTAAATATTTAAAGAGTTAAACTGCTATTCAAGCAGCTATTTCTTTTGAAAGAGTTGCCACCTTACAACTTAATATCAGCAACAGTTTATACATTTTCAACAAAGCACCATTAATACACTGTGGAGAGCAGTTATAGTACATTCTGTAATCCATTACTCTAGAGGTTGAGGAAGGAAGATCACAAGTTTGAGGTCAGCCTAAAAAAACGTAGAAAACATTGTCTCTAAAAAAGAGTTTTTTTTTTAGAAAATAACTGGAATGTAGTTTAGTGGATGAGTGTCTACTTTGCATTCACAAGAGAAAACAGAGAAATGAGTGTCGTGATTATAGCCATATAATAATGTGGAGTGAACTAATGTGTCGAACAGAAGAATCCAGACCAGAAGGATACAAACCTTGCAATTCATGTGTAGGAAATGACAAAGTGTAGAGTGAAAAATTATAAAGGCCATTTTATGAAATATGTGTAGATTTTTCGCCTTACAGAACTCGGAACTGAAAATAAGATTTCAGGCCTTCACATTCCAGGTGAAGGACACTTGCTGGATTACATTCCCCAAGCCTTGCCTAAGGCAGGAAGGCATTCCTGACTACAGATAAAGATGCTACCACCTAGGTGGGGCCATAGCCCTATAGCCGGAAAAAGTAAAGATAGTAATCTGAAATGGCAGGATAGGACACAATAGCATGGTAAAAACCACATTTTTTAGAAGAATGAGTGTGCAGAGTGATCTCACATGACTCTAGATCATTTGGGCTAGATTCTCTGAAATGTTCCACTGTTCTTGGTTACCCCTCCCTTGGTCTTCCCAGTGCTATGTTCAAAATTTGTAAAACAACCAATCATGTGTAAGCGCGCGAAAATGCTCCCCCCACCCCATGCTATAAAAGACCCTTTAACCCACACTCTGGGCCAAAACCCTGCTCTTGGAGCTAAAGAGCTTTCCGTTTTGACCGCTGGCTTCTCCCCTAATAAACCTCTGCTGATTGCATCCAGGTATGGTTTCTTGTGATTTTTGGGTGGCCGCAATGTCCTAAGACTTGAGGAAGGGTCTCCGGAGTTTGGAGCTCTTCAAAAGCAGGTAACATCTGAGTGATGACTGATCTACAGTATGGAGCAGGTTTGACTAGGAAGGAGCATAATGGAACTCTGTTGGCTGATACACATGTTCTGTATCTTGAAAGGAGACCTGTCAGCTCTGTCTGTGTAGGAGTTTGTCAGCATCTACTGTATTATATACTTGGTAATAATTAATATTTCTGTTATAAATAATATGCACCACCCCTGAGCTATTGCTGTGTTTGGGCTATATCTTAGTGTATCACAGCCCCCACTATGTGTATACAAGGTATGCATGGAGACCCTCACAGACTGGGGCCTGAAACCCTCTGGGCTGGTGAGCAAATGAAGAAACCCAGACACCCAGGTACTCAGGCACACAGGCATACATGCACACATATGCACACATGCACACATACAGTGATCCTGGGACCAGGTAGGTTCTGCAATGACTACTACTGCAACATGGAATGTCAGCATGCACAGCACTAGGGTAGGGGTTAGCTCATCTTAGTAGTAGTTCTCTGTAGGTGAGCAGTCTCCTGCTATAACATCTGAGAGAAGAAAGTGCTGGTTACTAGTCTTTACACACACACAACAGACCATAGATATTGTCCAGAAGACAATATCACTGTCCAGAAGAGCTTGGCTCACATGTGTAATAGCTTTGCCAAATTGTCCCATGGAGTCCTTGAGGACATGGCTGTGCCTATGTCAAATATACATCTACTCAGGCCTTTGCTCACTTACTCGCTCGGGGCTTCCTTCACTCCCTACATAACAGTATTTATGACAATAAACAGCAACAGTAACCAAAAACTTAGAATGCACTCTTAATGTTCATCTCCAAAAAAAAAATTTAAATTGAATTTACTAAAGTTGAATGCAATATATACCTTTGGATCTGTAGGCATGTGCACAATACTTTTTTTCTAAACAACAAGATATAAACTGTTGAAAGGAGTGCATAAAGCATTATTTTATAAAAAGTAGGACAATCTTGTGTGAAATTATAAACATTTGTCCGGCATGTGGGAAAGAGTGAATGAATTCCAAGTGAACACAGCTCAGAATGTGGATGTGTGTGAATCCAGTCAGGGTGTGCTCCTTCTACTTTTGAAAATGGCTAAAACAAATTCATTTGCAAAAAGTCATACAAGGTGACTCTTATTTCACTCCTATTTTACTTCCATAACATGCTGGCTTCTGTGATAAATGCATTGGGTCTCCTCACATCTAGGAAGCAATTAGCTCTTCTGTGGACACTAACTAGTGCTCTTTAACCCCGTTTAGCTTCAGTTCTAACACCATCAACCTGAAGCTCAGGATGAAGGCTCAGTCATTGAGGGCTTCCAGAACTTTTGACCATTTGGCTATAGGCTTGGCTCCCCTTGACCCCTCTTTAAGTTTGGCTAATGTCTAAGGATTTCACAGAGTCCAGGAACACGTTCTACTTACATTTGCAGACATTTTGAAGAATACAGAAGAACAGAATGGAGATGCACAGACAAGACCTTGAAGGTTCTGAACACAGGAGCTCCTTAGTTCATCTTCATGGTGTTGGGGTATCTACCCTTAGCATGTAGACATGTTCTTACTCGCCAACTTAGAAATTCCTTGAACTCAGTCTGTGGGGAGCTGACAGAAGGCAGCTATCATCCTTGTAGCCATTTGAGCCATATACCTGACAATAGACTTGTTTACAACAGCCTACAACAGCTGAACACACTCTGATAATATCTTGTTTTAGATACCTAGGATTTTCTCTTGGGTGTGTGAGACTTAAAGGTGTGTGACTTAAAGGAGTGACTAAAAGGCGTGACTTAGAAGTGAGACATATAAAAGGCGAGAGGCAGACAGAAGACAGACACTTGGACTAGAGAACTTGGAAGAAAACTTGGAACTAGGAAAGAGATTAGCAACTTAGAATTAGGACTCGAGAGACTTGGTGCTGAAACACAGGACCTGAGACTTGGTACTAGGAACTAGGGACTTGGAACTTGGGACTGGAACTAGGGACTTGGAAAGAAGAAGAGAGATTGAAGAATACACGGGATTGAATCACACTCTGTCTGGTCTCCATTCTTTGAGTCTGTCCTCTCTCTTTTGCTGAGCCGGGGACTGGAGCAGCTTGGGTCAGTACAGACTCTAACAACTTAGCCCCAAGGCTTTTGGTAATGTGGGTTCCAACATTGACAGAGTGGTTCACGACATTTTGGCCCCCAAACGTGGGCTAGAGTGGTCCGTAACTTCACTCTTAGGGTTTTAGGGATGCTTCATTTTGAAGCTTGGTTGATTAAGTCATTGACAACTAGTTTATCAATCTAGCCTTCAGCTTCTCTCACTCCTGAAAGTCAGATAGTAGGGAGGTTCCTACCTTCTAATCACAAGATTAGTTTCCCAGACAAGGAGTCATCTCTGGGGCTGTCTGGGGACTGAATGCCTTACCATCTCAGTTGTCTATGTAAGATGTTCCTGTCTCTCTGGATTCTAACACTTAGGAGCAATGTGTCAGGATAAGACCAAAACCAACATGGAGAAGAAATGAAACTAGTTGTACAGCTCATGTTTGCTCAGTTCTAGTTGTTGTTACATCCACTGTCCCCTTTCATACTTAGTGGAATCTTACTATCTATTAGCAAGTGCAAGCTGGCTTTGAACTCACTATGTAGCCTGGCTGCCTTCCAATTCTCTACTTTCTTAAGCTGCCCAGTGTTAGGCTTGCAGCCCAGTTTGTCCTGCCTGGTGTGCTGCGCCCAGTTTGTCCTTTGTTGAATTTTGTTGAGCAAAACTATTGACGAGTAATATGAGTGATATTATAGATTCAGCACAATCACATCTAGAAAGGCAGGAGAGATGGCTCAGGGTTCAGCTGCTGCTCTTCGAGATGTGTCAGGCAGCTAAAAACTTCACAACTACCTGCAACTCCAGCTCCAGGGGATGTGATGCTCTCCTCTGGCCTCTTCAGACGTCTGTGTGAACATGTGTGTGCATATACCCACACGCTAAATAGATAAGTCAATAAGTAAGTAAGTAAATCAATTATTTTAAGATGCTTTAATAATCACAAGTAAAATGTTTTATTGTGGCTAAATCTGTAGCTTAAAACGAGTAATCCAGCAACTTATTAAAGTTATCAGCTTGGAAAAGATGACCTATTATGGGGTGGGTAGGCAGAGATAACCTCAATAATAATACATATTGGACATACTATTTTGATGGTTCCCATTTATAATATGCACAGAATGGATAAAGTAAAAACAAATGTTTTCAGTTGTTGGGCGTTTTCTTCTGGCATTCACAGGCTGACACAGCTAACTCTCCTTCTGCTTCCATCAAGGAGGGAACCATAATCGATGAGAACACACAGAGAATTACACAAAAGAATTTGCCTACGCTACAGCCTATAAAGCAGGAGAAGCAATGTGCTGGGGTCCTCAACAAGGATACAGTGTAGACACACTCCTCATTCCTGTCACTCTTCTTTCTTTCTGAGATTGTGGTGAGGCTTGCTGCATTGCCTTGAATGTCCCAGTATTACCCAGTGTATGATGTCACTGGAGGCCAGAAGAGGGCATTGAGTTCCCCTGGAACCAGAGTTACTGATGGCTGTGAACCTCCATGTTGTCACTGAGAATTGAAAACTAGTCCTCTGGAGAGCATCTGGTACTCCTAACTGCTGATCTACCTTTTCAACCTCTGTCATGCTGCGTTTTTTTGAAAACAGTTGTGCAGGTCTTGGCATGTATTATGTAACTAAACATAGTTTTGCATATTTGAGCTCTTGGCTAGCTGCAATGTGCTATGTGTACCTCCTGCAATATCATGGTAATTTTCTTTTAGAAATCCTAGTCTTAAGGGAACAACTGGGTTGGAAATGAAGGGATTTATTTAGCCACATCAGACAACTTCTTTCCCCCTAATTTTATCTTTGCTCCTTTGGGTAGATACTGTACTTCCTTCACACAAAGCTACCTTTCCATGCCCCCATGCCCATCTTTCTGCTTCGAGCAGTAGTGTGTTAGCAGGGATAGGTTCTTTAAGTCTGCGTTTGTGAGAAAGGAGGCTGCAGCTTCTATAAGGTGGCTTTCTCTCTCTCTTTGTGTTGAGTCAGCCTGATTGATATGAGATCAGAAACAGTGAGCAGCCTTTGAAATTGAGGCATTGACTGTAGTAGGGAGAATGAAAGTATCTTAGGTTTTTGATCAAAGGATGATAAAACTCCAGCTTGGAAAAGGGATGATTCTGGCCACCAAGGCCTATGATAAGGCTACTTACCCAGGGAAGAAGATTCAATTTTATCACTATTATATTGATATACTATTTCAAATATATTTATAGATTCACTTCCCATCAGCCATTTTGATTTCTTTCCAAATCCTGTCCTACAATTTTCCATCCAGATAAACTTCCATGTGTTTGTCAACCTAAATGGCTTGAACAACTCTCTGGATCTTGGATTCTCACTGAACATTCACTGCTAAAAAGCTTTAAATAAAGAATAGAGGTCAAATTGAAAGAAGGATGCCATGCTAGGTGATGGGTGCTAAAAGGTTCTTTCCAGTGCCTTTCTTTAGGGTTTGGTTATACTGATAAAACACTGAAAAGTAGAAGGCTAGTGCCAAGGCCTGTCTGAGATCATGTCTTAATCCACAGGTGTTTAGATAACAGTCCTGCTCAACAGACTGAAGGAAAAGATGGGAGGCACAAAGTGGTTGGGGCTTTAAACTCTGGGAGGTGCTCTTTATAACATAGCAGGGTCCAGGGTAACTGGAAATTAGGCAAGGAAATTAGACACAAGAGGAGATGATTCCCCAGACAGAGACTTCATTCCCATCATAGGCTACTCAAGGCATTGTGTGGGGAAATGAGGTTGTGATTTGGATCTTAATGTCCTCAGGTATTAAGGGCTTGAACCCCAGTACAACACTCAGAGGCAAAGGACAAATACTTTAAGGAAGTATTTGTACCATATGAGCGCTGGCTTAATCAATGCATGAATCAACTGATAGATTCATAATTTGATGGCATTTTTGGAAGATGATAGAAACTAGGAAGTAGGTTGTAGCTGGAAGTATATATCATGAATGCCATGTCTTTGAAAAACATATGTTGTCTCCAGACCCTCCCTCTTTCATTTTCCTGTTCTTGACTGCCATGCAATGAGCAACCTTTTCCCCCTGTATTCTATTGTATGAAGTGTCTCCCTTAGCATATGCCTAAATTCTTGGAAACAGAAGAAGTTTGGAAGAAGTCTTCGAAACTATGAGCCAAAATAAACCTTTCATCCTTTAAGTTGATTTTTCCAAGGCATTTTGTCACAAAGCAAAACATTGGCTAACACAAATATGTAATGTTTATTGTTATTCAATTATGCCAGTTGCTGGCTTACCAGTTATGGATGGTGATTCCCTAGTGTGTGTGTATTTGTACACACATGCACACATACAAACATACACATTCATGTAGGTTTATATTGTTCTATTTCAATGTAAACCTAGTTCTCCTTATTAGTCTTATTATTTGTTTCTCTTAGCGAAATAAGCTAAATAAACCATAGGTATCTAGGTTTCTTTCTCAATTCCTCACCTCTATCCACATCTTCATTTTACTCCCACTATTCCAACCAATGTTTGCATGATTCAACATGGCGGCCATTGATCACTGGCAATATAGCTGGCCTAAACTGAGATGTGCTATAAGTTTATAATATGCAATAAACTTCTAAGACTTGTTAAAAAAAGAGATGCCAAATGTCTTGATAATAGATACAAGACTGTTAAACTAATATTGAAACACTGTTTATAAATGTAATATTGAAAGAATTCTATATGACAGGTTTAGTTAGAATTTACCTCACCTGTTTCTTCTTATGTTTGAAACATGACTACTTAGAAACTTAAAATTGGCATATGTGACTCACATTCTTTTTCTGTTGCACAACACTTCTGGGGATTCTCTCAATCGTTCTTTTAAGGAAGAAAATAGAGATGACCTAGAGAGAGTACTCATATAGCTTAGCCACTATATTGACATGGTGACATGTCCCTACATCTGCCCACTGACAGCTATATATTCAACAGCCTACTGCTAGAACTCAGTTGTCTGGACTTATGGCTTGGTACTTCTTTGACCTTCAGCAAGTTGTTATATCTTTCTGTGAGATATATCATCTGTAGAATAAGACTCACAAAAGAATAATCATAGATTAGACTTTCCAGAGTTGTGACTGTCATAATAGTCAGTGCGTATAAAAGTCAGTGCGAGGAGGAGAAAGGAGGGAGAGTCAAAAGCTGCTTCTGACCATCTAATTTCAGAAAGTCAATATACAAGCCACAAATACTCTTTGGGGTAACTGTGGCTCATCTGCAGGTAGAAAAATCAGAAACAACTCAACTTGTCTAACTACCAAATAAGCCAAGGTTAGCGGCTCTTTCTCATTACTTTGAGCTGTGTGTCTCAAAAAAATGTTCAATGTTGGACACTTCAGTGTTTCTCAGAATCCCAGAGGGAGGTATCCTTTTTCTTCATCTTGTGGGAGATGTGATCTTCATATTTATGTTTCTCTTTCTTTTTCTCTTCTCCCTTTATCTAATTTTTAAAACAGGCTCCACCATTCCTCACTTTAAAATGATCTTGTTTCTTTGAATTTGAACTAGTCTCTGTTTGTCTAACTTATGTACCTTTACAACCTGTACAGCCCTTGCCCACCATTCACTATTTATTTTTTTAAACCAACTGATAACACTGCATGCATGGGTCACATGCTATATGTTTTGAAGTATATTGCATTTTAGAATCATTCAGACTTCCTAAAAATATGCACGCATCATTACTTCAAAGATCACTACATTTTGTGGTGAGAACCATGTTATGATTTAACTATAATTGCCATGTGTCATTTAGGATCTGAATCTGGAAACAAATGGACTAGTCTTCTGTGTGTGGAATAGGGAATCTGGGGGGTGGGAGGAACACAAATGGAAGACAAATGGAATCTAAGAAGAGGGAGACTTTCATTGTGTCTAATGGGGACCAAACAGAGGTCAGAAAACTCTTAGAGAATCTGTGAGGAGGAGAAGGGAGGGAGAGTCAAAAGCTGCTTCTGACCATGTCATTCCAGAAACTCAATATACAAGCCACAAATACTCTTTGGGGTAACTGTGGCTCATCTGCAGGTAGAAAACTCAGAAACAACTCAACTTGTCTAACTACCAAAAAAGCCAAGGTTAGCGGCTCTTTCTCATTTCCCTTAGCCTTTTACCACTTCTCTAATATCTTTATTCCTGACTTATATGTTATCTTGTCAAAGGATGGAAGTAAAAGTGTCTGTCTTTTTAGGATGCCAGAAAATGGGGTAGCTGAGAACCAGAGACCAGAGGAAAATGGGTTAGGCAGAGATTCAGGAGCTTCTTTAAGGAGGTGCTCTGCACTAAAGACACAGGAGTATAGGAAACTGGTCCCGTCTCCTCCACCTACTTTAACTAGGCTATAGCTCAGAGCATAGGCAGAACTTTGGGTATAATTAGCAAAGGAGGCCAGTGAGATAGACTGAAAATCAACAGTTGGAATGCAGAATGTCCTGGAGTCAAATGATACAGGTGCTGTATGAGGAAGGAGGAATCAGCCTAGTCAAAGTAAGATGTTTGCCAAGTACTGATTGTCACAGACTCTGACCATAGCAATTTTAGTCGAGTAATCAAGGTAAAAGTCTGCAAGGTGGTTTGAAAAGAATGTACTCAGTGAGGAAGGGTACCACTCCTGAGGACTCAAGATGGAAAGAGAAGAAAGGGAACAGTGGTCAGAAAGGGAAAGCTAAGTTAAGAGAAGGTTTTGAGGAGACATGCTGGAATGTTCATGGGAAGAACCTAGGACATTGAGAAGACAGGAAGAAGTATACTGGAGTGGCTCCTGGAGTGTGGAGGTGGAGGACACAGGACCAGGCATGTGTGTCTGAGGCTGATTCTTGCTATGAGACAGTACTAGAGATAGAGGCTGCAGAAACATGGATGCAGATGCAGCAAACAAGTGGAGGGTTGAGACCTTTATTAGTTCTCTCCTTTCTAGATGTCCCATAGTCCCAGTCCTTGGGAGGCTGAAGAAAGATCATTAGTCAGCCTAGGCTATGTAGGGAGACCATGTCTTAGAAAGATTTTATTTGTTTTTATTTTATGTATGTGAGTGTTTGCATGCATGTTTGTATACTACATATGTGAAGTGCTTCTAGAGGCCAGAAGATACCAGATCTTCTGAAACTGAACCACAAAGGGTTGTGAGCCACCAAGTAGGTTTTAGGAACTGAATTTACCTCTTCTGCAAGAGCAGCCAGCGCTCTTAACTGCTGAGCCATCTCTCCAGCCACACAAGACTACATTTTAAAACAATGTTCTATTCTCATTGCATTTGTTGTTCAGTGAATGGAAAGCAAAGTCACTGAGCATGAAGGAGCATAAAATAATAAAGAGCATTGGAGATTTGAGGAATGATAATAGCATGTGAAATAGTGGCTGTGTGAGTTAGAGATATAGCTGAGTGGGCAGCCTTCTACTCTCGCATGTGCGAGGTCTTAGGTTTGCAGTCTCCCTACAGCTATCACTGCAGAAATTAGGTGTGTTGGTACCCTTCCTGTAATCCCACCTCAGTCAGTAGAAACAGGAGGATCAGAAGTTCAAGATCATCCTTGACAACATAGAAAATTCAAGGTCAACCTAGGATGCCCAAGACCCCATCTCAAAAAAGGAAGACCTCCAAAAAGGAAGAAAAGAAGGTTAGTTACTTGGTAGAATGGGAGAAAATGGTCAGGAGGATACAATATGATTTATGGGCAGCACCAACACTCCATGGATTTCTAGCATGAATCATCATGCTTGTCAATAGCTGGAATTCAACTGTGCTTCCTTTTTTCTCACAGAGAGAGAGAAAGAAGGGCAAGAGAACTGAGTGTGTGAGAGCCATTTAAAAACAGGCTAAGAATCTTAAGCTGGTTCGGAAACAAAGGCACAACACGAGGTAGACAAGGTCCTGGTTGGGTTGAAGTGCTGTTAAAGTTGATTAGAAGTGAACTGGAAAGATAGAGAGTGGTGATCAGAGGAGGAGAGGGCATCTGAGGTCATAGAATGGATGTAGCATGGGTTCTTATGAGATTTAAGATGTGACAAAACAAACAAGTGCCATGAGAGCTGAAAGAGTAGGCTATGGAGAAGGTCATGAAGGTCATAGGTGTGAACATGGCAATCTGGAAAAGGTGACAAGCAATCGACCAAGAAATGGGTGTTGGCCTTCAGTCAGGGAGGAGGAGGAGAGAAAAATAGGCAGGAAGTGGCAATGAGGAGCCTGAAGGATACCTGTCCAAACTTTCAGGCCCAGGGACATGAGATCCATGACGTAAGAATTCTAATGCTGATCTAATGTCACCACAACACGTTAAAGTGAACACTGGAGGGTGGGGTGGGTTGGCAAGTTTTCTAAGGATTTTGCTACTGCTGGCCACCATGAATTTCAGGGGGTCCCATCGAAGTATCCTCAGGAGTAGGGAAATGGGAGAACACGACATCAGAAAATGAGGTTTGTAGGCCCATATGGAGCTGAAAGTCCCTTTTTGCAGGATGTAATAGAGGCAGGAAAAGTGTTGGTGTTAACAGATACATCGATGATAACAGAGTGGGGCCTTGTTTAAAGGGAAAGGAAGGAGAATCTTATTTTGAACACATGGGGTCAGGAGTCCTCATCTAACTTGCTGATGGAAGCATGCAGTCAGGAGAAGGCATTCAGCTACTGAGTTCAGGGGTCTTCCTTCACTTCCTTCCAGGAGTAAGCAGTTAATAAAAAATGACTTGGGTGAACAGGAATAAGAAATCATCTTAGATAAACGTGGTTACTTAAAGGCAATCCCAGGGAGCCAGAAAGGCAAGCCTGGTGGCGACTGGATCTCCTCCAACACAATGGCTCATAAACCTTAGCATACATAGAACCCTTTCAAGAATATGCTAATACCCACATTGCTGGGCCTCTGCCCAGAGAATTGCTGCTTTTAGTAGGGTTGGCAGGGGGCTGAAAATTTTGTATTTCTAACAAATTCCAGGTAGGATGGTAATGTTACAAGTGATTCCAGGACAGCGCTTTGAGGAGCTCAGTCAGCTCCTGGCATGTTCCCAAGAAAGCTAGTGTATGGCAGGACAGCTATCTCTGCCCAATAAGGGGTTCATTGCCCTGCTCTTATTCAAGTTCATGGGTTGTTGGGTGCTTGAAAGCAATTGCCAATCCTGATCTGATGGATCAGCAGCATAACTCCTTGGCAAGCCAGTTTTGTGGTTTCCTGGGAGAAGCAGAAGAAATGTGTTGAGCTGTTTGCTCATTTGGAATAGTTGGCCGGGGCCTGAACTTAGCAGTAGGTCTGACTAAAGAAAGATTGGAGATTGGTGGTCATTTGGTTACTATGGATACTCCCAGAGCTGATCCGTGGTCAGGAACAGTTCCAGTGTCTGTCCTGAAGGATGACGTTATTGATACTTTCCCTCTGAGTCAGCATTGGTCATGTGGACAGGAAGCAACATAGTGAGCCAAGGCCCCACAGCTGGGATGGCTAGGTGTGTGCCAACATGCACGCTGTCCCCTTTGCCAGCTCTGACC
Organism: Arvicanthis niloticus; assembly: GCF_011762505.2. Classification (NCBI taxonomy): domain Eukaryota; kingdom Metazoa; phylum Chordata; class Mammalia; order Rodentia; family Muridae; genus Arvicanthis; species Arvicanthis niloticus. The sequence goes on from NC_047660.1 coordinate 102,629,761, forward strand.
CAGCTCTGTTCCAGTGGTGGCCACCTCCAGACTCTTCTCCTTGGCTCATCTGCTATACTAAGATGTCTCCCTTCTTCACACAATCCCCTTTTGTCCCTTTTGGTTTCTTTTCATATATATGAATCCAGTTCTGTCCAAATAACCCGTTCCATGGGGACCCTAACAGGGGATTACTCTTGACTGAGTCTCCCTGTTTCCATTCTGAGCTCTGTGGTGCAGGCAAAACACTCTTTTTTTCTTTAGTGACAGAAAGTACAAGCTATTTTTGACTCTGTTTATTTTGGGAAATGGGCTCAACTCCTGTGGCAGGTAGGGTGCCAGATGGTTCAGGGTGGCTTCAGTCCCTCTGTAAGTCCCACCAGCCTCTTAAAGTCATTCCACTACAACATATAATCAAGTGGAAACAGTGAGTTTGCTTCACAAGGAACTTTTGAGAGCCTTTCCAGTCTATGTAACTGAGCTGCATCTCTGAGCCCCACTAGGGAGAAATTCAGAACTGGCTATGGCTCAGGAGTGTCCACTGTTGGTCTGTCCTGGTCCCTCCAGTGTAGGCTCTGAAGCCTAGACCTTGGATGCCTGGCTCAGTGGCCAAGGATCCTCAGCACAGACCACTGATTTCTGTATCTCCTGCAGCAAGAGTTTCCTGAATGTTCTGAAGACGAAAGTGAATCCAGAACTTCTGTAAGTTAGGTTTATTGAATCTGAGAAAAGTCTCCCGAGTCTCGCTCCTTTGTTGTTGTTGTTTTGTTTTTTCCTCTCCCCACTATTTCTCCTTTTCTTTCCCTTTCAGGCTTTTTCATCAAGCTATGAAGGAAATGTGCTTTCCCCGAAGTGTGCCACTTTGAGAAATCACAGCTCCTGGAGAAGGGCCATATGTTCACTTCCTTTTTTTAAAACTTTCCCTGGAGGGAGGAGAAGAGCCAGTACCCTAGAGGAAAAGCTTCTTTCTGATCGATTTTCAGGATGTCTGGAAAAGGAGAGGATGAGAAATGGGAACTGGGTCTTCACAGCCCTTCCTCTTCCCTTGGGGCCGCCAGCCTCGTTTGCACATGGAGAGTCTCTTTGTCACAGCACCTCAAACCCAGAGCAGATAAGACTAGCTGAAAATGAACCCTTGACATGTCTGGTATTGCCACGGAATAATTCTGCCTTCTTAAGCAACTGTCCTAAGAGACATGGCATGATCACAGAGGCTTAGGAAGGTATCCAGTGAGAAAACTGTCCTCAACAAAAGCCCTGAATAGAGTGTAATCTGTTCACAACTATTACATCACTCCATTAGTGACTTGTACTTTCCTCTTTTCAGTGAACCTAGTCTGTTCTAAAGGGTCACATGCCTGAAGAATCACAACTCGAGAATTGGCTATCAGATTTAATACTCATTTTTTACGGTAGACTACTCCAGTAACATTCTATTGATATGTTAGCTGTACTTGGTTTTCCCCATTATCTTTAGGACAATGTATTGCCTAGCCTCAACAGGGAATCCTTTGTCTTATGAAACTTCATAGATGTAAATAGAATATTTCATCATTAACTGATAATGATCAGTGTTTGCAATTTACCCTCAAAGCACATAACTTTATTAAAATTATGATATCATATTTAGCTTCCTAAATCATTTAAGGAGCTAATGTAACAGTAATAGCAGTTCCTAACAAAGTATCAAAACTCAGATGCCATCAGCTTACTTCTGTCACACAGAGAAGCAAATTTTGTTTGTGTTCTAGCAAATAAAATCTAGCATTAAGAGAACAGTATGAAATTAACCAAATGTCTTCTGGAAATTCAGAGATCTGATGAGCGAAAGGTATCTGGTGGGGTTCTTTGACAGTTGTGTCAATATTTTCTATGGTATCTTCTGCACCTGAGATTCTCTCTTCTATCTCTTGTATTCTGTTGGCGATGCTTGTATCTATGACTCCTGATTTCTTTCCTAGGTTTTCTATCTCCAGGGTAGTCTCCCTTTGTGATTTCTTGATTGTTTCTACTTCCATTTTTATGTCCTGGATGGTTTTGTTCAATTTCTTCACCTGTTTGGTTGTGTTCTCTTGTAATTCTTTAAGGGATTTTTGTGTTTCCTCTTTAATGGCTTCTAGCTGTTTCCCTGTGTTCTCAAATTCTTTGAGAGTGTTGTTTATGTCCTTCTTAAAGTCCTCTATCATCATCATTAGAAGTGATTTTAAATCTGAATCTTGCTTTCCTGGTGATATGGGAAATTCAGGACTTTCTTGTGTGGGAGAACTAGGTTCTAATGATACCAAGTATCCTGGGTTGCTGATGCCTATGTTCTTGCGCTTGCCTTTCCCCATCTGGATCTCCTTAGTGCTACCTGCTCTGTCTCTAACGGGAGCCTGTCTTTCCTATTATCTTGGTTGTATCAGAACTGTGTGGGGTGGGTGTTACTACTGGGGTTAAAGCTGGGGCCCAAAATCTGCTCAGTGCTCAGGTGCAGACAGGAAGGAACCAGTGCTCCAGGCCAAGAGTGACTTTTTGGGTCCTAGTGGGTCACAGTTACTCCCTATTTGGGGTGGGCTTTGCTGTCTGCTTACCTAAGGTACTGCCAGGGTTAGAGCTCCTGGGAGGCCTGCTTCCTCTGGGTTCTGTGAGATTGGGGGCAGAACTGCTGTCTGGGATCTGCTCAGTGCTCTGGCCCAGACCAGAAGGAACCAGTGCTCATAACAACTCTTATAAAGGCAAATATTTAATTGTGGCTGGTTTGCCATTTTAGAGCTTCGTCCCATTATTATACTGGTGGGAAGCACTGCAGTGTCTGGCAGACATGGTGCTGGAGAAGGAGCTGAGAGTTCTACATCTTGATCTGCAGGCAGCAGAAGGGGACTGTGTGTAGCTTGAGCCTCAAAGACCTCAAAGTCCACTCCCTCAGTAACATACTTCCTTAACAAGGCCATACTTCCTAATAGTGCCACTCTCCATGGGCCAAGCATTCAAACACATGTGTCTATGGGGGCCATTTCTATCAAACCACCACAGCAGCTCTGTGGTGATTAACTGATACATTCATAAAAATTTCAGATGTAAGCATGACAGAACATAGTATCAAGGATTTTTTTTGAAAGAATGGTATCTGTGTCAATATACTTGAAAAAGTATATAAGTATTTATTTTTATACAATATACATTAAAAAAAGTATATAAGCAATAAGATACTGGCAAAATTATAGGTGGAAAACAAATTGAATAAAGCATGAAGATTGGAACAGATCCAAACCAGGTAAGAATGTAACACAGCAGTGGGGTTTCACCTGTGACTGTTATAGACTGCTGTTGCTTGAACATAACATTACTCTCCATCGGTGCATCTGTGACTATCTGCAAGAGTTCCACAGTGTCAAGCATGTAGATGTCCCCTCATAGAAGGAGTTATGTGAGGACTGTTGCTGGAGATTCTAGCTGTCCTGTCCTGTGCCTTCTTTTTAGTCCTGTGTCATCCGGCCCATGCAACCATGGAGGTAGTCTTAGGAGGTACCTGAGTAAATAGTCTGTTTAAGGTTAATGTAGTGAAGGGCTTTGCCTGTGCGGCTCTGGGGAAATAGTCACCCCTGCTGGGGTGAAAATGTGATGGGGAGATTGCTTTGGAGTAGCACACTCCTGTAAGTCATGCTTCACTAATGTTCTGTAAGAAAGCCCAATAAATTAGTCAGTTTGACAAATTGGATTTTGGTGAAATTGTAAGGCCCGACAGGTAGGGAGGAACTCCCTCCCTGCTCTTGGGAATTCACGGCCACCCCAGTAACTGCAAAGACACCGAACTTGATGTAACAGCAAAAGGTGTATTTCAATCAACGCGTTGAGGTCGCACTTCCAGCCTGTCCTACGCAGAGGCAAGCAATGAAGTACGACCCCCCACTTAGGGAAAAGATAGAGTTTTTATAGTAAGAACCGCAACCCAGGGAAACGAGGGGGAAATATCAAACACTGTTCAATTTGTCTTGTGGTTCGTTTTGTTCCTGGTATCCAGGATGCATGGGCACACTGAGAACTCCCAACTCAAACTCTCCTGGTATCCAGGGTGCACAAGAACGCTAACTTGAACTCTCAGCTCAAACCCTATTCAATCTATCTTATGGTCAGTTTTTAGTTCCTGGTACCCATAGCACTTGGTCACGCTATCTTGATCTCCCAGCTCTGAACTCTATTCAATCTATCATCTATTTTGTCTTGTGGATAGCTAGTTTCCTAGGACCCAGAATGCAGAACAAGCTGATCTGCACTCTTGACTCCATCTGTGGAAGGTTTAAAAATTTTTAACCCTTTCAAAATCAAACTGTGTTCTATCACTGGTATTCTATCAGGGACATGCAGATACTTGCTTATATCTTTCTAGGGAAAATTCATATGAGTGAGGTAAGAATTAATGAACCATAGGTAGAGTCCGTAGAATCTTCTAGACCAATCAATAAGTCCTTTTTCCTGACTGTTACCCACTTCTGCTTTAGCTACTACTGCTCCATTATCACTTGTGATATATACAATGGCTTCCGTGTAAGAAGATTTTGCTCAGAGAACGTGTCAAACTGTTTTAAAAATGTGCTTGAAAAACCACAGGAATAGAAAGTATTTAAGTATGAGTGTTTAAGTATAAAGAAAGGAGTCAAATTAAAGTCCTGATAAAACAAGGCTAACATAAATTCTAGATAGATGAAAGATGAAATACAAAACCCAGAACTACTAGAGAACTTAAAGAAGGAAGTATTAGCAAGTATCAAATGATCTCTGAGCTGGGCATGGTGAGGTTTATCTGAAATTCCAACACTCGGGGCTGAGGCAGCAATGGCAGGGTCATGTTTGACTTTAGTCTGGCTTCTAAGTGAGTTCTAGGCTAACATGAGCTACATATAGTAAGACCCTGACTGAAAAAGGGTTGAGAAGGTGACAAAGGACATGGGATGGTTAGCTTTAATTGTTAACTTGATGTAACTTAGAATCACCTGGGAGGAGAGTTTCAGTAAAGGACTGTCTACACTGTGTTGGCCTGTGGGGGATCATCTTAAACTTACTGATGTATTCCAGGTCACTGTGAGCAGTACCATCCCCTAGGTCCTGAACTGTATAAACTGTATAAATGGGAGGAAATTTGCGTAGCATAAGCAAATGAACAGGTAAGCAAGCGAGGGAGTGATCATGTATTCACTCTCTGCTCCTGGCTGTAGTTATGTGCAAGCTGTTTGAAGTTCCTGCCTTGACTTCCCCATAGTGACTGTAAACTGGAATTGCCAGCTGAAGTAAATCCTTTTCTCCCTTACGTTGCTTTTTGTTCGACATGAACAGACATAAGTAGATTGCTTGACAAACAGAAAATTAGCATGGCCAGTAAGAGTGCAGAAAACAGCTCAGCTGGTATTTATGACAATGCAAATACAATAATAGCATATTGTCTTTTATTAGTTTGTCAATAATTTTTAAGCAACAAAGTCACTGTTATGGTTGATACTAGAGAAACGGACACTCATTTTCCTTACAGGGGAGGGCAGGTGTAAGGTGGCACAATCATTTTGAAAAGTGATTTGTCAACACAGGGCAAAGGGTTTACGTGTACATGCCCTTTAGTGTAGTTGTGCTACGCCTTAGGAAATTTATCTGTTTTATTGTGAATTTCACATCATGCACCCCAATGCTACTTATCTACTCATCCCTTTGTAGTTACCCTCCACCCTTGCAACCTCCTCCCCAAAAGAAAAAAAAAATCTTGTGGAAGCTGTAGTGTGTCACAGTGTGTCCCACAGTATGCTCTTTTGCCCACACTTCTTTACTTGCAAATGTTCATTGCAGTGAGTCATTGGCCTGGTTCAAGGCCGCTGCTACACTATCAATACCGGATCCTCCCCAGGACTCCTCTCTGATATTCTGTTGTTGCAGGATCATGGAGACACTGTAGCTTTGGATCTTCAGGACCAGCTCCTTCAAGTGCTCCAGCAGTTCATAAATGGGGTACATTTTAGGGTGGGCCAACTCAAAGCCTTGGATCTGGGCCTTAGTGGTAGCTGAGCTGGGCAGCCCGCCAGCTCTCTTACACCCACACCACCAGGGCAAGCTCTCAGTACTGCCCTGCCTAGCTCTCCAAATACAGCTTGCAAGGGCCAGAGCTATCTCTTCTACTCTCATGACCCTGGGGCAGGCCTGCCCACACCCAAGTCAGGAAGGCCAATTTTATTGTGTTGTCTGGGCAAGGTGCAGGGCTAGCTCTCCCAAGTGTTGCAGCTGGTAAGGGACAAGACCAGTTCTCCTGCTCTTGTGACCTCAGGGCCCAGCTCACCTGCCATCCATAGGTGGTGGGGATGTGAGGTGGGGAGAAAGGCATCTCTTTCTTGCCTATGCCACTGCACAGCAGTCATGTTTCAGGGCCAGCTCTCCCATGCTCCTCCTAGGCTGCTCAACCACGACCCCACCATCAGGGTCAGCTCTATTGTGTTGCTCAGTCAAGGAGCAGGGCCTGTTCTCCTGAGTGCTTCAGCCAGGCACAGGCAAGGCAAGGCTAGCTCTCAGCTCTCATGACAAGCTCTCCCTCTTGCAGCAGGTGGCAAGGGGTGCTGGTGTGGAGGGTGTCTCTCCCTTACCTATGCCACCTCATAGCAGATGATTGGCAGGGCCAGCTCTTCTGTGCTCATGCCCTTGGGGTCAGTTCACTGGCAACACCTCCACCCTCACCCCCCCCCCTTTACTCCCACAACCTGGGACAGCTCTACTGTGTTTCCTAGGTGAGGTGCTGGCTTGCTTTCCCAAAAGGAGCAGGTGTCGAGGGGTGGTGAGGCCTGCTCTCCTGCTCTCACATCTTTAGAGCTAGCTTTCCCACAATGCCCAGGCAAGGGGTAGAGCCAGCTCTGCACAGCCCTCATACATCAACCCCACTCCAGGTGGTAGCCCAAACCTGCGATGTCTCCTGACCTTTGGTGGTAACAGATCCCCCTCTGCTGCAGGACCATGGACCCAGACATGGCCCTCAGTGACAGCACAAGCCAGACCTCATCATGGCCTTAGGTGGCACAGCCAGCTTCTCACATCAGTATGTTCCTTACTGCCCTCAAGTCTCCAGTTCCACTTCTCTTTGTTGTGCACACATTCCTTTTGCTTCTCTTTCTCTTCCATCTCTCCACCACTTACTTGCTCATCTTAGAGACAGCAGGGGCCTCTGGGTGTCATCCCAGGAGTACTATGTCCTGGGGGCAGGGGTCACTTTAGACATGGTCTTTCTTCCCTGGACCTGCACAGCACCAGGCTAGGATCACCTCAGACTTGCTCTGCCCACCTGAGTCGAGTGTCACCCAGCTGGGTATTGTTTCAGTTATGCCACATTTAAGACTATAACCTAATCATGGAATAAGCATGATTGTATACATATGTAATTTTACGATATCCTGAAATTTGCTAAAACATACACAATAAGGAGAAACTGGAAATAAATAGTTTGTAGCCAATAAAACACTGCTGTAAAAGACAAGGACACTTTCACAGTCTGTGTAAGAAGAAAATGTTTATAAAGTAATTAAGGCCACTATGACTCCTCAGTGTAGAAATGAGTGCATGGGTGGTGGAGTTGGTGGTTGTGAATGTTTCCTCTCATTGATTGATTGATATTATCCATATTTATAAACATTTATATCAAAAACATATTAATCTGTTTAAGTAAATGGAGAACAAATTATATAAGCCTCTGCAACTCTGCCTTGGTGTATACATTTGGGAAAATTAAAGAAAAAGTTTTCACTCTTTTTATTAGCTTTATAATTACTTCCCGTAGCATCCTGCTACGATAACAGAAACCATGAGAATGTAATTAAGAAATACTGGAGCACAGCAGGAGAGTTTTCTGAAAAAGAGAAGTTTAAATAGAAAACTCGATGATCACGGAGAAATGGGGCTTTGTAAACCTTGACACCGGGCTTAGCACTAAGCACCCATCACTTCTGATTTATGGTGATAATAGCCAAAAATTCATTTTTTTTCTCACTATGTTGTCGCTCTGTTTTCTGGTTTCCACGTTTGTCTCCAGAAGGCTGATGTTTTCTTACTTTATTTTGGGAAGGCTTCGTGTTATGTGTTTTCATAGGATCCCAGATAGCTAAGTAAGTACTACTTTATGACTTGGCACTTAGTGTGATCATGAGAAGAAATGGAATGAAGGTTCTGTCTTTACTGTTGGCCGTGTGCTGCTACGAGATTGCATCGCTCGTGTATGCTCAAATCCCTCTGTGACCACATATCTCTGCTGTAGTCTTGTCTAGCCAGTGAGGACATGCTTCTTCTGTAGATCTGGACAGAAATTTCCCATGAAAAGTTTCACCTTAGATTCAAGTTCTTGTTGTTGTTGAGATGTGGTCTCTGCTCTCCGTATACTCTGTTTCTAAGCCAGCTGGACACATTAGCCCATGATGTCACCATAACTTGATCTGCACTACTCTAAACTCCTTAGGTATCATGTCAACTGGAAGCAATTCTCTCCTTAGAGGAAGAGTGCATGTATTGGTTATTGGCAGCCCTGGAACCTGGCCCCAGGACCCTTGTTCTGTGTGGCTCTGAGGACACCTTCCCCACTAGCCTGTATCAACAGGCAGATGTGGCCAGAATGAGAACCCTAAATTTAAAAATCGTTATTGACTTAATTTGTTTTGTTTGTGTATATGTGTATATGTTTGGATACAGGATCCCCTGGATCTTGAGTTACAAGCAGCTTTGAGGTGCCCAAGATGGGTGCTGTGAACTGACTTTGGGTCCTTGAGAACAATAGCAAGAGGTTCTAACCTCCTAGTCTTCTCTCCAGCCTCCAGGACACAACATTTTTCATGATCTAAAAATGTGGTTTATGAAGAACCAATTTTTAAAGATTTAGAGAGAATTATCTATCCACTTTAAAAAATATACATTCTGTAAATTATTTTGTTACATGAAATAGAAGTTAGATCTTCTGTATAGTGTTTCATTTACTTGGAAATTGAGTAATGTTGACCTCACAACCTTCAGAAAAAGTTAAAGTCCTATTATTTTACTTCCTTTGGAGGCCACAGGGGGAAATGACTCTTTATAGACAATGTAATTTAATAAAATAAAAGCTTTGATAGTTAAATAACTGTTATTAGATAGAGTTTGTATATTTCAAAGGACAAATAAATAGATAATGTCAGAACATATTTATTACACAAATCTATGCTCATATTTTATTTAGAGGCATTTATAACCTTAAGAAAAAGAAATCACTGGTTTGAAACATTCATAAAGTTGCAAACAAATACCCTCGGGCCATGAGCCTACCCACACAGATTGATTTCTAAATAAAGATTCAATTTAGATTTAAAAGTCTTGTATATACCCAGAGGTATCTATTCCATCTGTAATTTCCTCCTGAGGCTCAGATACCTGTCCTAGTGTTATCAAGTTCTTATTAGTTGCTTTCACATGGGGTAAGCGGAGCTTCCAATCAACTGTCTTCCCAAGAATGTGTGTTGAAGTCACTGCTGTCATCCATCCTGCTTCTTGCAAAGAGTGAGTCTTCTCCTTCTGAGTCTTCCTACTCTTCCAGCTTGGAATCATCTAGTTATTGAGTTGTGACACTCTTCAAATAAAGCTGAAAAGCATAGGAATCTTCTTTTTTCTCTAACTATTGGAAAATACCATGATAAGCTCAGATATTAGTTATGTTGAAAATTTAAAATGCATAGGCATTATTTTCATTTTTGTCAGCATCATAGCTCACCCTCCTCTCTGTGGAGAACAGGGAGCATGGAAGGAATGCACCAGGGTTGAGCACCTCAGCTCCTATCCTCTCCCCTCCTGTGATACCCTCTTGTGGGGAATCTGGCCATCTGAACATCTGTCCTCTGACAAGACCCTGTGTGAGGTGTTCACTTCCTTTCCTGCCTCTCTGAATTCATTAGAAGGCAGTGGTCTTATGGGTAGGTAGGCCGGACTTTCTGCTTTGACATTTCTGCAATAATTGGACTGTCTTACTTACTCATAATAAATCATAATATCCAGTTTTAACATAGCATGGAAGAATAGCTGCTCCATTGCTAAACTCAACACAAAGCTTTGACTCAACCCACCTTCCCCTGTCCTAGCTTCCTTGAGAAAGTGAAGGCTGTAACTTACGGTTGTGCTTTTGTAGAAGATGGACAGGACTGCTTATCATTTCTGATATTGGCTGCATAGGCAGTCGGCGTAGGAAATTCTCACCATGGATGCTTCTGTTGAATCACGTCCTTTCCCATTGTCAAGCACTTTTCTTTTCTGTCCTTTTCCACCTCTGTCACACTAACACTGTTCCTGAACCCCACCTGTTCATGGATAATGACAATGTTTTTAGTACACAATGAACGTCAAAACAGATTCTTTCCTTTTGATTTACCTGTCTGCCTGGAAGAGAAGCCAGTGTGTTGTATTACTGAGCTCTCTCCAAATGCTTGAAGAATAGGTGAATAATAAAAGGTATCATTGATTATTAAGCTATCTGAGTTTTACTTTGCAAGATCACAGACAGTTTATTAATTGGCAGTCTTTTCTTGTTTATTCCAGTTTGTACCCCTGTAAATGGGCCTGAGGTCAAAGTAGAAACTGAAACAATGTAACAATTTGAAAGTAGTTCTATTCCTTTAATTTGGAGCAAAAGAAACGATTCATTCATTCATCCATCGCCATCAGTCAAGCTATTTTGAGAATTTACTTCTTGATGACAACGATTCTCCACTTGACCAAGGTAGTTAGAGTCTCTGAATGCGCCTCTTTGGTTAACTCAACATTGGCATTCCTGGACTCCCCTGAGGCCTGTCCAGGAGCTCAGACCCATCTTGGGGGCCTGCTAAGTTTTCCTCCAGCCTTTGATCTTTGATCACCCCAGCTTGCCTTCAGTAAGAATCCCATTTTGTCAGCCCAGCAGGGATTTCCTTGAAGTCCCTTCTCAGATGTTCTCCACTGGGGACCCTGGCACTCTCCTGGCTGTATCTGAAATGAAGTCTGATCTCTGTCCTGTTTTAACCCTTACCCAAATTGTCATGAATAAAGTCTTTCTTAGAATTTTAACAAGGGTTAATATGAGTTCCTTCACACTACCTAGTATGAAGTAGATAAACTGTAAGCTTTTCATGGCGTGCACATTTTAATGTGTGGGGAAATAAACAAGTGTGTTACTTAACAAAGCTTACCTGGACAAAGAGTTCCTTTAGACTGGTGATCAGAAGAGACAGCTCCACTGAGATGCCCTTCAAGCTAAGAGCTGAAAGACAAGGATTCTATATGAGGAGATGGGGCAAGAAAGAACGTGAAGGGCATGAGGATGGGTGCCATCTTCCGGACGTGACATGGTCATTGCACTAATGAACCGCTATAGCTATGGTGACCCTCACATGACGAAGACAGCAAGATTAGTCAACATTCCAGCAGGCAGCATTGAGAGGACTTGATGGGTTACAATGGAAAATGAGAACATGAAGGGGATGTTTTGGGGAGTGTCCGAGGAGAGTGAAAGCGGAGAGTAGATCAGTATACAGATGCACAAAATTGTCAAAGAATAAAGGTTAAAGAAAATAGAAGACTTAGAGCACTGTGGGGCGATGAAAGTATAGAGGGCACAGTTGGTGTGGCAGCCTAGAGTCTGGAGCCAGTGGAAGGGCATCCAGAGCTGTGTGGAATGGAGCAGAAATCAGGAGGAGGCGTTGAGGGTGAGTGGAGGTGCTGGTGAGGCTGGAGCCAATGGTAGGAGATCCAGAGTTGTGTGGAAGGGAGGGGGAGGGGGTACACGGAGGCTGGAGCCAGTGGAAGGAGGTCCAGAGCTGTGTGGGAGGGAGCGAGGGGAGGAAGAGCAATAGCGCAGAGAGTGGCCACACAGCAGGTCACTTGCAAGCTTTGTAACTGGGTGGGCTTTGAAGCATATATCATAAAGATTGGCACATACCTGTACTTCCAGCCCTCACGATGAGGAGGCAGGAGGACTACAAGCATAAGACCAGTCTGGGCCACTTAGGTAAAAAATGAACAACTTCTTGTAAAATGAAAATGAAAAGAAAAAAAAATGCAGGCGTTATCTGCGTTTTCTACATTGGGCTGCCTGCCACTGTTGATCTCAGACACTGTCAGCCATTTTCCCTTTCTTCCCGCTTGCTCTCTCGCTCCCAGGGTTGAATGTAACACATAGATGACTGAAAGGTAGGGATTGCTGCTCATGGATAATACTGTGTCTGTTGTTTCTTTTAAAGCTTGGAGGTTGAGTTTGAGAAACTCCCAGGAAATAACCAGACTTCGTGCTTCATCGCTTTTCATTACTTCTGTCTCGCTGAGACCCCTCACCTCCTGAGGGCCTCTCATCACTGTAACAAAAAGATGGGTTGCCTAATTGTTTTCTTTAAGCTTGGATGATTCTGATCCTTCCTGATAGCAGAGACATTGGATGCTTCAAGTCATTCTGACAAAGTTTCCCAACCTGGTTAGTAATTAAATTAAGTTAATCAGTTCAGGTTCCTCATAGCCTTCTTTTTTTGGGGGGTAATTCTCCGTATTGGTATCCGTGGATTCAGTAGGTCCTCCTGCAGGAGTTCCGGGTTCTTGTATTCAGGGACAAAGAATTGGACAGAGACACACAGAGAGGAGCAGAAGAGAGCACTTACTAGAAAAAGATTGCTTTTCGGGGAAGAGGCAGGTTGGGGGAGGGCAGAGAGAAAGTTCAGAAGCCCAAATGGCAAAGGCTGGGCAAAGATGAGGGCTTTTATGCTACACAGCATGGGATTCATGGCTTATCTACATAGGGCGGGCCTTCTGGACTAGGCTCTGTTACAAGTAGTTCTACATACAACTTCCTGCACCACATATCTCATTAACTTCTTGAATCTTCACCCAGTACAGTTAGTACTGAAATGTGCCAGAGGTATTTTGGGACATTCTGGGGGTGCCTCTGTGTCCATGCTGGAGCATGAGCTGGGCTTAGTTGGCCAGGAGCCAAGGGTTTCTAGCTTCCCTTTTTGCTAACTTGTTTTGTCATATACTAAATTTGTAAGACTTTGTTTAGGCCTCCCTGACTGATCTCTGTCTTACTCTCCTGCCTCAGTATCTGGGATCTCCAGAGACTCAATATCCTCTCTTATGTGTAGGTAATGAGGTGATTGAGTTGCACCACTGTGTTGAGCTGTGGGCTCCATATATATAGTTTTAAACTATTTTAAAACATCCTTCATTTCTATTCTTTTAAATGACATAGTCGTAGAGTGAAAAAGCTTGTGTGAACAAAACAGGTTTTTGGGGCCTTAATAGTGTCCTGACAACTCCTTCCAAGTTAGGTTCGTGCTGTCCTACTGCGCTCTTCCTTTTCCTGGCAGGGAATGAGGCTGGAGAAAGGTTAGAGGCAATTATGCTAAGGTTGCCACAGATAGCAGGCTTTTGGCATCATTTAGGACTAGAAGTACTCCAGGTGATAGGTTTAAATTATGGTTTTGTTGTTGTTGTTGTTGTTGCTGTTTGTTTTATTTTAGTGGTTTTTTTTTTGTTTTTGTTTTTTTTTTGTTTGTTTGTTTTTTGGGTTTTTTTTTTTTTTTTTTTTTTTTTGGCCCTCGGGGGGGCGGGGGAGGGGGTATGAGAATTGTAAAACCTAGAACAGCAAGTAAACTGGTCCAGGCCAGTCACCCAGTCAGTTAACAAAGCTACAGTAGAAACTAACCTGGCTTGGTTCAGGGCTGGTTTGATTCTGTTTAAGAATATCTATCATTAGAGCTTTTCTTAGTTAGGGTTTTACTGCTGTGAACAAACATCATGACCAAGGCAGCTCTTATAAAGGACAACATTTAATTGGAGCCTACAGGTTCAGAGGTTCAGCCCATTATCATCAAGGTGGGAGCATGGCATCTTCTAGGCAGGCATGGTGCAGGAGGAGGTGAGAGTTCTACATCTTGATCTGAAGGCTGCTAGAAAACTGACTTCCAGGAGGCTAGGATGAGGGTCTCAGAAAGCGCCCCACTCCAAGTGACATACTTCCTTCAACAAGGCTATACCTACCCCAACAAGGCCACACCTATTAATGGTGCCACTCCCTGGGCCAAGCATATTCCAACCACCACAGTGCTGGAGAGCAGATTGACTACTTGAAAGCACTTGTTGCTCTTACAAAGAACTTGGATTCAGTTCCCAGCATCCACATGGTAGCTCACAACTGGCTGTATATCTAGTTCCTAGGGACCTTGAACCCTTTTCTGACCTCTTCAGGCACCAAGCATACATGTGTGTGGTGCACATACATGTAGGAAGGTATTCAATACATATAAAATAAATCTAAGAATACTTACATGCTTTCTTAATAGTGCATTTTGCAAAAGTGACTGCGTTCAGAGTTGAGGATGTGAGAGGTAACTTGGTGAGATGGAAATTTGAAAACTGTTGCAAAATAAAGACATATTTTTGAGAGAAAGACAGCAATTTGGTTCAATTTGATCTTTAGAAGAGTTTCATGAAGCAACAGAGCCTGTAAAGCTCTGATTTTTCTTCCTTCTTCAAACTATATGGTTTTATTATGCAGTTGCCACGGGAAGCACATGAGAGCTGTCAGAAACCTAGAACACATCCCTGGGAGTTAAACTTGGAAATGAAGTCTCAGGGTTTAGTATTTGAAGAACCAACTGCAGCTCTGAAGCTTCACCTCATCCTGAGAAGCTGCCTTTCCACATACCTTTCCAGTATCTGGAAGACTTAAACCATTATTCACTTATTCAGATAAAAAGGGAGTTTTCCAAAGTCTTGCTTTTGTTAGAGTGATAAAAGTAATTTTTCAAAGATTTAGAGAGCAATCTTTCAGGCTAGGATTTCCCAAACACTGCTTGCATTCATATAAAGAAAGCCATTTGTGACCTATGAGTAAACAATGTCCTTTGATTTTATCATGTTCTTGAATGTGTGGGCTCAGATACTGTAAGGCTAAACAAGTAGATTGCAAATGATATTTTGTTTGTTTGTTTTTCATAGACCTTGAATTAATCCTTATAACCATCTCAGTATGTTGAATAATTTTCAAATGCTACTTAGAATTGTTTCAGAAATTGAATCATAGACAATTTGTTATCTTATATAGAATGATGTCTGGAGTCAGCTGTGTTTCTTTTAGTTGTCTATTCTGATCTTTGGGCTTTTCAAGAGAAATGTTCTTAGGTACTTTTCTATTACTGTGATAAAATGCCATGACCATGGCAACTTAGAAAAGGAAAGGCTTATTTGGACTTACAGCTCCAAAGGGTTGGGACCCTTGGTAGTGGGGACAGCATGTAACAGGCAGTAGTTAAGACAGGATGCTCAGAGCTGAGAGCTGACATCTTGAATTGAAAGTACAAAGCTAAAAGGGAAAGAAGAAGAGGGAGGGAGAGATAGGAGGGGGGGGAGGAGGAAGAGGAGGGGAAGGGAGAGGGGAGAGAGAGAGGGAGGAGAGAGGGAAGGGGAGAAAAATTAAAAGTGACACAGGGCTTTTAACTCTCAAAGTTCATTTCCCAAGTGATATAATTCCTCCATCAAGGTCAAGCCTCCTAAACCTACCCAAACAGTACCAATTGGGAACCAAATATTCAAATATATGAACTTGTGAGGGCCAATATCATTCAAACTATGACATAGGCCAACTAGCTTTGTCTGGGAGAACATCTTTGTTGTATGATGACACTGTTCCTGGGAAGATATGCACAAATGTCTACTCACCCCATCTAGGGAACTGATGGCAGACAGTAGTAAAGATACTACCAAAGTTTAACTTGGTAAAACAATGTTTACTGGGATTGCCTACAGAAAAATGAATGACTCAAAGACAGCTGCATCACTGAATGCCCACCCCAATATAGATGACAACTTGTGAAGGCTGTAATACTGTAGTTCTCTGCACAATTTATGGGCAGCTTCATAGGTCAGATTCTCCTCTTCTTAGCAGTCCTTACTGCTTATATCACCTGAGGGAGGGTAGGGTATTGTGCGTCTGATAAGTTTCAGGAACACACTAAGACTTGTAAGTTGTTGACTTCTTGAGTATTAAGAGTTTCCCATTAGAACGTCCTGAGGCTCAGAGTACTTCCTTCTAGGATAGACTATTCAATTCTGAGACTTTGCTGCAGAACAGTCTCACAGTTCTATAGGGACAGAATGGTCATAATGCCTTTACTCTGGTGGGTACCTTGTTAGTTCTTACTGTGGTGTGCATCCTTGATTTAATCACAAATGCACAGGCCTTTTAATATGTGCTTAGTTAATTAGTTAATTTATAAATTAAACTGAGTCTTGATTTTGAATGAACATATACAAATTACTATATTAATGTATAAAGAAAATCGTAGACTGGAAACGAAATTTTGTGTAGTCAAAGTAGCTCAAGAAACCTTTTCTGTAAAGGGTCAGATGGCAGTTGTACATCCTGGTTACACTATTCCTGCCATATTCCTCAATATCACACACAATCTGCAGACAAAAGGATGCACTTGTACTCTTGGGAAACCTCATGAAAACTGATGGCATGACCCCAGGTTGTGTCTGACTGGCCTGTCATCTAGATTTTGCTGAACATGAAGTAAGTTGTGAGTGAAGGATGCCAACATCAGTAATTCATTTGGCTTTTATTTTGGTATCTTCTGCCTTTGTTTATTGATTTGGGGTGTTTCTGCTACATATTGTTATTTAGAGTCAGTGAAGTCCGTTTTCTTTTTGTTGAGGAGTGTGTACAGGCTGTGAGAAGCAATCTGTTTTTGTTTGCGTTCCATTCTTCAGAGCTTAACACAACACCCAGGATTAATAAATACTAACTAATAGTCATTTCTTAGTTCTCTGCCTCTCTCTTTACAGTGCCTCTTGGAGTGCTCACAGAGGCATTAACCTGTAGCATTGGCAATGTTCAGTTATGTGTCCTCAGCAGCACCTTGCTGATTAAATCACACTCGGGAGAGAGGTAACTACAAGGCCATAAGTATTCTTGACAGGTTGTTCTTGCATGGGTTTGGCTTCTCTTGTATAAAGATTAAAAATCTTGTCACAGCTAGTAAAAAAAAATGAAGTACAAGTGAAAGCACTGAGTGCCCATAACTCACCAAAGGCCTTTTCCTAAAATTCAGCGTTCTCTGAACAAGACACCGGGAGAAGGAACAGCCTGGGTAGAGATGATGGCATTGTGTGGTAGTAGAGATGATGGCATTGTGTGGTAGTAGGGGAGGAGATAGTACAAACTTTGTGGGTCAGAGTGTCTTCCCATACATATAAAGTTCATGGCCATACAAGCATGTCCTGTTTGTAACTTCATTTAGACATATTCAAGATAGCCATCCTTTTTAAGGAAAAAAGTGTTCCGAAGACAAACTCTGTCTCTGTCTCTGCCCCTCTCTCTCTCTCTCTCTCTCTCTCTCTCTCTCTCTAAATCATCATGAACCTAATTCCCCCCTACTTCTCTAAGCACAATGGTTATAAAACTGCCTCCTTCCGCTCCTTCCAGATTTTGCTTTAACTGGATGCATGCCTGAAGCAGCAGGAGATGCTGTCTCATAAAGCCAGAATATTTTATAAGTACTGGCAAGGAGCATCGATTACTTCACTTCCCAAACAGCACCCAGAGCCTGCTGTGGAGGTCCAGGGAGATGGAGCTGTGGAAATGCACTGCAGAGATGTCCTGGGCTGCAGTGTGTCCTGGCTGGTGACAAGGACAAGTCCTGTGGATCAGGGAGCTACAGGCTGTGATAAACAAGTGACCACTTAAGTGTTACACCTGCCAATAAGGCCCACCTGGGGCTGGTGAGGAGCATTGTGGGTGGTAAATACAGACAGAGTGCCTATAAGGTAGATCAGAAGATAAGGGCTAAATCTGTGACCTGAGTTAGACCACCAAAACCTCCATAGTATGATAGAAACAGTTCCCACAGTTTGCCCTCTGACCACCACACATGTGCTGTGTAAACATATGTGCATCTCTAATAAAGTATAATATTATTAACATATTACATAGTAAATACAAAAAATTAATAATAAACATCAACTATGTTGCTTGCCCTTTTAAATTTTTCAGAAAAATAGCTTCAACCACCTGAGGAATCAGTAAGATGGTAAAGCCTTAATTTGGAACCATTAGTGTCAGGCCTAACAGGAGGTCTAATCTCCATTCCACTTTCACCCTTCAGTCATGTACACAGGTGGAGGGTGTGAACAGGCCCTAGAGAGATTTACATATTAATGAGGTACCTGAATGCCAGAGGTGGAGCCGATTAAACATTCCTCCCCAGCCCCTCCTCCTTCTCCCCTCCCCGTTTTAACTCAGGTCGATCCTGGGTTTGAGGGGGTATGCATCCAGATCCATCCACCATCTGCCATGTAAATAAACCGGTTTTGGAAACCCAAGGACTTCCTCGAGCGTTGGGGCCGCGCCATCATGAGGAACCGTGAGGAGCCAGGGAGAGGCTTTTAGTTAATGAGCAGCCGGGCCCAACTTCCAGCTGGAGGAACCCAGAGTGTTCCCAACAGACTGCCCACAGCATGGCGGGAGAAACCCTCGGATCCCCAGCCTTATTTTTTTTCCTACACATTAGAACATAAATCAGTACCGGGTAAAATGTTATGTGTGTAGGTCATACAGATAAGTTAATATTAAAAGTTTGCCCGTTTTAGATCCAAGACCTTTTGTAACTGAAGGGTAGACATGTTGTGGATCTAGTTAGGGTTTTCTCTTTCCCATGTATGCTACTCAGGGTTCTCAAAAGTCACAGAACTTAAGGGACTATCTATCTATCTATGAAAACTTGTAGCAAATCATGAGGAGGGTGACATCTGCTTCCATCAGTGCCCTGACTGATGATACAATATGTCCACTTAGTATAGTGGCAGGCTCTTGCTCTTTGCTTGCTTGCTCTCTCTAACGCGCACCCCCGAGCCTTGCATCCGTGGAAGATAAAGCACGAGACGCAGAGATCGGGTAGTTACTGCAGACGAGGCTTTAATCTGTAATCCACACGTGGAAAACGCAGAAGGGCTGAGCTGTGGAAGGGGCCTGGCTTAAATACAGTCTAGAGTGACGTATTCACTTCTGACTGGCTGTTCGCTCACCACCCACTATTCAGTGACTTTGGCAGGCTCTCTGCCTAGCAACTGCGCAGATAATTGTTTCTAGCGCCAACTTGGGGTGGCAGATTATATTGCGGCTCCCTACAGCTCTCCTTTGCTTGCACATTCATTTCTTCACACACACACACACACACACACACACAGAGAGAGAGAGAGAGAGAAAGAGAGAGAGAGAGAGAGAGAGAGAGAGAGAGAGAGAGAGAGAGAGAGAGAGGGAGAGGGAGAGAGAAATTATTGTAATGACGTACAGGCTGCAGTCTAACTAATCAAACAGTGGCTATCTGTAAACAGAAAGTCTAAGAATCTAGTAGACGCTCAGTCCCACAAGGCTGAGTGTCTCAGCTGGTCTTCTGTGTGTACTGTATGTCCTGAAGAACCAGGCTTTAATGCCAGTGAAGCAATGGACTTTCTAGCAAGGAAGGGCAAGCATGGAAAGACTTTCTCCCATGTCCTCATATGGGTTTTCACCAGGAGGTGTGACACAGATTAGAAATGTGTTTTCCTTCCTCAAGATCTGGATTAAAGGCTATCTATGTCTTCCAGCCTCAAGATCTAGACCAAACTTGTATGTCTTCTTCCCTCAAAGATGCAGACTAGAAGTGGTTTCCCCTACTTCAAACCAAGCAGAAAATCTCTCACAGGTGTGCCCTCCATTTCCGGGTTGTAGTGCATTCCAGAGAGAGTCAAAATGACAACCAAGAATAGCCATTCCATCATGCCTTGGTCCAGTTCTGCCACTGTAACTGGTTAAGTGGGATTTATCTATCAGTAAGGGCACTGCAGGAAGGAGAATCAACCTCCTCTTGATTTGCTGCAAGGGTTCATTAAAGAGACCATTACACTCATGTAGCTGAATGTGGGAAAGTTACAATGGATATTACAATGTGAGTGGCCCTGGGGAAAAGCAAGGTATGGTTGCTGGCTTCCCTAGGAGACTGTTATGTAGAGTCTTTATCTTTCACATAGTGCCTCCGGTGGTTGAGGATACAGCCTTTCTGAGGCAGCATTGTAGAGAGTGAGCAAGGGAATACTCTTATCCCCACCCACTCTTTGGCCTCCTGATAGTGCTCCATGTACCCAACCAGAATGCATAGGCCACTTAAGTGGTCCTTACTAGACCAGCCTCCTAGGACTGGAAGAGAGTTGGGAAGTGACCCAGAGGAGGGTACTATGAGTCTGGAGTGTCCCAGAAGCTTCATTATACTTGTCCCTACAGAGAAAACACATCTTATACCACATAGCTAGACCAGAGGACTTATGTAGAGCCAGGCAGCAAATATTTTAGGACTTGTGGACCACATCCAGCCTTTGGTACATACACTTATTTTCTAGCTTAAAAAAGTTTTATTTTTAATTTGTGTGTGTGTGTGTGTGTGTGTGTGTGTGTGTACTTGTGAGTGAGGATGCCTGAAGGGCCTAGAAAAGGGAACTGGATTCTATGAAGTTGCAGTTATGTTTGGTTGTGAGCTACCTGACATGGGAATGGAACACACATCTTCTCTAAGAATAGCAAGTCTTCTTAATTGCTGAGCCATCTCTCCAGTTCCTCTTAATTTTTTATAAGCCTCTGAAAATGTGTGAACCTTTCTTAGCTTGTGTACTCTCCAAGATTTGGCCTGTCTTGGCCTGTGTGCTGAAGGCCATTGGACCCAGTTATGCTATCTGTTTTGTATATTTAAAATTCTTGTTCATGGTTTACATTGTATTTTCTAATGCCATGTGACAAATTATAAACCTAGTGATTTCCAATAGTGCCCGTTTATTTTCACACAGTTCCACAGTCCCAGGTGAGCTCACAGTGGTCACAGCCAGGGGCAGCTGCCTATTGCAACTTGGCTTTAATGGTGGAAACCTGATGGAGACACTTTAATATGTAGGAATTCCAATGGTCCTCTGTTTACATCAATAAGAATTGACCTGCTGAACACAGCCACAGGCTGAAGTTAGCTATTGCCACACACGTATGTACTTCATCAGAATGAGAGAGAGTATCTCCTGGACAAACAGGAATCTCCAGGTTTCTAGGATCCTTCCTGTCAGTGATAGAAAGGGTGTTCACGGGGCAGAGATAGATAGAGCAACAGGGACACACTGAAGCTGGATTAAACAGAGAGGGAGGGTGACATTGCAGCAGGAGCACTCAGTGGCTTGTCTATGAAAAGAGAAACTCATTTTTCTTCTATCTGGTCTCTCAGACGTCCTCAGAGGAGTTGGCCTTAGCCTGTGGCATAATTTATTTGTAGCTACAGATGTCACATTCTGCCCAGGGAAACAAGTTTAGTCCGCTCTTAGATACTCCTCGATCGCTCTGGTAAAGTACCACCACCAAGGTAACGTGTACAAGGAAGGGCGTATCTGAGCTTACTGTTACAGAAGAGTCCATGATGGCAGCAAATGACAAGCACGACAGAAACAGATGCTGAGAGATCACAGCTTGAAAAGCAAGTACAAAGTACAGAGCACACACTAGCAATGGCGATGTGCTTTCCACCACTGTCACTCTCCCTCTACAAAAGTCACACCGTTTTAGCTACCTCATATAGCACCACTTGAGGCCAAGTATTCCTCTGCCTGAGACTACTGAGGACATCTTATTCAAATCACACAAGGGCCAAGGGACCATCTCTATTTAAGAAGAGAAGAAACTTTACCCAAAACAACCCTCTTCTATAGGCTTCCTTCCTTTCTTAAAAAACATTATCTTACTTTTACTTACTTGTATGTATGTGTATGGCATATGTATGCAGGTGCCCATGGAGAACAGAAGAGGGGATTGGATACCCTGAAAGCTGGAGTTACAGGCAGCTGTGAGCCAGTAAGCAATGGTTGCTGGGAACTGAACTCAGGTCCCTTGTAAGAGCAGGAAGTGCTCTTAACTACAGAGCTGTGTCTCAGGCCCCCAGCAGGCTCCTTTTCCTTTCTTGTTAGTCAGAATTAAATTGACTGTTGCTCCTGGTGACGAGGATGATGATGATGATGATGATGATGATGATGATGATGAAAGCAGCTTTAGAGGACTCAGATAATTTCAAGAACTGATGATATTGCTGCTTGGGGAACAGGGGCCAGTGATATCTGGAAAAAAAATCAGAGCCCTGGGGTCAGGGCTGTAGCTCAGTGGTGGAAAGTGGTGGAGTACTTGCCTAGCATGCACAAGGAATGCACATGGCAAGTTCCATCCCCATAACTGCCAACAAGCAAAGCAACAAAAGAAATCAAACCAAAGTCAGAATCTTGTTAGGACACAATGTTGGGGTGGTAAGAAAGTGGGGTGATAGGGACAGAGGCCACAAATGACAGTGTTTCCTGAATCTTGCTAGCATGGTTCTTTCATGAAGTTCATATTGAACACCGCTCCTGCACATGTCTATAAGCACAAGGTGCAGTCAGTCACCTAGGCGATAGAGCGTTCTGCTTTGAATCATTCAGTAACCATTTCTCATTTGCAGGTTTGCTTTCATACTTTCATTTCAAACATCTAAAAAGTTTCTGCTAAGCCCGAGACACTTAATGAACCCTTTGTAGGAGTCTCATTTCCAGTTGTGAATGGGGCAGTGAAGCTGGGGCTCTTCACGTTTGCTGGCGAAACTCACCTCCTCTGTCTATGATAGGATTTCAAATTCACCAAGAAGCACCATTTGCTTACTCAAGAACTAAACCTTCATATCACACAACTCATGAAAAATTTAAAATAACAAAGGACGTAAGGGCAATACTTCAGATCTCAGTAAAATTACATTGTCAGCTTTTAAGTGGGAAGATGAGAGCAGGAACATGGGACACCTTGGTAGTCAGAGAGCTGGGGAAACCAAAGTCCAAGCTTTCTTGGGTTGCTATCTCTATTTGTGTTATGTCAAATATTCCATACTCAATGATTTTATTAATGTCACCATACTGCTATGAGGCAAGATATCTTGAAGGACATAGCCAGAAACTTCTAACACGTAACTAAGGACTCTTGTCTGGGGGAAGCTGGCATTCTAAAAGGGATGTGTATTTGTGTGTGGGAGTGGGTGTGTAAATAAATTTATAATCATAGATTTACAGTATCAACATATGAGTTTAATGTCCAAATTAAACTGAATCCAAGCCTTGTGGGACAGATCTCCCCTTGTTTAGTAAACAGTTGTTGCTTTTAACTCTTCATTACC
Source organism: Arvicanthis niloticus (assembly GCF_011762505.2). Lineage (NCBI taxonomy): Eukaryota > Metazoa > Chordata > Mammalia > Rodentia > Muridae > Arvicanthis > Arvicanthis niloticus. The sequence continues at coordinate 102,652,965 of NC_047660.1, forward strand.
TATTTTGGACAGGAATAACTTTTATCAGAGCATTTTCAAAGGTTGATTTTTGTTTATTATTTATGTGTATGATTTCTCTGTGTGGGCATGTCCATATGAGTTCAGTGTGTGGGGAGGCCGGAAGAGAGTGTCAGAGTCTCTGATGCTGCTGCTAGAGGCGATTGTAAACCACTGGGCATGGTCTGCTGGGACCTGAACTTGGGTCCTCTGCAAGAGCAGCTGTGCTCTTAACTGCTGAGTCACCTCTCTAGCTGGAGTCCTTACTTACAGCCTCACCTTGTCTTACTGGCAGGTCCAAAAGAAGCTCAGGACAAATGGCTGTGGTGTCTATTCAAATACCAAAGCACATGCTGACCGGCACACTCAGCATTGAGAATACCTGCTACAGCATTCATGCTGCCATCCTGGCTCATCCCACCCTGCCCCCTACCTTAAACCTCTCTAGCTCAGAGGCTTTCCTTCTCCCAGCTTCTCATTCCTAAATAACCCTGACCTTTTGGCCCTGACCTCTCTTGGCCTCTTCTCCCTGAACCCTCTCCTTTGTCTTCCTCTCTTGCTCTATTCACCTCCCCTACCCTCCCCCCCCACCCCACCCCCCGCCACCCCCAATCATGGCCCTGCTTTGTCTACCACTTTTTCTCCTTTTTTTTTTCCTGGACTCTTCCTGATGCCTCTGGCTTTACTCTCTCTCATATCTACAATAAAAACCTTCCCCTAAACCATACCTTGGAGTAGTCATGTCCTCAGTTTATAGACTAACCTATATTAATATGTAAACCTGAGGGCTTGTTCATGCTGTGATTGCCATGGTCATAGTGGAAAATACTTGTTGTGTGCTCCGCAGGATGCCCATGGAAAGTGCATAGAAACGAAATGCAATACCTGGGGGAAGAGGAGCTCACATGAAGCCACAACCAGGATCCAACACTTCGATGGCTTTCTCTGCCTGCCTTCTTAGCAAACTGAGCCAACATGAAAGAGCACATGGCCTCAGTTTCACTCCCTAGCTGTTAAAATTTGAATGTGCTGTCTTTTCCCTCCTCTCCCAAGCAGAATTTTGGAGATAACACAACAGTATCCATTCTTGAGTGTGAAGGATGTGATCCTGCCACAAAGTGAGTCTAAAGTGGGTACTTGACATCCCTGTGGACTGCTGCAGGTTGTTCTTGATTCTTAGCTTTGAATGGAAAACAGTGTTACAACAGTTTTGCTCCACACTGAGCTAGAATCAATTTAGAGCAGATTTTATATATTTATTTTAAAGTGCCCTGTAATATATTTTAGAGGCTATATCGATTTCATCGATGTGAGTGCATCTCTGACTGGTGTTTTTGTTAGGCTGCAATTGTGTGATAAAGTAATAGGCTCTGGGATTCTGTCTGTGCCTACTCTTTGTGTGCTGTGAGTGCTTGCTAATAATTCAGTTGTGTCTCTGCCTGATGTTTTAATACTCCTGTTTTTCAGATTGATCTTGCTAGGGAGTATTCACCCCATAGTTGATAGGCTGTTATACCCCAGCCAAAATAAACAAAGCAGAAAAGCGTGTGTGCACATAGTTCCTTATGGTTGTCTGCATTGATTTTCTTGCTTCAGGTCAACTTTTACAGACAATTCCAGTTACCTCCCCTGGCATAACTACCCCCCAAATTTAGTAATATAAAACAACAATGATTTTATTACATTCAAGGATCTTATGAGTTGGAGATTTACACAGGGCAGAGGAAAGATCTGGTACACATACTAGAAGCTTCAAATAACTGGGCATGACATAATACCTAAATGCTGAAATCCTCTAGAATCTTCTTCAGGTATATATTTGGCTTTGTAGCCTGGGATGGTCTCAAACCTAAGGTCTTCTGGGGCTGTCTCCTGGGGTACTTGGCCTGTGGCCTCTTTTGTGACCTGGTTCTTACAGGATGGATGGCAGAGAATTGGAAGTGCTCACATCCTGAGAGTGTGGGTTTCTGGGAATAGGGGAAACAGTATCACCCCTTTTGACCCAGACTGACAAGTCCTGAAGCAGCATGACATGCTGTGTGACTTGCTTCTACTGTGTTACACAAACTGTCAAGCCTCACTCAGATCCAAGTCTACTTCAACAGGAGGGAATTAGGCAATAGGAAGAATGGAGAAGAAATTTCCTGCCACATCCAAAGTCCTCAGAACCCATGTTTAATTCTTGGATAGTTTTGGTATCCTTAAAAGAAAACAAAAACATTCATTTCTTTTTTTCTTCATTTGTTCATTTGTTCTTTCCCTTTTTTCTTTGTTCCTTCCTTTGTTTTTTCTTTTTAAAGACAATCTTCCTGTAGCCCAAGCTGCCCTCAAATTCACTAAGTGACTCGGGTAGCCTTGAAATGGCAGTCCTCCCGTCTCAGCTTCCTGAGTCCTGTCATTAGTTTTGGATTAAAAGTTTATTTGTTAAGGGGTAAGTTCTGCAAGTGTTTATTGAAGGATGTTTATTTAGAATAAGGTAAAGAAAAAAAACCATGTGTCTTATGAAGAAGCAGGTAACTTAATCAGAAGTGGCGCATGCAGACGATCATAGCACCCACAACATGTTGGTAGAATAGCAGGATGTGAAAAACCCGTGTTAGAGAACTTGGCTATAGTGTTTGTGGAATTTTTATAAATAATTTGGGTTTCATCCACAGTAAAGAATTTAATATGATAGTAAATATCATACAAGCATCCCTGCAAAGCTCAAGTCTGGAATCAGAAATTAGACAAAGATAAAGGGTGAGAAATAAAATGATCTTCCAGATGAGGTTTTACAACTGCTTGAATATATTAGAAAGGAAATGAAGACCTGAAGTGTAAAATCCTAGGTAGGCCAAGAAGAGGAAGGGACACCGACCTCTTCCTCTGCGTAACTGGAAGCATGAAAACCTCATTTTTCTGAGTCTCACTTGAAAGTCCAATCCATCAACCTGATTGTGTCAGCATGCTTAGGCATCCTCACAGCCCCACTCTAATTCACAGTGTTTTATAACTGAAGCTCCTCCTCCTCCTCCTCCTCCTCCTCCTCCTCCTCCTCCTCCTCCTCCTCTTCCTCTTCCTCCTCCTCCTCCTTCTTCTTCCTTATGCTACAGGTGCATGATGGGCCAGCTCCATGGGAAAACTTCACTCTAGGTTCCTCCCTAGAACATTGCTAGTGGATGAGGAAGGAAGGAGACAACGGTTGTTGTTGACATCAAAGGAGCATAAGGTATCCTCTCTCTTAGGAATGAGGTTCCATTCAGGGAGAGGCAGCAGGTATTTGAAGGAGAGTCCAATACCTCACAGCAATCACATGAAAGTGCTAACAGTAGAACAGCATATGAATGTGAGTTGTTCTCAATCGGTGCAAGGTTCTCACACACTAGCAAAAGCCAACCAGCTACCAGGGTTTGAAAGGTACAGATCAGAGGGCTCACCCCACCCAGGCCTCTCTCCTCTGGAAGACAGTGACACGTTGTTTTCCACATTTTACTGATCAACAAAGCATTCCTTTGTCCAAGAATTATCAATGAACATGTTTCCTTTCTCCTAGATATTAGGATTATTTTAAAAAATGAATTTATCTATATTTGTGTGCAGACAAATATTACATATACAAATATATTCATAATATAGCCAAGACAACCTTCTATATTGATGGTTCTACATCCATGCATTAAATCAACTGCAAAAGGATAAAAAATATATGAGGAACCACTGTCTGTATTGAACATGTGTGCTTGTTTTCTTGTCCTTATTGTTTACATAATTCAGCATAATAAGTATTTACATAATGTCAGGTTTTATATTACATGGGACCAGGGCTGGGTGGGGGAAGTTAAAGTATAGGGTATGCATAGGTTAATTGCCAAAACTATGGCATTTTATAAAAGGGACTGGAGCAGCCCCTTGTCTGCGGTCTGTGTGATGTCCTGGAACCAGCCTCCTGTGGGTACCAAAGGGTGATTACGCTGCTTGCAGTAAGAATTGTTCTAAACAGCCACTGCAGCCTTCAGTTTGATTGATAATTGTGTGCCTCTCGTAAGCCAGCCTTTCCATGTGCATCTTAAATCAACCACCTCAACTTGATGTGTTTTATCTGTGGAGAGGAAACTTCCATCAGGAACATTTGTTTCTGTCAGAAATTGTTCTTAAAAATATGTAAATCCCATTACTGGCTATATCCCTCTCCCATAATTTTCCACATTCACCTCTGAGTTATGCTTGGAGGATAGGCAAGATGGATGATGTAAGCTTTTTAGTGTTTTACAGAGGATGTAAATGCAGACTTTCTGTGAGCCCCTGCTCTCAAGCTCTCTGTGACTAATGCAAGTGTAAAAATGCAAGGAAGTTCACTGGTGGAAAGTGATCTGCAGCATCAATTTTGTTGTTTCCCAGAATCAAAGGCTTGCGATGCCTTGGTCCCCGGAGGTGTATGTGTGTTGTGGGGGTGGGTTTTCATGTTGTATTCCTGGTTTTTCCAGGTTGAAAGTCTTTTTACCTGGGGTTTCAGTAAAAAACTACTCTCTTTAGGTTTTACAGAATTGCCTTGCTTCTTCAGCCAGAAGCTGAATTGAGTTCTGTCTTTTAGCTATGGACTGTTGAACAGACCATTGGCTTACACATTAGTGACCTTCATGTAGGAATTTTAGTATATTTTACAAAGCAAACATAAATCTAATGAACCTTAGTAGTGGCCAAAAGCCAAAGTGAACAAAACATTTGAAGTGTAGATTAAAAAACCATTGTAGCTTTCATCTCATACAGTCTAAAAGGGCAAGTATTACCTTCAAATAGCCCAGTCCTCCCCTTTCCTGCAAGGGAGGCAAGTCCAATGTCAAATGCCATTATTTTCACAAGGTTAACACATAATGATAAAGTAACAGGGTAGTTTCTGATTGGAAAATAGCCACAGTGTCCAGATTGACCCAATTCATGACTAATTTCTACTTAGTCCTAACTTCAAAAGAGTTGCTCAAATGGTTACGTGTTTGATATCTGGGAATGAGATTTACACCATTAACCTAAGCCACACTAAGTGAGATCCAGTGTGGCTAACACACATTAGGAATCATTGAAGAATAATCAATACTCTGCAATAGTCAGACCAATTTTTGTACACCCAGAATGGACACATTAAAAAACACAACTATAATCACTTGCCTGTTTTCATGAGGAGAAAGAACTGTGTCACAAGTCTGTAAGTGACCCAGAAGACATATTTATTAAAGATCTTAACTAAAATATGTTAGGTAATTATTTGAATATTAGGGCAAACATTACCATGATTACCAATTAATGGCCATATTTAGAGGCTAAAGTGTGAATTACGTTTGGGCTAGATTGGAATTATGTAGTCTCTCCTTTATGTTGTCTAAAAGAAAAGGAAAAATGACAACTTCAATCTCTTTTTTTTTTTTCAGTTATGAATGATTGGTTTCCCTATAAATAGACCAATGCCCTTCCGTTTCATGCACATACATACAGGTATGCATGCATGCACGCAAACACACAAACAGACATAGACACACAGGTACACACACATACAAACAGGCTTGCTTTTATGTTAGATCAGAAAATGGAATAAAAAAATTCTTCCATGAGGAGACATAAACCACCATTACCCCTTCCTCATAAGGTCCCAAAGAAAAAGCAAAGTACAAGTCCAACAAAGTTTTCATTTATTTTATTGTACTTATTCATAGAGCATGTTTGAGGGGAGTGTGAGTGACCCCAAAGCAGCAGTACTGGGAAGGTTTGACCCAGCATGGATGATCACTTTCCCATAGCTGCACAGATGGATGGAGCCTCTTTCTTTTTAACACTACCAGCCTACATACAGTAGTACCAGGCTATGAGCAATTAGGGCATACAGATGGTTAGTAGGTGTGGCTGCAATCTGAGGTGAGGATTCAGCACCATCGCCTTCTTTTTGAAGGAATGTTAACAGTTAATCGGTCCTTATTGTGATGACTTCCTAAGAGCAGGCACAACTAATAGAGAGAGAGGCTGTTTGGCTCCAAGGATGCTTTCTACACATGGAACTTAAGGGTGGTGCTTGTGGAGACAGAGGCAAGCAGAGGAAGTCAGGGAGAATGCTAAGGGTCCATCAATCCAATTATGCAAATGTTTCAGAGTTGGGAGAGGTGAGAAGAAGGTTATTGGAGCAAGAGGCATTCCAGATGCTCTTTTCTCATTGTTTATTTAGCTTTGCATATTGTTTTGTGCTACAGTTTTAAGGGAAAAAAATCAGAAAAGAGGCAATTATGTTTGAAACTTAAGAAATAGAAATTTAGAACTAGCTTTTTAATCATTTTTAGAATGAATTGGATGTTTGTTTGTGATTTAGCTTTCGTTGTAGGGGAGGGTGTGTGTAGATGCCAAAAGAGGACATCAGGTTCCCTGAAGTTCATCAGGACCTGATGTTATAGGTGGTTGTAGCTGATGTAGGTACTAGAAACTGAACTCAGGTCCTTTCCAACAAGTAGCATGTGTTCTTAACCCCTGAGCCATCTCTCCAGTCCTTTGTTCACTGTTGTAGAATGTGGCCTCTCCTGAGATTTTCCCCATACAGTAGAAGTCCCACATCTTATAAGTTTCCTGCTAATAATCCTCTATTTATATGCATATATTCAATACATTTAGTTTTTCAGTTGACACACTAATAATGAATATTCTTATGGTATTTCCTTGCACATATCACTTGTGTGGGGAGCCAACAGAAGGCGGCTATCATCCTTTCAGCCATCTTGAGCCATATACCCTGATAAGAGACTTGATTGCATTAGCAACAGCTGAGCACACTCTGATAACATCTTGCTTTAGATACCCAAGATTTTCCCCTGGGTGTGTGAGACTTAAAGGTGTGTGACTTAAGGGTGTGACTTAGAGATCAGATTTAGAGATAAGACCTAAGGGCATGATTAAAGGCGTGACTTAGAGGCATGGCTTAGAAGTGAGACATATAAAAGGCGAGAGGCAGACAGAAGAGTTCAGAACAATTAGGACAGTACAACTTAGAGTACAACTTGGAAGAGAACAGAGAATCAGACACTTCAGAGAGTACAACTTGGAGTAGGAATTAGGCATTAGGACAGTACAACTTGGAGTACAACTTGGAGTTAGTTATTAGATATTAGGCACTTGGCACTTGGAGGAAGAACTTGGATTAGACATTAGGCACTTAGCACTTGGAAGAAGTAACTTGGAACTTGGAGGCACTAGGGACTAGGAACTAGGGACTAGGAACTCAAGACTTGGGACTTGGAGAGAAGAAGAGAGACTGAAGAATAAATGGGATTGAATCACACTCTGTCTGATATCCATTCCTCACGTCTGTCCTCACTCTCTCTCTTGCTGAATCCCGACCTGCAGACCAGAGCAGCTTGGGGCAGTGTGGGCTCTAACAGTTTAGCCCCCAAGGCTTTTGTCAGTGTGGGTTCCAACATTGCTAGAGTGGTCTGAGACATTTTGGCCCCCAAATGTGGGGTAGTGCAGTTCTCAACATTTCTGGCCCCCAAGCGTGGGGCAGCTCGGGCCACAACATACTTGGTTCATATTCATTCTTCTGTTACTCTCCCTCATCCCCACACAATGTTTAATATTATAAATGCATTCTGTTTTACTAAGACCTATTTTTAAGTGCAACTTGTGATCAACCATGTCTTTTTCCACCTTGTCACTGACCCATTTGCTGAGGGTCTGAATTCAGGGTTGGTGATTGATATGAGCTAAAGTCATTTGAGAGAAGGAACCCTCAATCAAGAAAATGTCTCTGTAAGTACAGGCTATAGGCAAGCCTGAATACAGAGCATTTTTTTTAATTAGTGATTGATAGAAGAGGGTGTAGCCCATTGCGGATACATTGATCTCTAGGCCTGTGGTCCCAGGTTTATAAGAAATCAGGCTGAGCAAGCCATGTGGAACAAGCCAGTAAGCACTGCTCCATGGCCTTTGCATCATCTTCTCTCTCCAGACTCCTGCCTAGGTTGAGTTCCTGTCCTGACTTCCTATGATGATGATCAATGATGTTTGAAAATTTGTAAGCCTCTTGTAAACATTATTTAATCTCAGTTGGAGGCTTCCACCTTTAATCATTGGGTTCCCAGATAAAAGATACACAACTTTTATATTTATAATCAGCCTTTCACAGCACTAGAGCTGGGCAGATATCTACCCTCTATGCTATTATGTCTATGTCCTTGCCAATAAACCCACAATATGACTTGCCATGTTCTGCCTGGGATGCTCTTAACTCCAATTGGCCAGTCCCCATGGCCATATTTTCAAGATTATTACCTCATGATGTTTTCATCTCTTTCTACCTTCTGCTCTCCTCCTAACTGTTCTTCTCAAGCCCCAAGCCTGGGAACCCCAATCCCCACCTATGTCTCTTCTTACCAGCTGATGGCTGTCATCATCTTTATTTAACCAATAGTTTTAAATTAATGAGCAAGGTCACATTGTATGTGTGGATTTTCTCATTTTGGGGGAAAATCAGGCCTTGGGGGTCAGTATTTAGCATTACAATACATAGCAAAAGACCATACCTCAACACAAGCCAAGCAAACCCTTTTCTCCTCAACTTGATTTTGGTCACCGTGTTTTGTCAAAGCAGTAGAAACGGTAACTGAGAGAACAGGTGAGACTCTGATATGCCATGGAGGGATGGAGTGAGGCCTTATTGAAGAGGTTGCCAATGCAACAAAGAAACAAAGAGTAAGAAGTGAAATGCTAATTGTTCAGATATCCTCTGCAATTCTTCTGTCTGTAATCTGGAACTTCTGACCAATTATTAACTATACTGACATTATTTTTCACCTATGGGATAAATAAAGCAGCAAGGGAAATTGTTATATCCTAGTCAACAGAGAGGGAGTAGCTGAGAAAATAGATATGTTAAAAAATACAGAGCATGTTACTGATTCATCTTAGAACAGGATGTCAGGGGCTCATCACTATCCTAGAACAGGATGTCAGGGGCTTATCACCACCTCTTTCCCCAGGAAATTAGCTTATGGGCCTTGGAGATGAATCATTGGATAAGATGTCTGCTACCAAGCCTCCTCCAGGCACCCACATATGGAAGAGGAGAGCAGGCTCTCACAAGTTGTCCTTTGACTACATGTATGTCTTAGCAATCTTGCTTTGCCATTTTCTCCCTACCCCCCCCAACACAAAGTGAACAAACGAATGTAAAAGGCAATTTAAAATTAACTTAAATTTCAACCATTTAGAGTCAATGATCATAATTTTATGAAAGGAAATGCAGGTAAAAAGGGAAGTAAGTATTTTACAAATGAAACTCAACTCTGTAGTAAAACATAGGTAAAGTTTCTGTTGAACGTGGACCCTGGAACTAAAACCACATAGGAAGCCAAGTTGAGTCATTTCTACTAAAGTGTTTGTGGGGCCTCCATCTTACCCATGGGAGTGTCTGTCATAGACAGTGAATCTGGTGGCTCACAAGTCATGTGCTTCTGTATCTTCTTGATGTCATGTGCTAGGGTACATACTTTTATGAGAAGAATGCCATCTTAGCTTTTTAAAGTAGTTTGTATATATTTTTTTGGAACACATTTTTGGTGAGGTATGGAGTCCCTCTTTCTTGGGGACCTCTGTCTTATATACATCCTCAGGGTTTTCTTGACAAAATCACCAGAATAATGACCTTATGAGCTCATGGGTCAAGAAAGAATCTCTTTCCTGAGCTCAAGACTGTACCTCTACTTAGATGTCTTATATTGGCTGCCCTGATCAGTGTCTGAGCTGGAGGCCATGGTTCTCCTTGGCTCTATATATACAATCAGTGGTGATGATGGAGTTATCTGGCCTAGTGAACTCAACCACTCAGCTTAACTGTAGACCTTAAGAACCCTTAAGTACCAATAGTATCTGCAATTAGGTATGTCTTAGTATAACCTTGTGGGTTTTCAGTGTTGAACTGAGTTATTCTCATTCCAATGCCAGCCTTGCTGCTGGGTGAGCCCTCCTGTCACAGAACTCATCTCTTCCTTTTGCCTACTGCCTCTGAGACCATGGGATTTTCCATGACCAAGCTCAGTTCAGTAGTGACAGCAGTTATGTGGGGAAGAGAACACAGCATTACAGATGGCACAGGTGGTGCAGGAGGGGAACACAGCGTTACAGATGACAGAGTGGAGAAGGAGGATTACAGCATTCAGATGGCAGAGGTGGTGTAGGAGGGGAACCCAGCATTGCTAATAGAGAAGCAAGGTGCTCAGTCCAGGTGTTCTTCTAGCTTTCCTATTGTAGGAATTAGAAGCATGACTGCTCCAAGGTATGGTTGGAAAAAAAAAAAAAGGTCTTTATTCTATATATATGGGGATGGAGGGTGCAGACAAAGACATCTAGAAGGGTCCAGATCAGGAATAGAAAGTAGTAAACTAAACATGGTCAGCTGAGTGAACCAGACCATAAAAGGAAGGCAGGGGTGAGAGAGAAAGATAAGAGATGATCAAGAGAGGGGACTAAGAGGAAGGAGGCAAGAGGGAGAGGGGCCACAAGGGGAGGGGTCAAAAGGAAGGGGTCAATAGGAAGAAAAGAGAGCAAAGAGGGCACATGGCAAAAATGGCAGGGTTAGATAGAAATCAGAAGCTGGGGGAAGGGAAGCCCATGAGCTGGAGAAACTTGGGATAGGGGTGGGGTGAGAAGGGCTGAGAAGAGCCACAGGCACTGAGTGAGCCTAGAGGCCAACAGACACTTGATATGTTAGTAGGCATCATAGTTGGCCATTTCTGAGTTTTGTTAGGATTTAACAGCTACCAAATGGAATAATTGTTAAGTATAATTAAGGGAGTGGCCATTGGGGTGGCTGTTAAGCAATATAGCATTGAAGTCACTTATACATCTAAAAGAAAACTACTCTGGGATACAGAGGGAACTTCACATGAGATTAATAATCTTGATGGATAATATTTAAAGCCTCTGAGAGTAGCAGGAGATTGTCAATCGTCATCTTCTAAAAGGGGCAAATTGTGTGAAAAAGAAGGTTTTAGTTGATTGAGATCAACATGAGTGATGTTCTCTAAGGACAAACCCAGCATCTCAGAAGCCATATTTGACTGTGCTGTAGACATCAGACAGAAGCAAGGACAACAGTTGCAGGACATTTTGTTCTGCGAAGGAATGAGCTAAGTAATTTTTGTTTGCACCATTTTACTTAATTGAAGTAGAAACATTTTCAGTGGATTATCGACAAATGAACAAAACATAGAGGATATTAGAAACTATTCATGCTTTCAAACTGCATTTACTGAGTGCTGGAAATATTCTTGGCCCTTTTCTGAGTTCTTGGAATATATTATGATTAAGTACATAAAAATACACAATGGACAGGAGAAATAAATCACTTTTTAAATAGTATTTTTGATTTTAATATTTAGTAAATTACTAGACAATAGCATCAGCATTTTATGATGTTTGATCATACACATTTTGAGAGGTGAAGGAAGTTAAAAAGAAGTGAAAAAAGTCATTTATAAAGCTACATTAACAAGTAGACATAATGTTCTTGTATACTGATTTCCTTTGTGCTTTTTCCCTCAGAAACTCAGATTCATTGTGATCATGAGCTCCTCACAGTTTTGCATCCTCTCTAGTCTTTCAGGCTGTGGAAAAGAGAGGAAAGAGTGCTATGATGTCTTGGTTGATAAGATATACAATAATGTTTATCACAGTCATCAACAACTGTCAGAACGTAGCCACGTGACCCTATATGCTACAAAAGATGCTGGGAAGGAAATTCTAACTATATCCCAGAAGAAAACAAAATGTTAATTTAAACTGTAGTCCTGATTATCACTGAGTCCTAGACACTCCAATTGTTTTGATTGCAATATTGTGATTTTATGCTTTTCTACCCTGGGCTCTTTGTTCTTTGAAATAGCGACTCAGGCTTCTTATATATGAATAAATTGTTAGATGGAAACCTTGCCTCTCTTTCCCAACCAGCCCATATCTCAATGTTCCCAAACTAGCTCATATCTCAGTAATCCAGTTTACTCTGTTCTAAGTGTGCTACATGGCTGGTTACCTTCTCAGTTTCATGTATCCATCTCATTTTCAGAGTTCAGAGCGAATCTCTCATGTCTGATTAGCAAATATGTTACCTATGTTATCAATACCAGAGACTTCCTCAATGAGCACATTAAAGGTTAGAAATAAAATTCCATTCATAGGATCAATGGTCAAGAGGAGGAAATTGTCTAGAAGACTTTGACCTTGTATGAATAGGGCAAGGTTGAAATTTGAATAAGATACATTGATATCAGTACACAAATTGTGTATTATCAGCTTCTATTCTATTCTTTTCTATTCTATTCTATTCTATTCTATTCTATTCTATTCTATTCTATTCTATTCTATTCTATTCTATTCTGGGTTCAGTGTTGCTATTTTCTCTTATTGAAATGTGCTTCTAGGAACATGGTAGATTGATCAATCCAGTACCCTGTACCTTTAGAACTGGCAATGGGGATGTAGCAGTAGGTACCTACTATGTGTTTATAATGTTAACATTATTACTATGTGTTAGCATACATACATATATATATATATATATGTATATACACATATATATACAACATTACACATCTACTATATGGTAATAATGTTCTGTGAGATGCTATTTCTCATACTCTTCCAAAGAATCTTAAAAATTCAGCAAAAATTAACTTTCATGACAACCTAGAATTTTGTGTTTTGTTTTCTTTGCTTCCTCAAAGTGATAGATGTCCATTAGGCACCCAGTGCTTGTTACATGAGTTATTTAAATTTTATAACAATATAATTTTATAAACAATACAATTGAAGCTCAAAGGACTTTGAGACTTGTTTAGTAGCTTGGGATTGGTGGTGGTTTAAGGAGATTAAATATCTGGGTTTAAAATATCTGTCTGATCCTCAGGTCACTGTGTAGTAACCAAAGGCAAACAGTCAGACAGTGCTCATCTGGCTCTCCATAGAGACGATGGATTTGTGTGTTAGGGGTGTGCAATGGTGGGTGTCTATTTTGATATGAGATCTGTTGGTGAGAAGCAGACTACACTGTTATATTTTTGATTGTTCCTTCATGCTATGTAGTTAGTACCCAAAGCCAATGAATATTTTAGTAACAAATAATCCTTTATTTTATTGTTGTTACTGTTTGCTTGTTATGGCCAGTAATGGAAATGTTAATTCTTAAGTGGAAAGAATTACCTAAGAGACAGGCTCCTAGCCAGGCCTTCGAGAAGAACCAGGTGCCAGCACCAGTCCCTGGGTTTAGACTCTGCCCCCTTGACTCCCCTGCTGATGTGGACTATACCATAGAACTGTGAGCCAGAATAAGCCCTTTCTCCATTATGTTGTATTTGTCAGGTGTTTCGTCATAGCCACAGGATAAACAAAAACAAACAAACAAAATAAAACAAAAAGCAAAAAGCAAACAAAACAAACAAAAACTAATATCACCCCAAGCAAATAAAAGTAGCCATTCACCAGAGTAGACTCTGCTGTTAGCAAATGTAGCCCAGGGTGGCACTGGTGTTGTCTTAGGCTGAACACAGATACTTGGAATCATCCAGCTATGTACGAGAAGACCCGCACATGCTGGCAGTTTTCCACAGTGCTTACTTCTGCCTCCAGTGCTTCATGCTGCCTCCAGAATAATGTCAATATTTAACATCTTTAAATTTAAGTTCTATAAATGAAATCATTTCCACCGAGGGAAATGCCAAGCCAAAGTAGTAGCACTTGCCTTTTCTCCTCGGGTAAAACGTTCGACAATAGGCATTGTCCAACTGAATTGACACAGCTGTCTTCTGAGCAGGGCTCTTGCCACACTAACAATGAATGGGCAGCTTACCACCCTAGCAAACAGGAACCCAAGATGATCAGGACAAAGCTGCTTAGTAACTCCCCAAACAGAGCTGCCTCTAGCCCCGTGAAAAGTATTTGATTAATGGGAGCCCACCGCTGATCATTGCCATCCAAGCACAGCGCCCAGGCGCAAGCTGGCAGATCGCTTCCGGCTGAGCTTGGATGAGGTCAGGCAAAGCATAGCAGTGGGTGTTCCTGACTTTAAATGCACATTTCCAGTGACTAACTTGGCTGGGCTACCTCATTGTATTTTTAGAAAGCTGCAATGCAGTGTCTTGCTCTCTAGTTTTGGATATGGAAACCAGAATCCTGTTTGCTACTTAGGGATCCTCTGATCAATGAGAAGTTCTCTGGGAAAGATTAACAGACAAGGTCTGATGGATACGAAACCCACATGAAAACAACTCTGGATGAGTCTTCCAGATGGTTCATCACCAGTGAGTGTGCTGGACTGTTGTCTCCCTGTCATGATAGGCTCACACTCAGAAGCTGCCAGGGAGCTTTGTTGTTTTGTTTGTTTGGTTTTGTTCATCACCACCACCACCACCACCACCACAACCATCACCACCACCACCACCATCATCATCCCTCTAACTTGGTTTTGCCTGCTTTAGTAAAAAGACTGTCTTAAGAAGAAACACTGGAGACTATAGCTATAGCTTTTCAGCCATTCCATTCCCCATCCTTCACCCCCAACCCCCATGCCTGCTTGTTCCAGGCTCTGTGTGTGGAACCCTGAGACCTGTTTCCAGCTGTGTGGGAGGTATAGCCTAGGCTAGCAGATCATGTCCAGTTTGATGGCTGATTGGCTTTGCTTTTATGCCAAGGCTCTGCCTATGTTTCTTCATTTCTCTCTCTCTCTCTCTCTCTCTCTCTCTCTCTCTCTCTCTCTCTCTCTCCCTCCCTCCCAATCTCTCTCTCTCCCAATCTCTCTCTCTCCCAATCTCTCTCTCTCCCAATCTCTCTCTCTCCCCAATCTCTCTCTCTCTCCCAATCTCTCTCTCCCCCCCAATCTCTCTCTCTCTCTCTCTCTCTCTCTCTCTCTCTCTCTCTCTCTCCCTCCCTCCCAATCTCTCTCTCTCCCAATCTCTCTCTCTCTCCCAATCTCTCTCTCTCCCCAATCTCTCTCTCTCTCCCAATCTCTCTCTCTCTCCCCCCAATCTCTCTCTCTCTCTCTCTCTCTCTCTCTCTCTCTCTCTCTCTCTCATTTTTAAAAAATAAATAGCTTCTATTTGCTCTCCAAAAACCTTCTTGTTTGACCCCAGGGGGCTTGGGATGGTTTGGCTTGGAGGTAGGCCTCAGAAACCCTTGTCTAGGTTTCTTCCTTTAGAAGTAATGCAAGCCTGTTCATGAATGAAGGAGAACTGACATTTTTTTAGACTGCTGGGGACTCCAAAGAACTAAACAAAATATCACAAATAAATACTTCTGACTACCAAAGTATATTATGTCCAGGTAACTTTACTATTATTATTATTATTATTATTATTATTATTATTATTATTATTATTATTAATTTTGGAGACAGGGACTTCTATGGATCCCTGTTTGTCTTGGGACTCTCTAAGTAGACCAGGCTAGCTCTCAACTTACAGAACCTGCCTGCCTCTGTCTTCTAAGTGCTGGGATTAAAAGCCTATGCCACCACACCCAGCTTGAGTATAGGTAATTTGGGGCATTATGATGATAGTGCTGCCAATTTTGTGTGACTTACACATCTCTGTTCATTTATCACAGATTCTCAGGGTGTTTGAGGCATTTTTACGCAGCTTGGGACTCTTAAAAGAATGTAATGTTTATTTCTCAGATAAGCATTGTATGCTTATTTATTTTAACCGGTTAAAACTGCCTGCTTTCTTCTGCCACCTTTCATCAATTCAAGTTTATCCCTAGTTTTGTGGTTTCCAGAAGCAAAAACTCATAAAACATAGATGGGATGCTTCCAGCTATTTGTAAACCATTTATTAATTAATTGTGGGTGCTACCATGCTTTTTATAATGTAGAGATGCCAGCTGCCATTTCTCCATTTCCTCTGTCTTGCTTTGTGAGCATACGTTGTGTACATACGCTCCTGTATGTATGGATGCATTTTTTTTGCACACTCCTGTGAGGTCAGAGGTCAGCATGACGTATCTTCTTCAATCGCTGTCTACCTTCTTTTATGACTCAGTGTTTTTCACTGACACTGGTGCTCACATATTCAGCTATACTGGTTAGTCAGTGAGGTTCAGGAAAACACCTCTCTCCACCTCCCCAGAATCAGGATTGCAGGCACCCAGCTTTTTATGTGGTTGCTGGGGGATCTGAACTCAAGTCCACATGCTTGAAAAAAAAGAATAGTAGGCACTTTACAGCTGAGCTGTGTCCTCACACACAGTCAGCCTTCCTTCTTTAAAGTTCAAAGTTTATTTTGAATAGCCTGAATGTAACATTCAACCATCCTGACTGTATGACTTAGAAATAACAGCTCTAATTAAAGAAAAATTTACAGAAAAAAAGTATGAAGGGATACTAAAATTTTGGTGTGATATGCTTGAATGCATCACTAGTTTTTTAAATTTTATTGAACACTGGAATGTGAAGGAAGGTACCAGGAGGCATTTGTGTAATACCTCTAAGGTAAGTTTCTCAAGACTTACAGGCATTGTTAGCATTTGGTCCTGAGTCCACTGCTGTTTACTTTGAAGTAATTCTGCACTTTCCCCTACACTCCTTGAATAGGAAGAGTTACGCTCGTCAAACTATCTTTGCCATGTAAAGTCTTTTTAGAGTAATATCTGCCTGAATGTCACTTTTAAAAAATATCCACTTTACCTTACAAGTTCTAATACAGCAAGGAGACTTGAGTCTGTTGTATTAAGTATCCACTGTAAGGTTCTGACTCAAATCAGGAGTTAAAGCAGATACCGGCATGGCTCAAAAAAAAAAAAAGGCACACACACACACACACACACACACACACACACACTCACTCACAAAGTAAACAAAACCATGCTCTTTACAAATAGTTCAGAGCTGTTATTCTAGAAATAGCCTTTCCCATAAAGCTTCATACAGTGAACGGTAGTCCTTTAAGTAGTGACGTGCTTACTGCTGGTATGTGCACAGGAGCACATAAGTGTGCATTCCAGAGATCCTTTAGCGGTGTGTCTTTGAAACTTCCGCTGCCCCAGCCCACTTGTCCTTTACATCATCGAATTCAAACTTTTGCAAGCATCTCACAAGCACAGGAGTAGAGAAACGGACAGATCAGCGGCCACAGCAGGAAAGGCCAGAGACAGAGACTTGAAAACAGTGAGGGACAGCAGAGGAGAGGGAAACCAGAAGAGCTCTCTACATAACAAAATACCCGAGCTTGCCATGTGCAAGCCTCCCACAGACAGACCAAATACGTTAGTCCTTTTAGGCAGACTCTCATGTAGCTCATGCTAGCCTGACTTTGAACCTTTGATCCTCCTGTCCCAGGAAGACAGGTGTTGGCCACTTTGTCTGTTCCCATGTCCTCTGAGGGATTGGACTCACAGCTGTGTGCATGTTAAGCATGCACTCTACCAACAGAGCTACATTTCCAGACCTTGGGATAGCATTCTGGATTGCATGTCGCTTTCTGTAAGTGTAGTAAAGTAAAATACCAGTGCAGCAGGCAAAACAACCTCATCGGCAGTTTTAACAAAAGGTAACAGATAACAGCAGGCACTTTGTAACCACGTGAGTTTCTTCAAATACAGGTGGCTCTTCCTACACAAATATCACATCTAAGCTTTCTATATCAAAGTTAAACTGCCCACTCTAGCATGGTGAGAATTTCTACTGTAACACTAATACCTGTTTCAGTACTTAAAGTCGTAGAATAAAACACGTCTCAGAGAAACTAAGAAGTTAAAGCGAGCCTGAGACTAAGTGCATTTGAACTGGAGAAGATCGGCTCTCCTCATTTCACCACATCTAATAGTTTTCAATGGCTGCACTCAGTGAGACTGTGTAGTTGTTGAGTAAATAATTGTATGCCGTGTCAAGAGGCTGGCATGTGGCAGATGCTCTGCTGTCACACTCCTAGCCTTTCGGCACTCTATGTCAGCACACTATTGGCATCTGCATGGCTTCGAAGGGAGAGGAGCCGGAGAGTTGATGGTCCTTCTAAGGTGACTGGCAGGAGTTAGTGGGTGGATGCTCTACCTCCCTCAGCTCTGGGAGGGATGCCTCAGAGATCTGGGCTCTATCTGTTGTCCACATTCTTTACTGGCCTCTTTTTTCTTGCCTCACTTCTCCAGTGGTGTTTTCTGCTCTTAAATATCTTCACTTCCTTGTCTGAGTGCAATTCTGTTGTAAGCCAAAAGAAGACACCCTAGTACCAAGTGGTTGTAGACAGTTGGGAGTGAATCTTTTACCCTCAGCATGTTGAAGCCTAGTCAAGCCTGGAATCCCTAATTTTAGGACTTAAAGAGCTTTCATGTGCTTTACCACAAGGTTGTTTCTTGCCTTTGCCTTTAAAACAGTATTTTTTTTAATTGTGTGTACATGCTCCTGTGTGTTCGTGTGTGTGCGTGTTTCCAAACTGTCTCCTGTTGGCCAAAATGCTCTGGTCCCTGGTCACACGGGCCTCTGTCTAGGTTATCATTGTGACAGCTGATGCTGTGCTATGGCGCAAATACCAGCTTGTTTGGATTATGAGCTGCTCACTGTGGAGCGCCGCTGGGTGTGTAAGATTAACCAAGTGGGGAGATCTACTCTGAGGGTTGGTAGCAACTTCCAAAGGACTAGGATAAAGAAAAAAGGGAGAGAGATAACAGAATTTTCCTTTCTCTGCTTCCTGATTCCTGATCTCCCCAGATGTAAGGCAGCTCTTACTACTGAAGCCTGGAGCTACTTCTGCTGTATGCCTTCCCCATCAAGACAGACTGAGCCCTCAAACCATAAGCCAAAACAAGCCTTTTGAAAGCGGCTTCTTACCAGGTATTTGGTAACAGTGACAAGACAAGTGAGGAATACAGGCTGCGGTAAGGAAGTACCAAGGGCTGGGTAGCTTAGTGAGCCAACATTTAGAAGTCTAGGATGAGGATACCAATGACTTCGATGTGCCGTGAGAGCTCGTGCGTCGTGTGCAGGCTGCTACTTTCTAACTGTGCCCTTACATTCCCTTTGCTTGGTGAGAGAATGGTGAGTACAGTTTTCTCTGCTGTGACTCAATCCTAAGTCCTCATGTATGTTAGTTAGGTGAGTGAGTCTTTTACCATTGAACTGCATTGCCTAGCCTCTTCCTCTTACATGCAATCAGGGTCTCACCATAAAAATCTCTTTTATACTTGATTGCCACCTTAGAGGTTTTCCTACAAGAATCATCAGATTGGGAATTAGACCTTTCAGGGAGGAGAGACCAAGCTAGTCTGTGAACTGAGAGGGAGAGAGAACAAGCCAGAGATCATGTAAGATAGAACCTGCAAAGTTTTTAGAACCTAATCTTGTATGAACATCCCATTACTCCTCTCTCTTTCTCCCTCCATCCTTCCTCCCTCTCTATCTCTGTGCTTGTCTTTCTGTCTATCTGCCTCCCTCCCTACCCTGTCACCCTGTCTCTCCTCTCTGTCTCTCTGTCTCTCTGTGTATCTCTCTCTGTCTCTGTCTCTGTCTCTCTCTCTCACACACACACACATACACACACACACACACACACACACACACACACTCTCACACTTATAAATGGGTCCATAAGTTTAAGGCACACTCATGAGGAAAGGGTTCTGGGATGGGCCCTCTGAGAAGATTCCTACACAGTCCACTATGTGTAGAAGCATTTCTTGGTATCCTTGCTAGTCCTATGGGTCTTCCTCAGATGGAATAGACAGTTGACAACTGCCCCACCACAGGCACACAATACTAATGAGAACAGAGAGCCTACAGAACACGATTTTATTTGCTTTCCTGGTTATTAACTGTAACCCAGATCAAGTTTTAATTTTTTTTAACTTCTTTAAGGTTGATTATTTTAAGGAGAAAGACACCCGGAGGCCGACCCACGGCCACATCATGGGGTGTAGGTAGACAAAGGACACCCAGAGGCCTATTGGCTGCATAGACCACCTGTAGCAGGAGCCGCTACAATGTGCAAGTCTATGGTGGACAGACGGGAGAGAAAGAAGGAACAGCGTGAGCATTATGAAGAGAGATGGAACTGGAGATGTGAAGGTTTAGAGGAATAGCCTGTTGTGAGTGGCCAGGCCTGCCATCAGAGACCATGGTGAAGTCCCAGACTCTGCTGAGGATTGTGCCTGGTTTATGTTCATGCAGTGGCAGGGCTCTATGCTGATGTCCGTGGCTCATATTATCACCAAAGATCATGTGGATGTCCCTGGCTGGGCTGCCACCTGGGACCATGTTGATGTTGATGCTGATCTGTCCGCGTCCCTCACTGGCTGCAGCTCTTGGGAGCAGAGCTGAATCTGGAGATGTGAGTACAGGTGACCTGGCCCCCAAGGGCATGGAAGCATGCCTCTTGCTGGCTGCAGCATTGGGTGAGTTAGCCAGGGCAGTACTGGAGAGTTTGTTCTGGTGGTGTGGATGCAGGAGATCTGGCAGGCTGACTAGCTCAGCTACCACCCAGGCCCAGATCCAGGGCTATGAGTTGGTCTGTTCCCAACATCTATCTACCCTTTCTATGATCTGCTGGACTATGTAAAAGGGCCAATTCTGCAGATCCAAAGCTTCAGCGTCTCTATGACACAGGACAACAACAGGATATCTGAGAAGAGTCCTGTTAAGGATCTGGTATTGATGATCTAGAAGTGACTATGCAATATGACCATGTTTAATAGAAAGTCTCATGAGCCACACACTTAGGCTATACATGGCATTAGCGTTTTAACAACCATATTAAAGATGGAAAAAATCACATAAGGTCTATTTTCATGTTTAATATACCATGTGCATTTTACATACATATGCTTACCTTAGTTTGAATCATCCACATATCACATACCAGCTGATAGCCAGGTATGGCCATAGTTAACCTTTGGCTAGTATGGATCTTATGTGTATACAGGCTATAAATCTACACAATTGCCTATGAGTTTCAGTAGTGTGTGTGTGTGTGTGTGTGTGTGTGTGTGTGTGTGTGTGTGAAAATTAAAGGCTGTCATCCATAGATAACAACCCAATTTTTACATTTCTAAGAGCCACCATTGATGGAGCACTGCTGGTTACTGGAGGTGATGAATCCTGAAGGCACCATAGGACAATAGTTAAGTGTTGGAAAACCAATGCCACAAGTATTGTACTCAAGAAAACTTATAGACTGTGATTGAAGGTTGTCAGTCACCCAAGATCTATGGGTTCCATGGCCACATTTATACTAATTTCTCTCCTGTAACCTTCAATAGACATTTAGTGATCTAATCAAGGTCAAGAATAAATCAAATACCAGTAAGCTCCATTAAAGGGAGAACAAGCCACTTGGGTTTTATGTGCATTTGACGAGGAAGCCGTATTCCAATTAAGGGTATTGCAAACTGAGAACCTGGCTGAAAGGGGACACACAGATCAATTTATGGAATCATGTCAGCAAAGCTACTTTCAAAGAGCACTTAGAGACTTCTGACAAAACAAAATCCATACAACAGGCATTGTTCCAGGGTAGGGGAAAGCCAACAGCAAGGGCTTCTAATAAACATGAGCACAAGCTTACCTTGAGCATCAGCTCTCCCACTTCCTGGGATCCTATGTAGGGGCACTCATAGACTTGATTTGAAAGATGGAGTGGCCAGGCCGGCCATCTGAGGCCATGGTGAAGTCCCAGCCACTGCTGCTGCTAAGGACCATGTCACAAAGATCAGGTGTGAAGAGTAAATGAATGGCAGACGGAATGGCAGCAGTAAATTGGTACACCTGTCTGGTGACTTAAGGCATAGTGTGGAATGAGGCTGGCCGGTAGCCTGCCGGTACTCCCGTGACTTTGACTTAGTCATCTCTGCATTCTTTTCCTGTTGTGTCAGCCCCACCTTTTAACCTCACCAACATTCCTGTCCTTTGGGCCCTTGGCTATTTCCTTACCTTTGTGGCAACTGGATTTACCTGGGCACAACCCAGTAGTGCTCCACTTGCTTCTCTGCTGTGCATTTTCTGCAGGCCACCTTGGGCTTTCCTCAAGATGTATGAGATGTGGTAGAGTCAGAAAAGCATCAGGTAGAAAAATCCGAGTTGTGGATAGGTAAGAGCCAGTGCTCTGAAGTTTTTAGAAGTGAACTGTGGTTAACACCAGATAGAAGATGGCAGAAAATTGCATTTCCTTCTTCCTGTGCAGATGGACCGCCTCTGCCTGCTGTAGAAGATGATGGAACGGATGGGTGAGCAGGTAGTTACACTTGTGTCTGTGTCGCCAACTCCCTACCACAGTTTGCTTTTCTTGCTATTCTTCCCTTTGTCTCATTTCTGCTTTCTTTGTTTCCTTACCTCTAATAAATTCATGACCCAAGGGATGAAAATCAGGGTTAGCACTGGGCTGGGGACAATAGATTATAAGTCAGTAGCTACGGAGATGTTCATGAGGCTTTTAAAGACACAGTAGAACACAAAATGAAAGATCTCACTGATAATTTTTTTTTTTTGAGATTGGGTCTTGTTATGTCACCTACACTATCCCCAAACTTCTAGACTCAAGTAATCTCAGCTTTGCCAGCGGATGTATGACACTATCCCTGGCTTTCATTAACATTGAAAAAAAAATTTTTAAGAATTGATAGATGGATGTATTGGGTTAAATAACTTTATTAACTAAAAATATTTTTACCTGATCATTTCACACTTTAACAAGCAGCTCAAGTGTTTTCCCAGCTACAACTTGACTAGAATTGTAGACTCTACCTCTGACCTATTTAACATTTCAGCACAATATCAAGCAGTCTCCCATAGCCTCTTGCACTTTTGACAATTTATTTTCTTTAAAAAATATTTATCTAAAAGAAAATATTTTATTTTGTCTGATATCTATCTATCTATCTATCTATCTATCTATCTATCTATCTATCTATCTATCTATCTATGTATGTCAGTTGAGACACATGAGTACAGTTGGCTGTGAGACGTGAAACCCTTTGGACTTGAAGTTGTAGGCAATTGTGAGTTGCTACATGTAGATAGTGGGAATCAAACTTGGGTCTTTTGGATGAGCAGCAAGTGCTGTTAATTGCTGACTAAGTTTGCCGGCTCCTACTTTATTTTTAATTGTGTGTGTGTGTGTGTGTGTGTGTGTGTGTGTGTGTGTATCTGTCTGTCTGTCTCTGTGTGTCTTTGTATGTGTGTGTCTATGTGGGTCTCTGTAGGTGTGTACAGTTGTGTGTATCTCTGTGTGTATTTGTGTCTCTCTGTGTGTGTTTGTATGTGTATATCTGTGTGTATGTGTGTGTATATGTCTTTCTGTGTATGTCTGTGTGTCTGTGGGAGTATGTCTCTTTGTGTGTATTTCTGTGTGTCTCCTTATGTGTATATGTGTGTATGTATATATATGTGTGTGTGTGAGGTATCTATGTGTGTCTCTGTGTGTGTCTCTCTCTGTATATGTGTGTATGTATGGGTGGGTGTATACGTGTTTGTCTCTATATGTGTGTGAATGTGCTTGTGTGTGTCATGTATGTGTATGTATATATCTCTGTGTTTCTGCATGTATCTCTGTGTGTCTATATGTGTGTGTTTGTATGTGTGTCTGTTGTGTGTATGTGCAAGTCTGCGTGTGGGTGTATGTCTGTGTGTGTTGGGGTGTGTGACTGTGTGTATGGGTGTTGTATCTATATGTGTATATCTGTGTCTGTGTGTATGGGTGTGTGTGTTTCTCTGTGTATGTGTGTCTTTATATATATGTGTGTGTATATGTGTGTGTGTGGTGGGATGTGTTTATGTGCGTCTCTGTATGTGTATATATGTGTGTGTGTTTCTCTGCATGTGTATAGACATGTCTGTTTGTGTCTTTGTGTGAATATGTGTGTGGGTGTGTATATCTCTCTATATGTCTCTTTGTGTGTGCTTGTATATATGCATGGTATATGTGTGTGTGTCTGTGTGTATCTCTGTATGTATATACATGTGTATGTCTCTATATGTGTGGATGTGTCTCTGTGTGTCTCTGTATGTATATACATGTGTTTGTATGTGTGTGAGTGTGTATGTCTCTGCATGTGTGTTTATGTGTCTGTGTGTGTATATATATATGTGTGGGTGTATGTATCTCTGTGTGTGCATCTGTTTGTCTATGAGTCTGTATGTGTACGTGTGTGTATGTGTATGTATATGTGTATCTGTGTGTGGGTGTCTGTGGGTGTTTCTGTGTCTTAGTTAGGGTTTTCCTGCTGTGAACAGACACCATGACCAATGCAACTCTTATAAAGACAACATTTAACTCGCTGGTGTGATGGTTTGTATATGCTCGGCCTAAGGAGTGGCACTGTTAGAAAGGCGTGGCCCTGTTAAGAAGTAAGTGTGTCATTGTGGGTGTGGGCTTTAAGACCCTTAGCCTAGCTGCCTGGAAGTGAGTATTCTCTTAGTAGCCTTCAGATGAAGATGTAGAAACTCTCATCCTGCCTGGAAGTGAGTATTCTCTTAGTAGCCTTCAGATGAAGATGTAGGAACCCAGGCCTGCCTGGATACTGCCATATTCCTGCCTTGAGGATAATTGACTGAACCTCTGAACCTGTAAGCCAGGCCCAATTAAATGCTGTCCTTTTAAAGATTTACCTTGGTCATGGTGTTTGTTCACAGCAGTAAAACTCTAACTAAGACAGCTGGCTTACAGATTCAGAGGTTCAGTCCATTATCATCAAGGTAGGAAATCCTGCAAGCATGGTGCAGGAGGAGCTGAGAGTTCTACATCTTCATCTTAAGGCTACTAAGAGAATACTCACTTCCAGGAAGCTAGGCTAAGGGTCTTAAAGCCCATACCCACAGTGACACACCTACTCCAATAAGGCTACACCTACTCTAACCGGGCTACCCCTTCTAATAGTGCCTCTCCCTGGGCCCAGCATATACAAACCATCACACTCTGTATGTGTGTCTGTGTATATCTATACTTGTGTATATTTATGTGTATGTGGGTTGTCTATGTGTGTCTATGTATGTATGTATGTATGTATGTATGTATGTATGTATATGTGTGTCTGTGTATATGTGTGTGTATGTGTCTGTATGTATATATCTGTGTATGTATGGGTGTGTATACATTAGTGTCAGATCCCCTGGATCTGGTGTTACAGGCAGTTGTGAGTTGCTTGGTGTGTGTGTTCAGAATTGGATTTGGGTTCCCTGCTAAGTAATGCCCACTGTTAAGCACTGATTCATGTCTCCAGCCCTTCTATGATTTCTTTGAGATTTTAATCAGTACTGCTGTGAGCAAGCTATAATTTCAAGTCATGATTGTGCTTTTACTTGGGTCAAAAAGCATCCTGTGAACAAACTGACTACTTGGATTCTCTAGAATGATCGTGGACTATGATCACAACCAATTTTTTTTCTGAGTCAAAGGATTCCTTTGTAGCCTAGGTTGGCCTGAAACTCAGCCTTTCTCTGCCTCCTGAGCTCTGGGTTGACAGGCATGCACCACCACACATAGTAATGCTTAATTTTGCAGGTTAGGTTTGCAGTTCAAACTACAAATGAGTTCATCTCTATTTGATGCTTTGCTACACATATTGAAATAAATGCACTAGATGGTGAAGAGGCTAATAGTTTTATAAGCATTAATTTCCTGGTGTATTTTATTATATGCATTTTCCATGCTATAATTGAATATCTATCTAAAGCAGAAAGCCCAAGGTTCAGCTTGTGCATTTTTCTTTTCACTTCCATGATCAATTATGGGTTGCAATTTGGTGGCTAAATTAAATTTGTTGCAGGATTTTGCACTGCTGTTGTGTCTGGCAGTTCTGTGTGGCTTTTTTACCCAGGGTATTTCATTTCCAAATTGTCTTATTGAAAACTCATGCATGTGATGTTGGCTGTGAGTATGACTCAGGGCAAGTCAAATAGCTGTGGATTTTATTCTGTTCAATAAAATGATAAGGTTCTGGCTCGCAGTCATATTCCCTCTCTTGGAATTTTTGATCTGGCTTGATGGAAATATTGTCAAATCAGTTTGGTGAGAGTTGCTGGAAGGGCAAGTGCTGAGCAAATCCCTAGTTAAGAGGGAGGGTGAACTGTCAGCTGCAGCTGAGCGGAAGGGGATGGAAACAGACTTTAAGAAGGCAGAAAGAGCAGTAGTTTAAAACGGCAAATCAAAAGTACTTGACATGGCTCCAGCCAGAAAAAGAATTTTCAGTTTAGCTATAAGTCATCATGAGAGCAGAAGATACTATTTATGCTTTGACAATCAGCTAATTGCTAAAGGGAATCACAAAACATCCTACTCAGATTTTTGAAATACAGCACAGGCCTGTTTATCACCACACATGACTCAAAGATGACCTCCCTACAGACATTTCTCCGTGTCTGTCCTATAGCAAGAGTCAGAGGTGAGTTTCCCGTATGCTGTTGCAAATACTCATATCCAGTTTTTTAAAACTAATTTCATTTTCTTTGAAATCGTGTTTCTTTTCATCTCAAATGAAAGAAATTAAATGTAGAAAAAAACAATTCTATCTGCAGATTCAATTGGATAAGACAGGAATTAATTAGAAGTTAATTAAAGATACACTCATGTCAGGATTAATATTAAATTTTGTTCAAAAGCACAGATAAGCAGAATGCTAGGATGATTAGTAAGCCATTTATTTCAAGCTAACACTGCAGGCTGGGCAAGCAGATCTGACCCTGTGCTCCAGCACCACCACAGCCATCAGCACAAAACCCCTAGTCACATTCACATCCCACAAGTATCTCTTTGTGCCAAAGACCTTCATTGCATAACTGAGTTGAACTTTGAAATATTTAGTGGCAATTGTGACAGCATTACTAAGGGGATTGTCAACCTCGTTTGGGATGAAGGATCATAGCCACAGTTGTGCCCAATCTTGGTTTATGATAAACATCCATTAAAACTCATGGGTAACAGCTTTCACAAAATAGGATCATTTTGCCAATATTTTATGATCACGAAAGATGAGCTATCATAGGCAGAAAATAGAAGAGAAAAATGAACTCTCTCTGCTAATCAATACAAGCTATTCTATTAACACCAAATGTCACCATGGCATTCATTTTTGAAGAGAACAGTGTATTAAAGGGTTGATATCCATGCTGAACACTGGAAACTGGACCACACTGACCTATAAAATTGAGTTTGATGTGTGTGGCTTGCAAGAGTTGGACTTACTTTGTTTATCTGTCTACCTCTGGCCCAGACTGGATACTTCTTATGCCTTCCATAGTTATTTGTAGGATTGTCACAGGGTGAAACACTAGTGTGGGGAGCCGACAAAAGGCGGCTATCATCCTTGCAACCGTCTCGAGCCATATACCCTGACAAGAGATTTGATTACAATAGCCTACAACAGCTGAGCACACTCTGATAACATCTTGTTTTAGATACCCAGGATCTTCCTTTGGGTGTGTGAGACTTAAAGTTGTGATTTAGAGCTGAGACTTAAGGGTGAGACTTAGAGATCAGATTTAGAGATAAGACCTAAGGGTGTGACTTAAGGGCATGACTTAAGGGTGTGGCTTAGAAGTGAGACATATAAAAGGCGAGAGGCAGACAGAAGAGTTCAGTACAACTTGCAGCAGATTATTAGGTAGTAGGCACTTAGCACTTGGAGAAAGAACTTGGAACTTGGAGGCACTAGGGACTAGGAACTCAAGACTTAGGATTTGGACTATGAAGAAATACTGAAGAATAAAGGGGATTGAATCACAGTCTGTCTGGTCTCCATTCTTCAAGTTCATCCTCACTCTCTCTCTTGCTGTACCCTGACCCGCGGACCAGAGCAGCTTGGGGCAGTGCGGGCTCTAACAATTTAGCCCCCAGGGCTTTTGGCAGTGTGGGTTCCAACATTGACAGAACGGTCCACAACATTTTGGCTCCCAAACGTGGGGTAGCTCTGGCCGCAACACACTAGGCTGTGTTTGATGCCATAGCCAGCTGGTCATAGAAAGCCTGGGAGTATAATCTTTGTGTGAGCTTGGAAAGAAAGCAGGTAACAGCTGAGGAGGTCGTGGGAGAAGGAACACAGGAAGAAGTGGCTGAAGTTTTCTGGTACATTATTCTATTGACATGTACTTGGCTTTCAGGATTTCATGAGGAAAGTTGGTTAGGATGAGTGGAACCTCTGTGAGAACCAGGTGAGGGAGAAAAGCCAGAAGTTAATGAGAACAAGGACATCAAAGAACATGGGGAAAATGCTAAGTTCAGTGATGGAGAATATGTTTGCTGCTTAGCTCTAAAAACACCATGTAAAATAAAATAATTATGTCATATAAGGCAAGTCACAGATGGAAACGAGGCAATGGGGGTGGTGGACAGAAAACCAACAGACACACCTTTCCTACCAAGACTAATGCTAAGGGCTTTTTCATGAGCCACCTCCTCTGACCCTACAATACATTACTAACACTTGAGCCTACAATACTTCTAACAGAAAGTTCCAGAAAATTGTTTTTCATTTAGAATAATTCTGTAATAGACATATGGCAGAGGAGTCAGATAAGAAAATTTACCTTTAGCGCACAATACTTCTGCTTTTCTTTCCTTCCTGTGTATAGTTACTACCAACAATTGGGAATATTTTTCTTATATGTATAATAATCTTAAATACATTTCACTTATTTTTTGTTTTGTGTTGTTCTGTTCTGTTTGTTTTTGTTTGATATAGGGGTTCTCTGAATAGTTCTGGCTCTGTAGACCAGGCTGACCTTGAATTCAGATATCCACCTGCCTTAGCTTCCCAAGTGCTAAGATTAAAGACTTGTGCTACCGCACCGAGCAATGTTTAACTTTATAAGTATGGATGTAGTTATTGAGGCACACAATTCATTGAACATAAATATGAAACTACTTTTTAAAAAATTTCTTTCTCCTAAGTCAAACATTTACACTTTTTTAAGTTAGGTTATGTGTAGCTTCTTTAGTGAAATCTTTCTTTAGTGTTATAATTTTTAGTTGGTAAGTGACTTGGTTTTGCTAACATTCTGTTTGTTTTAAAGTTGTAGTCTCTTTTGTTTGTTTATTTGTTTCCTTTTTAAAAAATTTATTCACTTTACATCCTAAGTGAGATTCAAGCATCTTCCCTTGGGCTTTCCATCTTGTTTAGCTTCTTTGGATCTGTGGATTGTAGTGTTGGTATCCTGTGTTTTATGGCTAATATCCTCTTATCAGTGAGTATATACCATGCATATACTTTTGGAACTGGGTTACCTCACTCAGGATGGTATTCTCAAGTTCCATCTACTTGCCTGCAAAATTAATGATGTCTTTAATTTTATTATCTGAATAGTATTCTACTGTGTAGATGTATCGCCTTCTCTTTAGCCATTCTTTAGTTGAGGGACATCTAGATTGTTTCCAGTTTCTAGTTATTATGAATAAAGCTGCTATGAACATAGTTGAGCAAGTGTCCCTGTGGTATAGTGTGACATCTTTTCAAATGGCCAAGAAGCACTTAAAAAACCTTCAAAGTACTTAGTCATCAGGAAAATGCAAGTAAAAATAACCCTGCGATTTCATCTTAAACATATCAGAATGGCTAAGATCAAAAACTCAAAGATAGCACAAGCTGGTGAGGATGTGGAGCAAGGGGAACTCTCCTCTGTTGCTGATGAGAGTGCAAACTTGTACAATCACTTTGGAAATCAAGTTGGCAGTTTCACAAACAACTGGGACTGGTTCTACCTTAAGGACCTTCTCTACCACTCCTGGGCATCTGCTCAAAAGTTGTAGTCTTATTTGGCTAGGGAGAGTGTCTCCTCTAGATTGGTGGAAGCTGAGCTTGAATGTGGCTTCTGCTGTGGGATGTGTGGGTCTGTGTGGGTCTGTGTGGGTCTGTGTGGGTCTGTGTGGGTCTGTGTGGGTCTGTGTGGGTCTGTGTGGGTCTGTGTGGGTCTGTGTGGGTCTGTGTGGGCCTGTGTGGGAAAGTTGTAGGTGTTTGATTGAAGCTTTATTTCTTGGTTTGTTGAACTTGCTATTGCAGTTTATGAGGTTGATGAGCATAAAAGATGTTTCATATGCCATTTATAAAATCTGTCTCCAGTAAGGATTGGTTAACAATGGTTGTCCCTTCTCAAACTTACATGTATTTTCCCTCCAAAGAATCTATTTTCATGGTTTTTTTTCCATATGAATACAGGATGTGGCATGCTAAACAAATGCTCTAATACTCAGCTATAGCCTCAGCCCTTTGTGACAGGGTCTCACTAAATTACCCAGGCTGGTCTTGAACTGTTTGATAGCAGCTGGTATTACAGATGTGAGTCACATTCACATTTGTTAATGGGATATACTTTTCCCTTCTAGTATATTCGATCATGGTGGTTCTATGAAAATGTCTTCTTGTTTCAAATTTGGCATGTGTGTCCAACCAACCTTTTACAACTCTTAGAAGACTGAAACGTAAAGGGTGGATGACTCTGCCTACTTTTGTACTACTCCACTCTGACCTTTCTCCTGGTTTCTCCGGAGCTAGCACAGAGTAGATCAGAAGGGCCAGCCAAACAGACATCAGCTAGGGAAAGCAACATCATTCCTTTCTTTGTGCAGTTAACCAAGAAATTTTTTAATAAATTAGAAAATATTTAAAATCTCTAGGAAATGAGGCAGTACAGAAGATATGGAGTCTGACATACCCCTTAATCCCTCTTCTTTTAGCACTGACCCTCAGCTGGTGTTCTGCATGATGAGAGAAATCCAAGTTGAGATCTTGCTTTGTATCTCTGATCAGCAGAACCAGCTCTCACACTGGTCCTCTGGCCAAGATGGTTTCCTAGCTTTCCTGAATGTAATGTCCACTAGAAAGCTGACTTCTATGGACTTCCTGGCCTTCGTGCATCTGGTTAGCTTTGACTAAAGGGAGGAACAGGCAGAAGATTTGTTGAGTGGTAGATAAGGAGCCAGGAGTTTATAATCCTGGTCCTCTGTTTTAACCCAGGATCCTTATGGGTTCAGCCATTGCCTGCTGCCTGTCTGTTTAAACCCACTATTTTGACCACTATTCCTTCCTCCCTTCAAAGACTAAGGCTTGAAAGGATTCCCACTGTGACCAGTCCCTGAAGGTATTATCATCTTGTGCTGATTTCACCAAGCTATGCTGTTCTTTTAACCCTGTCCCGCCTCTGCAAAGATTCTCTTCATTAAAACCATTACAGTTAAATCCTTTCCTGCTGTGACCAGAACAAATCTGCTGCCTTATTCCATTAGTAAAATATCCTGAGGTCTTCAATGTCATTCCATATATATTTACTTAAATGGAAATGGCCGTATAATCTAATCATGGGCAAATATCAGACATATCCTAGTGGAAGAGAATTCTACAATATAAGTGGATTACAAAATATCAGAGACATGAAAAGCCAAGAAAGCCGAGGAATTACTAAAGATTAGAGGATATGGTAATGGAATGCAAGGAAAAACAAGTTTATACATTTTGCTGCAAATGATAAACGTATTTGAAGACACATGCACGTATTCACATATGCAAGACACATGAATACGGACTGTGTGTCTTTAAGAATATGCACGAGTCCTTTGTACAGAATTGTAGAGCATTTCACAGCCCAGGTGAAACCTGCCTTACTGTGTGACACTTATTTGACTGTCTCCCATTTTTCTTACACTCCTACAGAAAGCACCCACATACCTAGCTTTCTGTATGCGAACCTGGATTATTGCTGACTGGAGTTGAAAGAGGCAGAACTCTCCAGTGAGTCAAGAGCTGTGCACGCTTTACATTTTGGTGCATGTACATTTTTTACATTTGGTATTACCAAAGACAGCTTGGTAAGCATCTATTCAATATTATTGTACAATTATGAGCAAGCTTTTTAAAAAAAAAAAAAAAAAAACTAGACGGTAACTTGTACAATTAGGCCCTCTTGAAAGGATCAGATTTTCGACCCCTAGTGCTCTGGAAGTTAGCTACATTATTTGCATGCATACCTTTTTTCCTAACAGTCTTCAAGGCCAGTCTGTTCCAGGCCCACCTGCAGAGGCCTGCCTCTTTGAACTCTATGTAGTTAGAAATTCTAATTTTCTTCATGAAGGTAAAATGTTAAAATACTATTTTCAGCGATTGATTATGTGTGATTTTTCTGTCACATATAACCCTGCACATATAATCAAAGCTTGAGAGAACTTTCTGAAAAAAAAAAAAAAAAAAATCAAGTGAGTGAATACCAATGTTGAGCTGAAGCTGGTAGCACCGTTGCTTGACAGCATGCCCAACACATCCACATGCTTGGGTTTTGGATATAAGCACAAAATGTCAAGGGTGGTGGGGTGGTTTGAATAGGTATGGCTCCTATAGTCTCATATGTTTGAATGTTTGGCCACAGGGAGTGGCACTAATAGAAGGTGTGGCCTTCTTGGAGGAAGTGTGTCACTGTGAAGTTTGGTTTTGAGATTAGATATGCTCAAGCTATGCCCAGAGTGGCCAGTAGTCTCCTTCTACTGCCTGCAGATCAAGATGTACAACTTTTGGTTCCTCCAGAATCTTGTCTCCCTGCACACTACCATGTTTTCTGCCATGACTGTAAAGCACTAAACCTCTGAAACTGTCAGCCAGCCCCAATTAAATGTTTTCTTTGTAAGAGTTGCCTTG
Source organism: Arvicanthis niloticus (assembly GCF_011762505.2). Taxonomy (NCBI): domain Eukaryota; kingdom Metazoa; phylum Chordata; class Mammalia; order Rodentia; family Muridae; genus Arvicanthis; species Arvicanthis niloticus. The sequence continues at coordinate 102,685,545 of NC_047660.1, forward strand.
GTCATGGTGTTTCTTCACAGCAATAGAAACGGTAAGACAGATGAAAAGGAGGCTGAGAAGAACCTCTGATCCTTCCTCATTTGCACCGAAAGTGAAAACTGGTTTGTATCACTGACATGTGGGTTGACACCACATCAGTTGGCAGAATCAAATGAACACTGGTTGCCCAACTTTAAAATGCCCTTTCCTGCAACACAGCTGTGCAGCCTAGGAGCTCCTTTAAAGGTTTGTTTGATCTTTATTTGTATGTGTGCTTATGTGACCCAGCGGAGGCCAGAAGAGGATGTCAGAGTTTCTGGAACTCAGTTGTGAACCACCCAATGTGGGTACTAGAATCTAAGCTCAAGTCCTCAAGAGCTCAGCACCACTGAGTTGTCTCTCCAGCCCTGTCTTGGAGGTCTTTAGGCTGCTGCTATGCCTGGTACCGCCACAAGTCTGAAGGTGACTGAGAATAGGGCAGTTAGAATTAAAACAAAATTTCTAGTACTTGTAAAAAATTTACACAAGACACTCTTGTAAATGATTTTTAACATGCTCCACACCCAGGATATGAAAATGGGAAATTGATCACTTCTCTCTGATTGACGAGAAATACGTAAAATAAAACGACATGCCTTTGGGTAATACAAATAAATGTGTTACCATCATATAAGCCCCAAAGTTTGTTCCTGAAAAAAAATCGCATCTCACCATGCCTAATATACACATTAAATTATACTGTATTTAGATATAATTTGCAAAAACTCAGATAGTAAGTTTCAAATTTTCTTCATTGTGGCAAAAATTCGAACTATGATCAATCGATTCAGTTTCTAAAATTATAATAAATGTTTATGCCACAGTAAGGTGACATATCACACAAGTGTTGTTACTTATCCCACGAAACCTTGCCAAATCACCCATATCCTGCCTTGATGATGTATTTTCTTGTTTAGCCAGATGAGGGTGAATGCAGCATTCTGTACCTATAAAAAATATCATAAAGAATCACTGAGTTTGAATACAACTGAGTCATCCTCATATTTTCTTCTTCACTTTGGAGGGATCATTTGCAGAATGTACTGGAGACTGAGGAGATTGCATGAGTGTAGAAGAACATTTTGTAGTAGAGTGGGGTTAACTTAGATAAAGGTATGACCTTCAAGAGAAAGAGACTGTCAGAAGAGGGGACAGCGGACGGCATGTAAATAAGTAAGATAATTAATTACATAAATAAAAAAGGACAGAGAAAGAGAATGACCAGGCAGCAAATGACAGTATTGATGCTTAGGCTCTCTGTGCTCACCGTTGATATGATCACCTTGGGTCCATCTGGCTTCTGAAGCCAGGGGTTAAAAAGTGGGTTTCCAGTGCCTAATCAAACGGCTAGGTCCCAGCTAAGTGGTTGTCAAGCCTGGACCACTTTCCTCCATTCAAACAAATATTTTGTTATGCACATTAGTTAACATTCACTAATAAAATAATCTATGAAGGAATACAACCTTTAAAAATGTGAGTCTGGGAAATGACTCAAGAGGGAAAGAGTTTGCTGCACAAGTGTGAAGAGTTGAGTCCAGAGCTTCCCTCAGCACCCGGGTGGGGAAACAACAGCAGCAGCAGCAACAAGAACAGCAGCAGCAGTAACAGCAACAACAGCAACAACAGCAGCAGCAACAACAACAACAGCAACAATAGCAGCAGCAGCAGCAACAGTAACAGTAACAGTAACAACAACAACAACAGCAGCAACACCAGGAACAGCAACCACAGCAACAACAACAATAACAGCAACAGCAACAATAGCAGCAGCAACAACACCAGCAACAACAACAATAACAACAGTAACAACAACAGCAACACTAGGAACAGCAACCACAGCAGCAACAGCAGCAACAACAATAATATTAACAACAACATTAACAGCAACAACAACAATAGCAACAACCACAACAACAATAGCAACAACAACAGCAACAAAACCCAAAAGCCCAGCCATGGTAGTGGATGCTTGGAGGCAGAGATAGGAGGATCGAATTACATAGTTTGGTAATTGAGTTTTTGTTGCCACAACCCCACCCCCACTCTTATTTTATTTTATTTTATTATTTTATTTTATTTTATTTTATTTTATTTTATTATTTTATTTTATTTTATTTTATTTTATTTTATTTTATTTTATTTTATTTTATTTTATTTTTTAAGACAGCATTTCTCTGTATAGCCATGGCTGTCCTGGAACTCACTCTGTAGACCAGGCTGGCCTCAAACTCAGAAATCCACCTGCCTCTGCCTCCCAAGTGCTGGGATTAAAGGCGTGTGCCACCACCGCCCGGCTTGCCACAACCTCTCAAATGAGAAAATGCCTCCAGTAGATCAGTCTGTGGGCAAGTCTCTGGTGCATCTTCTTGATCAGTGATTGGTCTAGAAGGACTTGTTCATTGTAGGCAGTGCTATTACAGGCAAATGGTCCTGGTGCTGTAAGTTTTCTGCTTTGGCTTTCTTTCAGTAGTGTGTGTTTGTGTGTGCTACATGCACCCATGGAGGCCAAAAGGTCCCTGAATCTAGACTTATAGGCAATTGATAGAAAATCAAAATAGGAACATAGAAGCAAAATTTAGGTAGATAGATAGAAAGATAGATAGATAGATGATAGATAGATAGATAGATAGATAGATAATAGGTGATCAATAATAGATAGGTAGATAGATAGATAGATAGATAGATAGATGATAGATAGATAGATAGATAGATAGATAGATAGATAGATAGATAGAGTGTTAGTTAGTTTGCTTCAGAACAGCCAGGGCTACACAGACAAACTCTCTCAGAAAACCAAAACCAAACTGAACAAAACCAAACTAAACCAAATCAAAACAACAACCCCCCCAAAACAAAACAAAAAACAAAAAAAGAAAGAAACAAAATGTAAAAACAGTATGTATTTTATTATATAATGTTTGTTCGCAGTTACATTAGAACAGTGCTTCCCCAACTCCATGGTGCATACATTAAAAATTAGATTTCTGTACTAATCTCCATTCTCCCCCAGACCCATGCATTGAAGACTTGGTCCCTAGGTAATGGTGTTGTTGGGAGGTAATAAAACATTTAGGAAGTGGGGGCCTAGTGAAGGATTTAGATCACGGGGTCATGATCTTGAAGGGAATGCTGGGATCCCCTTCCTGTCCTTGGCTACCCACACAGGCTCAGAGCAACAGTTATAAATTGCAGACCTTCCAAACTGTGAAACAAAAAATAAACCTCTTATTATCCTTATATTTTTAAAGAATAAACCCTATATTATGAAAAAAAATCCCTGTTAGAAAATTGAATATCTCAGTTATTTGCCATAGTAGCACAAAGCTAGCTAACACAAGTGGCCATGGGGCAGACCCCCAGGGTCTCTGTTTCTGACAAGCTCATAGGCAATGTTCATGCGATGGGCTCCTGAAATGTAGTTTGGTAGCTTTTTATGTTCACAACTATGAAGGCACCAGAGCAGCGCACTGCAGAAGAAAAGGTCTGCATATGTAGGCAGGCACAAGTCATCGAATTGCCACCAAATTACCAGGTACAGTGCTATTCTTATGAATGATTCACAATTATTGGTTTAAAAATTGGTTAAAAGAAACTATATTTCCCTTAATTTGCACAGTACGGCATTCTTGCAAAATTGTGTTCATGTGTGAAATAAAGTTAAATTCCAGCAAGTTGTCTACCTACAGGAATGACCAGCAAAATTCTTGAGACTTCCTTAGACTATTACTGTGAGATGTTGCTCTCTGTATGTGGAACCATCTACCTCTTGGCCTTTGGTATGGTTGGTTCCATCTAAATTTACACGCTAAATGTCTATACCATGCTTAAGTCATGGTGATAACCAAAATCTGACCCAGCAACTTTCCTAGATGCTTTGACTTCAATGTGGGGTTTACAGACTATAAATTAAGGACTGGGTATTTCAGTGTTCTGATGAGCAGTCATGGCAGGAATCCATAAAGGGTTGGACAGATATATCAAGGGGCAGGTGCTGCAGCTGCTTGGAAACAGCTGGATCCACTCTGACATTCCAACAGGTCCTTTTGCTTAGGTTAGAAATGCTACTTCAAACCATGGGTTAGAATCCAGCATCCCTTTCAAGCCTGCATGAGTCTACAGATCACCTGGAACCTTGCTGAGTGTACAGAGCTATGTGTTAAGTCTGAGTGAAGGGACCTGAGTGTCTTCATCTCCACTATGTGCGCAGAGATTGCTGTGGTTGCTTCAGCCACATGCCTCCCCAGTTCTGAGTATCAAGAGAGACAACATACCTGATTTGGTGGGAGTGTTACTGCAATTTGGAAACATTGGTGACATCAGCTGACATAAGGTAAGGGCTTCCGGAACGGGAAACACCTTTCAGATCTTTCTTTTCCCTATGTGAGTTTCTTTTTCCACTGTGTTTCATCTCTGGGGTTGATGAAGACTGGAGAGCTAAATTTGAGCTTGTTGGTCTGCAGGGGTCTGGCATGGTTCTTATCTCCCTTGGAATAGGAATAGAATGGGTAGCAGTGTAAAGGTCATTTGAAGAGTTGATGACACAGCATAACTAGCAAAGACCTATTTATGTCATCCAAAGATTTAATTAACCATTCTTTGACATCTTGTTAATGAATATTTGGAAGCCAGATTGAAGATACCATCAAATTAAAATAATTACTTGCTGACAAGTGAGATGTTTCTCTTCGAAATTAAACAGTATGAAGGAAAACTTATTTGGTTCTAACGCCAAGAACAGAGAAATACAAACAGATGCTATAAATTCCAGAAAGAGCAACAACCTAGGAAACAGCATCAGGTACTTGCTCCCACAGACTGTGCAAGCGCACAGCCCACATCTGGGAGTGAAGACCTATGAGGATGATTCATGGCAGAAACCCCCACTACTGATTTCATGATGGATGTTTTGCTCACCTGGATAAAGATATTGTTTGTGAGTATGTTTGATTGCCAGTTACAGGTTCTGCTGTTTTTAATGAATTAGTTTTGGGGATGGCAACAACAAACTCCATTTAAAGCCACTTAAGCTCATGTTTGTTTGATTTTTGATTTTCCTGTGGTAAGAATAGAACCCAGGATCTCTTTCATGCCGGGCAAGTATTTTATTTTCCTTGGAGCCACACACCCAGCATGGCATGCCAGGCAAGATCTCAATGACACATAGAAAATCCTCAGTCATTCTCTCAGCAGATTTCCTATGCCCTGTTTCTAAACTTGCTTCTTGGCCTTCGTACAGGCACGATATTATTTGACTGCACAATAACAGAGCCTGGATGTTTCCTATTTTGAAGGGAATGAGTTAATGAGTAAAAATAGACAAAACAACCCAAGAACAGAACATAAAAGTCAAAGTTGCAAACTGGTACATTTCCCCTGCATAGGACATGCAGTCATGATTAAGTCATGAAAAATTTGTTATTTTTGAAAGAGAATTAGATTCCAGAAGCCAAACTCAACACTTGAATTCTTGCTGCTGTGAGAGACAGTCAAGCACTGGAGCCTGGCTAATCTCACTGGATTTGCTACAGGCCTATAGGCTGGTTGCATTTGCATCTACAGGGGTGAGGGACAGGCATTTGGAATGTGGTGGGTGATTGGCAGGTCTGAGGTCAAGAGCTTCAGAGTGGGGCATCTTTCTCAGGTGGTCATAAAATGTTCATGTTGCCGAGACAAAGTTTATTTCACTATGTGTCACTTAGGGATGTATTGCCAACTGGGAACAAATTCAATGTGTAGAAAAACTAACATTATTCTAATGATAACTAAGCAAACAAAAGAACCTGATGCCTCTTGTCAGCAACGTGCTGGCTCACACTGGGTCCTCTCTGGGTAGCCTTTCAGTCTCTATGGCTAGGCCTTTGGCAGTGGCACAAAGCTCCATACTTAAGAAGGTCCAGGCTGTGCTTAAAGTTCTTTTGTTACCTCAGATTCTTAATTACTTTAGACAGCTGTCCAATCATTTTTTATCCTGTAAGCTTTGTGTGTATGTTACTGCACACTTGCATGTGCAGATACTTACCAGTGTAGACTACTGTGTCCTCTTCTATCATTCTCTGCCTGTTCCTTGAGGCAGTGTCTCTCCTTGAATCTAGAGCTTTCTCTAGACTAGATTGGAAGGCAGCAAAACCCACCAATCCCTCTGTCTCCAGTGCAGTCCAAACTGGTGTTAGATGTGCTTGCAGAACCACCTGGCATGTTCCACAGGATCTGGAATTAGAACCTTAGTCCTCATGATTGTGGAGCAAGCAAACATTCCTAACTGCTGAGCCAGATCTCCTGCTCCTCCACTTTCATCATTTGTTTTTTAATTTATTATTAGTTTTTTTTTATTGTACAAGGTGTATAGCTGTTGTAGTAATTATTTTAAAAAGCAGCTGCCGGTTAAGCCAACTGTCTAGGCTGCAGCGTGTCTGCCTAGCTCAACCACGTGGGAGATGGCTCTGCCAGTCTTCCTCGCTGTCTCTGCAAGGCTGGACATTGCCCAGACTATCCCGCCAACCGCATGGGCTAGGTACAGAGGAGACTCTAATGCTTAGATTATCCAAAGGCTTATATATTTGGCCATGATCAATAACAAGATGCCCTTACAATCAGAAGTGTAACCCAATACCCAACCTAGATATACCAACTACCTTCAACTGGCGGAGACACGTGAACATCCGCTTCCATGTTCACCTCTTTTGCTCCTCCTCTCTCTCCTAGCTCCTCCTCTTCCTCTCCTTTACTCCTCCCACCTTAGCTCCTCCTACATATAGCTGATCACATCTCTCTGTACTAATCTACCTATATGCATATCTGGCTGTGATACTAGTACATTATGTACCTGAATTCTCTCTAGCCTCCTAGTTATCAGCATGTTTCTGGACATTAGATTCTCTTACTCCATCTTTATGATGATCAACCATATTGAGAATAAACATACCCGTATCTCAATTTTTCCTCAGTGTGCTCTTGCCAGTTCTCAGTAACAGATACTTCATAGGAGTGATTACTGGTGTCCTTAGCTTTCTGCTTCAAGAGCTTTTACTCAGGGCACGTTCTCAGGATGGGGACTTCTGTCCTTGGCTGACCACACTACTTGATCTGCTAAGGACAGAGGCGCACACTTGATGCAGTTATTAGTGTGACCTCCTTTCAGAAAGTGTCCTGGCTGGACCTATACATTTAAGATGTTGCTGTTGATTGGTATTACAGTCATTGAGCATTTTTCAAATATTGATAAATCAAATAAATAATCAACCATGAGATTTTGTAACTTTATGACATTGATAATAGTCTCTTTGCATTGAAAATAAACTACCAGAAAAGGAGCTTGTTTTAAGAACCTTATCAAAATAATTAATTCTTTACATAGGTAAGAAAATAAAACTAATTCAATACACAATAAAACATTTTGACCTTTTTATTTTTAGCAAATGTATGACTATTGGTGGTGTCTCTTGGTGACAGGGGAATGACACAGATGTTACTTTTTATTCTTAAAATCAATTTAGTATTACATTAAATTTCATTAATCTTGGCATTATCAAAGTAAATTTTTTGGTAATTTGGAAAGCAATTTAACTAAGATCCTTTTTTTGTTTTACTGAGAGAGGACAAAAAAGCTAACTTCTAAGTGAAGGAGTGGTGTAAACCAGAGTTTAGGAGATGTTTATTCAGTGTGGAGAAGGAGTAATTCAATGATCTCTAGTAATCGAGCTTGTGCAGACCAGAGTGGCTCTCAGCTGGGACTGTGGCTGCTTAGACTGGCGCTTTATTTGCTAATTCAAATAATTCCATCAGGGTCTTCACTCTCCAATCTGACTGCTGTGTCCAGTTCTAGTTGGCTCATAACCCCTGCCCCCACCCAGAACAGTGGTTCTCAAGCTTCCTAATGCTGAGACCCTGTAATACAGTTCCTCATGTTGTGGTGGCCCCCAACCATAAAATTATTCTTTTGCTACTTCATAACTGTAGTTTTGCTATTAGTGTGAATGATAATGAAAATATCTGTGTTTTCTGATAGTCTTAGGTGACCCCTGTGAAAGGGTCGTTGAACCCCCGAAGGGGTCGTGACCCGCAAGTTGAGAAGCACTGGTTGAGAACTAGTGCATTATGTGCATATCACTTCCAGAAAGGCACTGGTTTCAAATCTCCAGTACTTCACTTTTTCCCTAGTAGCTGAAGATGGAATTTTCAGGATAAGTTTGTAGGAGATTGCTTCAATGTTTCTAAGGTGTGTGCTTAGATGTGACTTTTATAAAACAAAGTGAATTCCAGGATCACAAGGCATGTGAATTCCTATGGAATGTTTCTTCCTTCTGTAATAACTGCAAGTGGATACCAGCAGTGAAGCCTAGGCTGTCTGCATTCCAGCAGTGAAGCCTAGGCTGTCTGCATTTAACTGAGGACTGGATGGAATGCTGGGCTGCCTGGCCGGTCAGGCCCTTGCTCCTAGAAGGTCAGAGTTTAGAAGGTTCCATAGAGGACAAAGACTACTGAGACTGGTGGTTTCATTTTAATCTTGTCTTCGACACTCCTGTGACTTGGACAAGCTCCCTATCATTGAGGCTCAGCTTCCTTGCATCTGTTGTCACCAAAGGTCTCTCCCCAAAGATACTAGGCAGTAGTTTTGGAATACTGTTCCTAAAAGTACAAAGAAAGACAAGGGGTCTCTGAGAAGAAAGATAGGGGTGGAATGTAGTGGGGTGGGAGGCTTGGGGGTAGGAGGTGGGAGGTAGAGGGTCAGGATAGGGTTGTAGGCAAGAAGCTGGAGTTTCATGTTCTCCAGTGGAGAGAATCTTCATGCCTCAGGCAAGAGTATAGTCATCTTGATGGGCTAGGTCCTAATGGACAGCTGGCCACTCTTGTCCTGACTTGGGTCACATTTCTGTGGCTTTGTGTGCATTCTGCTTTTCTCCTTGCCCCTTTGCTATTCTTCCTTTTCTCTGTCCCTCTCATCTCCTTTGTTCTTTGGGATGCCTTTGGAATCCACATAGCATGACCCCTGGCTTCTCCAGAGTGTATGAGTCAAGAAAAGAAGCTGGACTCCTCTTATGACCTTGCCTTAGATATCATTTATTATCATCTCTGATCTATTCTGTTGGCCATATCAGACCATATCTCATTTAATCCAGAAAGGAGCTAGGAAAGTAACTATAATGACTCAGGATTGTTGAAGCCATTTTAGAAAATGGCGGCCATATTTACTTGCAATTGGTCTTGCTACTTTTAGCCTTACATATCACTCCCCCTTTCCAATGTAATTTAACTTCTGATTCTAAGCTGTTTAGGGGTTCTGACATGAGCTCAGGCCTTGTCTCTAGAGCTGCCTCTCTCTGCACATTGTGCTTTGTTCCTGTTTCCATTACCAATCTTCTCTGCAAGGCTTCTCTACAACTCCACATCTGCCAGGGGACTCCCTCCAGTAGGCCAGGCTTGTCACCATCCTAGGAAGAACATAGACACATTGGTCAATTTTATTTTTAATTTGGAGCTGGAAGTTTGTCTTTAAACAAAGTCTCCAGAGCAACGCATTATTTTATTTCATAGATATAAATTGAATAAATTGAATATAAACTGAATAAATTGCCTTTCTCTAATAGTAAAAAAGGACTAGCTACTCTAATTGATAGTAAGGTTTTTCTTTTTTCAAAGCTTCAGTTTTTCCACAAACATGAACAACATGATAGGTGGCATCATACTACCTGTCATTTAAACTGCTAAACTTATTTTGAATTATGAGGAAATTAATCCTGCTGTTTATGGAGGCTCTGCGCTCCGAGGCTGACACTGTGATCTAGAAGCTGCAGAAAAAGACAAGTCAATGTGTAGTGATCCTGCTGCTTTTCTGGGGAAAGCAACACCGCAAAGTACTTTTTCTAATCATTAAAAACATCTCCTTTTCTCACCAACTATGGTTCTCTCATGAATATTTATAGTTCTTCCTTCCCTTGGATTTAAAATCACCATGGTCCTCATTTACCTGACACTGGCATTATCTGCGTTTTTGGGTTAATAAGGAAGGGCACACATTTTCCTTTGAAATCATCAAGAAACTAAATCGAGAAGTGCCTCAAATATCTATAATTAGAGTTCCTTTTACATCATTTTTCTTCTCCCTATAATGAATACTGTTAGATTAATAATTCATATTATTGTTTGAAAACACACATACCCAGAAAAATACAACTAATCAATGGAAGTCACCCATAATTCTACCGTTTCCTCTGGGCATGTATTTTTTTGTGATTTGTTTTCTGCACATACATTCTCCTATACAGTAATTTTTTCCCACTGAATGGTTTATTGCCACTATCTTTCCCTGTTAAGGAATATGAACCCAAATAGTCAATTTTACTGTAAGCATTTTAGTTCATTTTACAAATATAGTAGTATATTTAATCAATTTCTCAGTAATGAAAGTTTTAGTTATTACAATATTCTCATGGTAATAAACAATGCACTGATAAATATTTATAATGTGTGTATGTGTACAGATACAAATGCTACTTCTTCTATATTTCTGAATGAGTAGCACTTCTGGGCTTCTATCTTAAGTTCACCTGGCTTTTATTCTTACTGGAGGTATGAAAGACAAGATTTTTAACTTTTTTTTGTTTTTTTTTTTTTGGTTTTCTGAGACAGGGTTTCTCTGTATAGCAAAAAAGTATGATGTTTCGTTTTTCTTGGTTTTTTTGAGACAGGGTTTCTCTGTGTAGCCCTGGCTGTCCTGGAACTCACTGTGTAGACCAGGCTGGCCTCCCAAGTGCTGAGATTAAAGGCGTGCGCCACCACCGTCAGGCGATTTTTAACATCTTATGGACTCTTCTCAACTCCTCCAGCAATACCTTTGACACGCACCAATCCTGGTTCAGTGGTCTCTCTTAGCACCATTAGTCAGTTGATGCTACTGTTTTGTTACTCATTTCTATGACTGTTCTGGCTGCCTTATTAAGCCTTTTTAATATTTGTAATTTTCAAATATATTTCAAAACGCAGCATAATGTCTTTCCTCACATCATTTTTTCCAGAATAGTTCTGAATATCTTATTTTCATATTTGCTCTTCTACCTCAATTTGTCTTAGGTTATTCTTTGGTACTATATTATATTCATTTGTTATTTCATAGAGAAACAATATTTTTTCAAATTTGAATCTTTTGATCTAAAATATGATTAAGGTATATTTGCTTAAGACTTTGCATGTCTTATTAAAATTTCATCTCCCATTCTTTGCACAATTGTTACTTATATTTAAAAGAAATTGTCATCACCATCATGACATTTTTATTTTTTCACATTAAAATATTTTTGTTTTTGCATTTATTTTGTTTTTAATAGCCAAAAGAGAACAAACCAAACAAAAAAAACCCCAGAACCCCCCACCAAACTGTAATCAAATAGAACCACTGCACACACACACACACACACACACACACACACACACACACACACACACACTGTGGAGTCCATTATATACTGGTCAATTACTCTTGAATATGAGGCCTACCCAAGAGTGATTGATATACCCAGTGTCACTCCATTGGAAAAAACTGATTTTTCCTCTCCCAGCAGGTATAAATAAATGACAGTTCAGTTGTTAACCTTTATCCTAGTGGCTTTTCATTCATTGATTGATTCATCCATTTGATTGATTAGTTCACTGACTGATAGATTCATTCAAGAAATATAAAAAAATAAAACATATGAGATAAAACAAAATTATCACTCTGAAATTGGACAAGATAAACCAACAGAAGGACAAGAGCCCAAGAGAAGGCACAAGAATCAGAGCCCCACACATTAGCACCCTCAGGAATCTCATAAAAATACTAAACTAGAAGCCATAAACTAATATAAGCCCAGAGGGCCTCCTGCAGATGCGTGCCGTGCTGTGTGGATGCTGCCCTGAGCATGCTGCTTCAGTCTGAGTTCACATGAGCACATTTACTCATGCTGACTTAGAAGGCCGTGTATTCTTGATGTCCTCCATCCCCTCTGGCTCTCACGCTCTTCCATGCTTTCTCTTCTGCAGAGTTCCCTGAGCTCTGAGAGTAGAGCTTGGATAGAGACATTTTATTTAAGGCTGAGTGTTCCAAGGTCTCTTACTCTATTCATAATGTCTGGCTGTGGGTCTCTGTATTTGTTTCCATCTGTTGCAGGAGTAAGCTTCTCTGATGTTAACTGAACAAGGCACTGATCTTTGAGTACAGCAGAATATCATTAGATAGATGTCATTTTATCACTATATATATATATATATATATATATGTTTCATTTTTAAGGCCAGTATTATTTGATTTTATTCCAAGTCCCTGGGCTATCTAGTCTCATGTTCTTGTTCAGCAAGCAGTGATGGGTATAGGTTCCATCTCAATCAGTTATTAGTTGGTTACTCCAATAAGCATTATGCCATCATTGCCCTAGCATATCTTACAGGCAGTATGACTGGCTTGGTGTTTCTCGCCACCCCCTTTTTTTTAAGTGTACCGAGTACTTTCCTATACCAAATATGCTGGGATGTAGAGGTGAAGGTTCTGTGTAGGCACCCCTCAATATCTCCATGCTCAATGAGTTGTATAGGTGTTGTCTTCAGCACTGGGACTTGCTGTTAGTTTCTAGAGAGAAACCTATAGTCATGACAACGGCCTTGGTTGTTTGGGGATAATTGTGGGCTCCCCATTGACTAATTACTCAATTGGATGTAACACAATCCCAGTACTGAAAGCTTCATTTGGTGACAAGAAATGGCCAGTTGGGCCTCTTCTTTTTTTCCTCATTTCATCCTCCCATTCCAGTTTTCCCCGCCCATTTAAAGCTATCTAGTCTATTTTCCCTTTCCTTACAAGATCTTTTTCTGCTAGTCCCTTACCTATACATAGCTTCTATGTTTCTATGTATTGTAGCTTGGTTATCATTGACTTAACAGCTAATATCCACATATAAGTGAATACACACCATGTTTGTGTTTCTAGGTCTGGGATACCTCACTCAGAATGATTTTTTTTCTATTTATATTCATTTATCTGCAAATTTCATGATGTCATTTTTTAATGGTTGAGCAATACTTCATTGTGTAAATATACTACATTTTCTTTAACCATTTTTCTGTTGAGGGACATCTAGGTTTTCAATTTCTCGCTATTATGTATAGAGAAGCAATGAACATGGTTGAGCAAGTGTCTCTGTGGTAGGATGAAACATCTTTTGGGTATATGCCCAGGAGGATTATAGCTGGATCTTGAGGTAGGTTGGTTCCTATCTTTTGAAGAACTGCCACACTGACTTCCATAGTGCTGTACAAGTTTACACGCCCACCAGCAATGCATCCATTGCTTTTGCTTTTCTTGGGGTATTCAGGAACCATTGCCAGCTGGGCTGGAACGAAAGGAACGAGGCTTGTCCAGATGGGTGGGTTTGCAGGATCTTAGTCCGGCCCAGAGATTGCCAGGGGATGAAGGTCTTCTCTGAGATGGCTTTCAGTGTTACAACTTTCCTAGATGGCATTCAGTGAAACAACTCTGTTTTTATTCTGGTGTAACAATGGCTAATAAACCTTGAGAAGTAGGTAGGGATTTTGGGGGTGAGTGAACATTATTGGCTGGGGCTTAGGTGCTGTAAATGCTTCATTTACATAAAGATTTCCAGGTGCTTAAACCTATAATTTGGTTATGAAGCAAAGAGACTTCCTCAAGGACAGAGGTAGGGTTCGTGCAGGACTGTGTGTGCTGGGATATGCACAGGGAGGGAGCGATCCATACTCCTGAAGGCCTCAAAATGAGATTTTTGGGATTTTGGAACATCGTGACCTTACTCTTGCTCCAGGGCAGCTCCCTTGGTCACATAGTTCACATGCCCCACAATTAATTGTTGATTTTAGTGTCTCATCATAAATTATTTTCCTGTGTCAATGAGTTCAAGGCTATTCCTCCTTTTCTCTTCTATCAGGTCCAGTGTAACTCGTTTTATATTGTGGTCTTTGATTCATTTGGAGTTTTGTGAAGATTGATAAGTAGGGATCTATTTGGATTCTTCTACATGCAGCCATTCAGTGTGTCCAGCATCAATTGTTGTTGATGCAGTCTCTTTTTTCCCCCAGTGTATATTTTTAAGTTCTTTATAAAAACCAATTATCCATAGAACTGTGGATTTATGTCTGGGTCTTCAATTTGATTCTATTGTTCAGTGTGTCTGATTTAGTGCCAATATCATGCAGTTTTTATTATTATAGCTTGTAGTGCAACTTGCAATCAGGGATGGAGATACGTCCAGAAGTTCTTTTATTATTAAGAATTGTTTTAGGTATCTGGGATTTTTGTTTGTTTGTTTATATTTTCATATTAAGCTGAGAATTGCCCATTTAAGATCTGTGAAGAATTTGTTGGAATTTTGATGGGGATTGCATTGAATCTGTAGATTACTTTTGGTATGGTGGCCATTTTTATTATGCAATCCTACTGACCCAAGAACATGGGACATCTTCCTGTTTTTTGATCTCTTCTATAATTTCGTTCTTCAGTGACTTGAAATTTTTATCATTTAAGCCTTCCCCTTGCTTGGTTAGAGTTATCCAAGATACTTTATTTTATTTGAGGCTATTGTGAAAGGTGTTGTTTCTCTATTTTTTTCTCAGTCTGTTTGTCATTTGTATATAGAAGGGTTACTGACTTTTGTCAATTAATTTGTACTCAGATATTTTGGTGAAAGTAGTAGTTTCCTGGCAGAAGTTTTAGGGTCCCTGATATATACTATTATATCATTTACAATATTTTGACTTTTTGTTGCCAATTTGTATCCCTTTGATATTCAGTTGTCTTAGTGTCTAGCTGAGATTTTTAAATACTGTATTGAATAGGTACAAAGAGAAAAGATAATTTTATCTTGCCAATTTTAGTAGAACTGCTCAGTTATATATAGGCTTACTGTAAACTGCCTTTACTATGTTGAGGCATTTCTCTTGTATTTCTAATCTCTCTAGGACTTTTATCATGAAGGGGTGTTGGATTTTGTCAGAGACCTTTTCTGCATCTAATGATTTGAACATGTAGTTTGTGTCTTTGAGTTTATTTATATGATGATTATATTTACTGATTTTCATATATTGAACCATCTCTGCATCTTTGTGATGAAGCCTACTTGATCATGTCGGATGATGGTTTTGATGTGTTCTTGGATTTGGTTTGCCAGTATTTCATTGATATTTTTACATTTGTGTTTATAAGGGAAATTGGTCTTTTTATTTGTTGGGGTTTTATGTGTTTTAAGTAACAGAGTGACTGTGGCCTCATGAAATGAACTGGACAATGCTCTTTCTGTTCCTATTTTGTGAAATAATTTGAGGAGTATTGGTATTTGAAAGTCTGGTAGAATTCTGAGCTAAAACCTTCTGGTCCTAGGTTGGTTGGGAGACTTTTAAAGACTGTTTTGGTTATACTAGGGGTTATAGGTCTATTTAAATTGCTTATCTGCTCTTGATTTAATTGTAAGTGGTACCTACTGAGAAACTAATTCATTTCTTTTAGATTTTTCTAATTTTGTGGAATTTTTATAGAGTAACCTTATTTTATTCTCTCAATTTCTTCAGTGTCTAATGTTATATCCTCTGTTTTGTTTTTAATTTTGTTAATTTGGATATTCTCTCTCTGGTTTTGAGTTAACTTGGATAAAAGTTTGTCAATGTTATTGATTTTCTTTATTTCATTAATTCTTTCTAATTTTTTTTGTTGTTTCTATTTCATTGATTTTAGCCTTAGCCCTGAGTTTGATTATTTCTTGCCATCTGCTTCTTTTGGGTGTTATTTTTTTCTTTTGTTTTAGAGCTTCTGGTAGGCTCTTAAATTGGTAGTATGAGATGTCTCCAATTTTTTATGTAGGCACTTTAGTGCTATAAATTTGTGTCTTAGAACAACCATCATTGTGTCCCATAAGTTTGGATTATGTTGTCTATTCATTTTCATTTAATTCTAGAAAGTCATTAACTTCCTTCTATTTCTGTCCTGACCCATTTTTTTTTCATTCAGCAGAGTTGTTCAGTTTCCATGAATTTGTAAGTTTTCTGTTGTTTCTGTTGTTGTTGATACCTAACTTTAATTCATGGTAGTCAGATAAGATGCTGGGTATTTTTCAAATTTTCTTGTATTTCTTGAGACTTGCTTCATGTGCAGTGTAAGTATGTGGTAAGTTTTGGAGAAAGTTCTATGAGGTAAAGAGAAGATGGTATATTATTTTGTGTTGGGCTAAATAACATGCAAATATTTGTTAAGTGTCTTTGTTCTATGTTTATTAGATCCAGAATTTCTCTGTTTGATTTTTGTCTGAATGTCCATTCCACTGGCAAGAGTGGGGTATTAAAGCCACCTGATATCAGGGAATGAGGGTCAATATGTGATTTAAGCTGATTAGTTTTGGTCTGAAGTCTATTTTGTCAGATATTAAGACAGCTATACCAGCTTGTTTTTTAGGTCCATTTGCTTAGAATAAACTTTTCCAACCCTATAACCCTATGTTGATGTCTATTCTTGATGTTAAGGTGTATTTCTTGGATGTGGCAGAGGAATGAATCCTGTTTTTGCAATTATTCTGTTAGTCTGTGCTTATTGGAGGGGGGGGGGAATTGAAATATATTAATGGCCAGTGATTGCTACCTTGTTGTTTTGTTTCTGTTCCTGTTGTTGTTGTTTCTGTTGGTGGTGGGGTAAGTGTGTTTGTGTGTGTGTGTGTGTGTTTGTATGTGTGTTTTCCGTTTTTGGATTTTGCTGGCCTGGGATAATTTATTCTTTGTTTCTTTTTTTTGGATGTAGTTGACTTCTTTGGGTTACAATTTTTCTTCTTGTAGGGCTGGATTTTTAGACAGGTTTTGATTATATTTGGTTTCATCATGGAATGTATTTTTGTATTTTTTTCTTCATTTATGGTGATTTAAAGTAGCCTGACTGGTAGCTCTCTTAACATCTGCAGTATATCTATCTAGATCCTTCTATTTTTTTAGAGTCTCAATTGAGAAGTCAGGTGTAATTTTAATCATCTATGCTTTTGCTGTTGTTGTTGATCTTTAACTGCTTGCACTTACTTGCCAGCACATTCGTTGGAACCTACTTCTACTAGCCTTATAGGACTGAAATAGATTTTTTCATTCACAGCTGCCCATTGTTGGAGTACTTGGACTACAGAATGTAAGTCATTACAATACATCCCCTTAATATATAGATACTCCATAATAGAATATAGAGTTCTGTGACTTGAAAGGATCCTGACTAATACAGTGGGTGAGACAAAAATTATTTCTATCTATTTTCTAAAAAACTCACTTGCAAATTTAAATTCAAAGTCATTACTTTGCAAAGAGTTTCAATATATTTCCTAATATTTGTCAAATTAGGGTTCTCATTCTCAAGGTCAGTAGTTCTCAACCTATGGAAAGACAGGTTAACATGGGCTACCTAAGATTATCAAAAAACACAGTTATTTACATACACTATCAAAATTACAGCTATGAAGTACCATTGAAAAGAATTTTTTGGTTGGGGGTCACCACAACATGGGGACCTTTAAGAAAGCTTACATCATTAGGAATGTTGATAACCACTGCTCTAGAGAAATAGAATTATAGAATGACCATATATTGTATATAATGGATACCTAATATATATGGGGATTTATTAGGATGGCTTATGTGCTGTGGTCCAGGTAGTCCAACCATGGCTGTTTACCAATGAAAGTCCAAGACTCTAGTAGTTATTTAGTCCATGGTGCCTGATGTCTCAGCTAGTCTTTAGTATACACTAGAATCCTGTAGAAGTAGGCTCCAATACCATCAAATAATGAACTTTATTTGGTGAACAAGAATGAGTAGAAAATAAAAGCAAGATTTCCTCTTCCATGTTCTTTATATAAGCTACCAGCAGAAGATGTGGCCCATAGCAAATGTGAATCTTCCCACCTCAAAAGATCTGGATTAAAGCTGTATCTTCCCACCTCAGCAATTCTGGATTAAAAGTGGGTCTTCTCACTTCAAATAATTTAAGAAAAAAAAATCCCTCGAGAGCATGGCCTGACCACCCATCTAGGAAATGGGAGTCTAGTTGCCCAGCAGGAGCAGTTAGAACCCTGCCAGATCCTAAGCCTTGGGTACCTGTGCAATGCTTATTCACTGCCAACCCATTTGAGCAATTGTGGGTATGTTCTAGTTGCAGGAAGTCTTTAGAGCCCGAAGTGCTCTAGAATAACTTTTTTTTTTTTTTTTAAAGGCAAGTCTAATAGGAAAAATGCTTCTAAAAATTGAACTCATGAAAATGAAAGGAATGCAGAGCTTCAAATACAGTGGTAAATGCTGAATCTAGAGACATGGTGTCAAAGGTATGGGTGAAATATGGGAACATAGCCATAGTAGACAAAAAACATGGCATTACTGAACAGAGCTGGTCCTCAGTCCCAGCATGAGGCCACTGCTGCTGCTCACCCTGCTGAGAGAGAATGGGGAGGTGTGCAACAGCCTAGAGTTTCCTAGGATCCTGCCCCCATGCCCTCTCCACCTTCAAGATCGCCCTAACTTTGCGTAACAGCTGGATATCTCAGACTTGCCAATAGTCCAGAATTTATTGTGCTCAGAAACCAGAAACCTTGAACCAGACCAATGAGTCATTGCAGTGAGTATTTGCATGTAAAGTTGTTTGGGGAAATTTTATATATATATATACACACACTGTGTGACACGTTGCACTTTTGTAATGACATTTTTAAGAATAAATATGTGGTAGAGAGGTGGGAAAGATGGAGGAACAGAGTGGCCCATGCATACTTAAGGGAGGAGAATCTAGATGTGTAACAGCAGTGACAGGTGTGGGAGAAGGTTGTGATAGATGGTGAACACACTGCTCAGCTTCACAATTGCCTTGGCTTTGAGCAGTGACAGGATGTCTGAGATGGAGAATAGTTCATTCTCTGGGCTGAGCCACCATGAAAGACCTCCATGGTCCATGCAGCCCCTGGATGCAATGTTGATGTTTATGGCTAATGTTAGTGCTGGTGGCCAGGTGGACATATATGGTCTGTGCTGCTGCTCGGGGCCATGTTGCTATCTGTGATCTGTGCTTCTCTTAGGACCATGTTAGTGTTTGTGATCCATGTTGCCACAGAAGGCCATGTAGTTGTCTGTGGCCTGCGCAGCTGCAGAGCATCATAATTGTGTCTATGGTCCATGCTACAACCAGAGGATATGCTGTTGTCTGTGGTCCATGATGCCATCCCAGGTTGTGTTGATGCTAAGGTCCATGTGGATGTCTGTAGTCTGTGCTCCCACCAGAGACCATATTGATGTCTGCGACTTGTGATGTTGCTAGGGGCCATGAGAGTGTCTGTTTTGGCCATGTTGATGTTCATGGTCTGTTCTGCCACTGGAGACCTTGTTGAGATCCATGGTTCATGTTGTCAGGTCTCGTGTGGAAGTCCACGATGCATGCTGATAAGGAAACTTCTTTTGGAGTGGTGTGTTGACTTCACACTTGCAGTTGAGAATGAGAGTCATAGAAGGCTTTTGTGACAACCTCTCTTCCTCACCATCCAAAAAAATAAATGATCTAGACAGTAAGCCATGGAAAAGAACTCTTAAAAATAGTGGTAAGAATGCTGATGCATAGCTCTTCATAGTTAATGCCTTCCGGAAGGGTTGAGGGTAGAGAAGGACTTAGTTTTCTTTAAGGGCCTGGCCACTGGGAGTTTGACCATGAGTCAGTGAACAACATAAATTGGACTCCTTCTTTCTCGCTCTTCTTGTTCTTCTTGTGGTTCTTCTTTTTCTTGTTGTTGTTCTTCTTCTTTCTCCTCCTCCTCCTCCACTTCCTCCTCTGCTTCCTCCTCTTCCTCCTCCTCCTCCTTCTTTTTCTTCTTCTTCTCTCCTTCTCCTTCCTTCCTTCTCCTTTTCTCCTTTCTCCTTCTCCTTCTCCTCCTCCTCCTTCTTTTTCTTCTTCTCTCCTCCTTCCTTCCTTCTCCTTTTCTCCTTTCTCCTTCTCTCCTTCCTTTTCTCTCATTTCTCCTTTTCTCCTTTCTCCTTCTCTCCTTCCTTCTTTCCTTCTCTCCTTCCTTCTCCTTCTCCTCCTTCTCCTCCTCCTTCTCCTCCTCTTCCTCCTCCTTCTCCTTTTCTCCTACTCCTCCTTCTTCTTCCAGATGTAGCCAAGTTGACAACCAAGAATAGCCATCACATTTGTGCTTACAGTGACTGAACCATCAATTCAACATTAATCTAAAGTTATATATATTATAGGGTGAGATTTCTAACTCATATATATTTAGTAGGCTTTCACTTCTAAGACCTTGATATTTATATATTAAATCTCACCAAATAATTGTGGCACCCCTCAGTAATATTCAGAGAAAAGAGATCCTTATATAAAATTATTTATGTTTAAAAATAACAGTTTCACTTACATCTGTATTTAGTAGAAAAACAAGAATACTAAAATAAATAAATTACGTGAAGTTTGAATGGTCCTAGATTTTTTTAAGCTTTCACTAATGGTGACCAAATTTTACTATACTACAATTAATATTGAGCCTTAACTTGAGAGAATTAAAAAAAAACACTTTGTATATCTTAATTTTAATATATTAATAACCTCTACTTAGGCATGGTGGCACATTTCTTTAATACTAGTACATAAAAGGAAGAGGCAAGAGGTCATGAATTCAGGCCAGCCTGGTCTACATAGTGAGTTCTAGCATAGCATGGAATATTCAGTGAGACTATGTCCTTTACCCTCTAAAGTAACCTTTACATCAATCACATATATGTTAATTTAGTATTGCACAAAATTCTTATAAATAGCCAAACTCCTTTTTTTAAGCTATTTGCTCATCTGTCTACTGTATTCTACGATTAGTATGCATCCTAAGTTCAGTTAATGAACTTGTTTTCCCTGCTAATATTTCAGTTATCTGAAGGATGACGTGTATGTATGCACTGTACAACTGAGATGTGGGGCAGTCAAGTGGCTTGAGTTAGGATAGGTTTGATCATTGCCTTGGTTGAGGTTCTCTAGCCTCTTGACCTCTGATAGTTTAAGGCCCTTGCTACTCTATCTTTGATGAAAGTGACCTTGTCAGGGACAAGTCAAACCATGTGTCTCTTGCTTGCCACCTTTACAAAAGAAATGAGCTTCATGTGGTCTGTGAGCTGTATCTTGGGTACTGTGAGCTTTTGGGCTAATATCCACTTATCAGTGAGCTGCATACCATGTGTGTTCTTTTGTGATTGGGTTACCTCACTCAGGATGATACTTTCTAGTTTCATCCATTTGCCTAAGAATTTCATGAAGTCATTGTTTTTAATTGCTGAGTAATACTCCATTATGTAAATGTACCACATTTTCTGTATCCATTCCTCTGTTGAAGGACATCTGGGTTCTTTCCAGCTTCTGGCTATTATAAATAAGGCTGCTATGAACATAGTGGAGCATATGTCCTTATTATATGTTGGAACATTATCTGGGTATATGCCCAGGAGTGGTATATCTGGGTCCTCAAGTAATCCTATGTCCAATTGATTTCCAGAGTGGTTGTACCAGCTTCCAATGCCACCAACAATGGCGGAAGTGTTCCTCTTTCTCCACATCCTCTCCAGCATCTGCTACAACCTGAGTTTTTGATCTTAGTCATTCTAACTGCTGTGTGGTGAAATCTCAAGATACAACTAACAGAACACATGAAGCTCATGAAGAAGTAAGACCAAAGTGTGGGTGCTTCGGTTCTTCTTAGGAGTAACAAAATACTCATAAGAGCAAACATGGAAACAAAACGTGGGACAGAAACTGAAGGAGGGGTTGTCTGGAGACTGTTCCACCTGGGTATCTATTCCATGTGCAGTCACCAAAGGTAGACGCTGGTGTGGATGTCAGGAAGTACATGCTGACAAGAGCCTGATATAGCTGTCTCCTTAGAGGTTTGCCAGAGTCTGACATATTCAGAGGCGGATGCTCACAGATAACCATTGAACTGACCATGGGGTTCCCAATGGAGAAGTGAGAGAGAAGACTGAAGGAGCTGAAAGGGTTTGCAGGCCTCATGGGGAGAGCAACAACACTAACTAACCATTGCTCTCAGGGTCTAAACCACCAGCCTGGGAGTACATAGGGAGGGACCCATGGCTTCAGCTGTATATGTAAGGGAGGAAAGCCTTGTTGGGCATAGGTGGGAGAGGACATCCTTGGTTCCTTGAAGGCTGGATGCCCCAGTATAGGGGAATTTGAGGGAGGGGAGGTTGGAGTGGGCAGGTGGGTGGGGGCACATCCTCATAGAAGCAGGAGGAGGGCAGATGGGATAGGGGGTTCCTAGGTGGGAGGGGGAATGGGGAAAGGGGGGTCACATCGGAAATGTAAATAAAACATCCAATAATAAAAAAAGTTCATTTAGACAAAGCACAGCAGAAAAATAAATAAATAAATAAATAAATAAATAAATAAATAAATAAATATTGTTCATCACAAATTCTAATGCTTTAGATATTTGGAATACAGAATTGAAGTAAATAAAGACTGTGCTTGTTCTATGATAAAAAGAGAGAGAGAAAGAGAGAGAGAAAAGAAATGAGAGCCCCCCCAAGCTGAGTCTATGATACCGAGATGAACACTTAGCATCCCTCACTCTGTTCCCATGCTGTCCAGATGTTTGTCAGCTCTTTCCCTCCTGTGTGCCTATGCATGCTTTTCATTTCATCCTCCTTTCACACTGTAAATGTTATTGAACCAGTGGTTCATATGTGAGCTCCATTGTTTCCTGTTGATTTTCCATGCCTGAAATAAGCACTGAATGTTTTGGCAGCATTATCATAATGCCTTCCTTATTGTTTAATGATGGTTGTGTACATGTTCAAAGACCAATTGCACGTATAAAATGCCACCCTGGAGACAGGCATAGAGCTTCTTATTTATCTCTTTATCTGCTAAGGTGCAGCACCACTCAGTTCTTCAGTATAATAGGTTGTAGAACAGTGTAGAGAAATGTCATTTCTAGTGCCGAGAGTCATTGTACAACGTGTGCATGAGCCAGAGTTTGATTGTTTGTGAAATTGTTTATGTGCCAAAGAAACTGCCTCTTTTTCTAGCAGTAATTTTATTTGGGCGATGAGAGAAATTGTTGAGAAATGAGAACTAATGTATTCTCCTTCTTCCTGATTCTTAACCACAGTAAATACTCCCTGAAAAAAAATATGCAAAACATTAGTTTCACTGATTTTTAGCTGAATACATTAATTTATATTATTTATTTTTTGAGACAGAGTCTCACTATGCAGCTCTGGCTGGCCTACAGCTCACTCTGTGTTGCTTCCTGGCCTTGGACTCACAGAGATCCACATGCCTGTTTCCTGAATGCTGGGATTGAAGATTTGCACAGCCATGCCTGGAAACCAATACTTTGTAGATGGCAGCTATAGTGTGCCTGAATATGAACATTACTTTACTTTTTAGTAGTTTAGTCTCTCAACAGCAGCTTACTGCTTGATTAGGAATACTTAGCTAACTAAGGGGATTTGGCCAGTTTAAGCATAGTGCAAGCAAATGTTCATCATTGATTTTTCTCTGAATGATTGTCATGGAAATTGTCAATGATTTAATTTGAAGAATTTTTTACTATTGTGTTAGTTTATAAAAGAAAATTTTGTATTAGTTTTTCTACAGGGTTACTGTGGCTATTCATTTCACAGGACTGTAATTGACTCTGGTTCTTGTTAGCACTAGGGGACTTTAATTTTGCTAGAGACTCTCTCGTAGGTGGTAAAATAGTTATGCTAGTTAGTAAAGTTTCTCTCCGTTGTGAGACAAGACAGGTGGACAAGACTGGATGTGACTTGGCTGTTTTCCATCTAAACTTTTTGTAAATAGGACATGTCTCTGGGATTATACGTGTGGGTCTCATTTGCTACCAGGTGGGTGCCTAGAAGTACAAGTATGCCTCTGTCTAGCTACAGGACATGGTCAGATCTATTTTCTAACAGAAGAGAAAAGGTTATTCAAAATTCGCAGTGGATCAAGAGAAGGGAATTCTTCCAGCTTGACAGCATAATGGACATAAATAAGTTTTTACAGAATTATTTCTAGTAAGATTTTGTTTGAGATTCCAATGTTTCAAGTTGAAAAGAGTGCAAAAGTTCTAAGTCAGATAATAATTGTTAATTATTAATATGCATTCTGAAGGTAGGCATCACCATTTAAAAAAAATGCTGTATTACTATTTAGGTTTGGTTAGTGCCTTGGCCATTGTTCTAATGCTATGAGTAGATACCATGACCACGACAACTCTTATAAAAGAAATCATTTAATTAGGACTTGCTTGTAGTTTCGGAGGCTTAGTTCATTATTATCATGGTAGGGAGCATGGTGGCATGTTGGCAGGGATGGTGATAGAGAAGTAACTGAGAGTTTCATATCCAGAACCACACATAGCAGAAAGAGAGACAGTGGACCTGTGGGCCTGGCATGGGCTTTTGAAACCTCCACTGACAATGATACACTTTCTCCAACAAGATCACATCTACTTCAACGAGGCCACACCTCCTAATCCTTCTCAAGCACGAACTTGACTAAACATTCAACTATGTGTGTGAGTCTATAGGGGCCATTTTTACTCTAACCACCACAGTTAGACTCTGTGTAATTGCTCTGGGTTGGTTCAGTGATTACCAAGTGAATGAGTCTCCATTTCCATGTCAGTAAGTGAGCCATGATTCACTAACATGCTGCAGCAACACCACCTTTTCTCCACAAGACAGAGTCAGATGCAGTGTTCACCTGCTGGAAATTGGACCTGGGTGCCCAGGCATTCTTTGTCAAAGTTAATTCACCTAAGAGTTAACCTTTTCTTCTGTAGACTCATGCTAAGGCCTACTCCCTACAGTTGTCCCATGGAATTTTGCACCTGGAGAATGCTTGGGATTGCCTCATTCACAATAGACATTTGAAAAATGGTAGCTATTTTCTTACCTATCATACTTGTTCATATAATTATTTTAAATTTAAAATTAACATTAATGATCACTATGAAATTTAATGAGAGGATTGTCTGAAGAAAAAGTAAGAAAGTAGGTACAATTCTTATGTAAATCTAAATGGGATCTGTAAAAAGAGATAGCTCCTTTGAACCTTTTTTAAAAAGAGTTTGTTTCTAAGTAGCCTAGATTGGCTTTGAACTCATGAGCCACCTGCCTCAGTCTCTCCAGTGCTCCACTTAAAGAGGTGTGTCAGCATGCCATGTGAGCAAGTCTATGTAAACAATTCTCAGTGGAAGTCGCTGTTTTTCGTGGAGGGAGCTGTCTTGCCTTGTCCTTTTGGGTAGTATAGAACTTAACTGTTGTCATGTTTTACAGCAGGGGGTTGTGAGGACTTGGGGCTATAAACCAATTACTTATGCAATCCAGATGCATCTTTTTCGGTAGGATAATTTGCACAATCTTCTACTGTACTACATGCATTGTGCATTGTGCATGCATTGTCCAGAATTCTATGTGCTCCATGGTTCACAATGTCCTTTGACATTGGTAAACATCACTACATCTGTGTATCATGCATCAAGAGAAATAATAGAGAAAAATCCATAGTGGAGTGTCTATGCCTTTAAAAACAATTGTGTTTTCTCTTTTGTCCTCTACTGTTACCATATCCTCCTGTAGAAACATTTCATAAGAGTTTAGGTGGGATTTATAGACACATTATCATTCTCTGTGTGTGTGTATGTGTGTGTTGCTTCCCTTTAGCTTTCATGAGATATATGATTTTGCCCTTTGGGGTGTTTGAAGGCCATGTTCTGTGGCCTCATTGTCCTTTTTAACAATAGAAGTGACAAGAAAGCAAAAACAAACAAATACCCCAAACCTGAGGAATTGATTGAGGGGAGTACAGAGCCAAATAGGAGAGTGTGGAACAGATATGTTGAAAGGCTTAAGAAACTTAAGGAATCAGTTATCTGGGATTTCATGCTATGGACTTATATGATAGTTGATTAACTGATAAAACACACAAATCAATAGATTGAATATATTTAAAAAATAATAATGGTGCCATAATAACAAGGAAGAAATTTGTTATTAATGTAATATCTACTTAGAAGACAAATGGGATGACAAAAAAGGTAGAGGAATACTATGTAAAAATTTAAAAATCAGTTGGATATGTTCGAATGTAAAGAAGGTAGCTTGGTAGTTATATAGACCTAAGATAAGATCTACAGAATGAAAGCCAATGGCAAGTGCTTTTGTTTAGATAAAAACTGTAATTTGAGTAGAACATTCTTACCTTTGAGAGGAAAAAATTACTATAAGTTTTCCCTCCCTTGTTGAAATAGAGGAGATCTTATGCCACATAGAAGAATCACCCTGGGATAGAATGAGTAGAATGCAAATCACACATTTGAGGCAGAAGATAACAAAGAGAGTTTTCAGATGACATAGTACAAAAGGCAATTACTGCATGAGGACTCTTAAAAACAAAACTTAGACTCTTTAAATTCAGAAAACAGAGGCTATATATAATTGAATTAGAAAATCATGCTGAATGTCAAAAATACAGAACTGGATACCTTTCGCATATAGAAAACCTTGCTTCACTAAAAGACAACAACAATCAACAATTTCTTCCATGGGAATATGTTCATGAGATACTTAAAAATGACCTAACATAAATAATAATTTATTTGACAACAAATCAGTATGCAGAGTGTGAGCCTTGTTTGGGTTATAAAAATGTATATATTCCCATAGGAAACACTTGGAAAAATGTTCATTAAAGAGAATAAAATCGTTGTTTCTTGGAAAAAATATGGGTCTCTTCCTCCCTCCCTCCCTTCCTCCCTCTTTCCCTTTCTGTCTTCCTTACTTACTAAAGACTCATTGTGGACAAGACCCTCTTCTTGGCTGTCTGAAAATGACAGTCTCTTGCTGCTGCCTTTGGATCAAGATGAAGAACTCTCAGCTCCTCCAGCACCATGTCTGCCTGCAAGCTGCCATGATAATGACCAATGAACTAACCTCTGAAACTGTAAGCCAGCCCCAATTAAATGTTTGCCTTTATATGACTTGCCTTGGTCATGGTGTCTCTTCACAACAATGAAACCCAAACTAGGATATATATATATATATATATATATATATATATATATATATATATATATATATCTCATTGGAAAGTCAAAGGAAGTTTTAGCTAGTGTTATGGTATAAAATGACAAGAACTACTGTTAAGAAAGTTTCTTGACCTAGAGAATAATGCCATGTGTTTAGCACACACAGGACAGCATAAATTCCTTGTGTCTCATGTGGCTTTTGAAGAGTCCTCAGAGTGAGGCCTGAGGAGACCTGGTAAGAGGTCAAGAGACTCTATCACAGATTGATGAGGTGAGAACTGTGTTACTAACATCACTAAGATTTCCTCTGTCTTTTCCACTTTTTCTAATGCTCAATTAACATTTCATAGATTACATTATTATAGACAGTTTATTTAAAATATAATGGGAATAAGTAAATCAATGTGCATGATTGGGGGTACTGGCATTCAATCCATAGCACCAAATTGACGATTTGGTTAATTTCCTTTATTAATATTTTCTTATATGCTGCCAATTATGATGCATTATTTTAAGTGATATGACATACAAGTAGCTTGTCTGATGCTAAGGCAATGTATGAATCATTAAAAAAATAGTTGGATATAAATAAATGAGTGCTTAGATGTGAGTGTGTTCTCCATCTGAACTTCCTTTATCCAACGCTCAGGGAACCTTAAGGAGAAGGAGTAGAAGGAATGCAAG
Organism: Arvicanthis niloticus; assembly: GCF_011762505.2. Lineage (NCBI taxonomy): Eukaryota > Metazoa > Chordata > Mammalia > Rodentia > Muridae > Arvicanthis > Arvicanthis niloticus. Next base: position 102,713,330 of record NC_047660.1, read on the forward strand.
GGCCTGTGTGGGAGGAGCCGTGAAATGCTGACCCCTGACAGGACACAACGATTGTGTCGTTTGAATCATCTCACAGGTGCTCTAATTACCCACAAAAGAACTGAACAAAAATAAAGCCAGTAGAAAGTCCACCATGCACAGAGGAGAGGCTCCTGCAGCCCCAGACCTAGAGGAAGAGCTCTTGGCAGTCATTGGCTTCTGAAGGGAGGAGGATGAAGGGAGGAGGAGTCACTCTCCTCTGTGGACAAGGCTAGTAAGTTGCTCATGTCCCGTGAGCAACAGGCAGCACTAATTGGGTTCTGAGTGCTATTAATAACAGTCAAACAGAGTGGACATGAAGTTATGAGAGTGAGTGTGGACATAATGGTGGAAGGGAGGTAGTGGTGGATAGATATGTTCAATATACATCAAATAAATGAATGAAAGTTTCAAAGAATAAAAATACATTTTAAAGACATGAAGTCCATATATACATATATATTAAGACAGAGAGAGAGAGAGAGAGAGAGAGAGAGAGAGAGAGAGAGAGAGAGAGAGAGAGGGAGGGAGGGAGAGGGAGAGGGAGAGGGAGCAAGAGAGAGAGAGAGAGAGAGAGAGAGAGAGAGAGAGCGCTTAACTGCAGCCTTCAGCTTGAGTACACTGCAGGCCATGATTCATCCTGTAATATATTCCAGTGGTATCGTTAAGGTTCAAGAGCTGTTGGCAAGGTGGGTCCATGGAATAACATTTCATTAATTGCCAACATAGTTTTCAATCAGTAGCTAACCCCTAATTATCCTGAAAGTTCATCCTTAAGCATGCAGGCTTTAAATAACGTTCATAATTTTTTTTCATATAAAAATGAATAGATGTTCACGGTTGAAAATACGTTGAATACTGAGCAGCAAAAATAAAGAAATTCAAGTCACAGGTGTGCTTCTCCTCCAGTTCAGTCTTAGCAGATTTTGATGAATATTCTTCCAGTTCTTCTGACATGTAAATGTATGCACACATTCTTTTCCTACAGTGTGAGCACCATTTTGTAAATTAGTCTTTTCAACAGTATTTCCCAAGCATCTTTGTTTCAAGTAAGTATGCACCGTGATTAGTGTTCACATTATTCGAAGTTCTCCAAATATGCTTCTTACCGTTTCTTTAGTCATGGGTCTACCTGCTTGACTGCAGGAACATCTATTCTCTTTACTTAGATTCAAGGTAAGACAAAGTAAATATGGCTGGAGGACAAAAGTGTGAAAGATTAGCAATGCAGAGATTGATGGACGGCTCCTGTGGGCTGGAATCAGAGGGGTTATAATATGAGCAAACATGTATGCCAAGCTTCGCTCTATCTGTTGCTGGTCCCTTGAGTCTCAGGGAGGATAGGCTGGCCTTTTTCAGGGATCTTTTTTAATTTTTGAGAGACGATTCATTTAAATGGTGGGAATGACTGTTAGTATTCTGGCTAAACTCCACCTCCACAGTTACCTGGCAACAGCCAGGTATGCTCCTCCCCACAGTTACCTGGCAACAGCCAGGTATGCTCCTCCCCACAGTTACCTGGCAATAGCCAGGTAGGCCTGGCCCACTATAAAAGGGGCTGCTTGCCCTCTTCTCCTCTTCTTCTTCTTCTTCTTCTTCTTCTTCTCTCTCTCTCTCTCTCTCTCTCTCTCTCTCTCTCTCTCTCTTGTAATTTCTTAATCTTTTACTTTCTTGATCTCTTGCCTCTAGCTCCTCTCTGTCCCCCCCTCCCCCTTCCCTTTCCCCCTCTCTTTATGTGGTCATGGCCGGCCTCTACTTCTCTTCTTCCTCCCCCTTCTTCCATCTTCTTCCCCCCACCTTTGCCCTATCTCCTGAATAAATCCCCCCCCCACCCCTTGGAACCATTTGGTATGGAGTGGTCTGTTGTAAGCTGCATGCAGCCATCTAAGATTGGTGCATTGGACCGAGATAGAAAACTTTGGGAATTGTGACCTGCCAGCTGCTGTGACCTGCAGGACCAATGCCATGTGGCCTACCATGACCACCACCAACCCCACTGCGCCACCACCGCCATACCATGTGGACTCCATTCGCTGCTACCTGTGCTACCTGCAGTCACCGACCACGTAAATTTCCACCACTGCTGCAGACCAACTCCACCTGTTCCCACGAGGCTCACGGAACTCCCACTACATGAGCTGTGCCACTGCGGCCCCCCACGTGGTGCTCTGCCATGTGGGCTAGGCAGCCAGACAGACCTACACAGACCCCACAGTTCCACCTTTTCTGATACCAGACTGCATAAGCCCGAAAACACACATTGGTATATTGATTGGTAAGGAGATTCCAATTGGCAAGAGGGATCCTAGACACCCAGATAGGGCCTGGCCAACCTTCCCTGGGCTGAGGGGTTGGCGTTTCAATGCCCCAGTCCATATGACTTGCCTCCTGGCTGACCTACGACTTAGGACTTTGGCCATTTTGGGTGACTCCCCTCCTCAGAAGCAGTTCACAGCCCCCACAAGCTCTTGCCGGAAATTAAGCAGCTGCTGGAGATCCTTGTACCAGGTTGAACTGCTTTCTGGCGATCTCTGGGAGTTTGCCAGCCAAGGCCCCTAGATATTCTTATGATGACCTGATATCTAGACTGTTGCCTGATTCATTACCGACTTTTCTTTCTGGATGCTGATACAAATAGCTTGGTAACCCCACCCCTGTCACCCAATGGGTGCTACATTGTCTTCGGCTGCACCCCCAGACACCCTGAAAAACCTCAAATCTCTAAAATTAACACCTGATTTGAGGCCTTCCAAATTTATACACCTCTGCAATAAGGATTGGACTCGGTATCCTCTAGATAATGGTTTAAAGTGGCCACCTAATGGCATGCTAGACCCAGTCATTTTAAAAAGGTCTTCATACATACTGCCAGCAGTCTGGTAAATGGAAAGAGGTCCCCTATATCCAAGCATTCATCTATCTTCGCTCTAATCCCTCCATGTGTTCTGCCTGTTCCCCACCCCAGGTACTTTTAGCTATTCCTCACTGATCAGAGTAACCATCCACATGGTCCCAGGAAAGATTTCTTGAGCTCAGAGCTAACCCTGTGCCTGCTAGAGTAGGCTTCTACCCCTCCTTCTCTGTCATTTGTGGCCGGCTACAACCACTTAGTTCAGCCGGTTCACCTGAAGCAGCGGGTTTCAGGACCCTGCTTGCTCCCGTCCTCTCTGTGGTTCTTAGCTCTGCTCTGGGTCTACTCCTTGCACCCTGCCAGGGACCCTCTCTGAGACTTGCTTCCCTACATGTGCAACCACCCGCACAAAGGGCATGGCTGCCCATGCACACAAGAGAGGCTCTCTCTCCCCTCCCTGCCAGGGATCTGTAAAGTGAGTGTTAGCCAGAGGCACTGGGCAATGACTTCTGGCCTCTAGTAGGAAGTCCCGCCCTGCCACCGCCTGCAGTACCTATGCCCTCAGCTGCGGGCCCATAGCATAACCCCTTGTTATGACCCGCCAGCCATATGATCATATGCCACTGTTGCCAGCTTTCTTATTCTGGTCCTAGCCAAATGTTTCTTTGTTAATACAAAAAATGTGCTTTTCTCTACCTATGTAACCTGCCAAAGTTACTTAAGACTCTTTCCTATTCTGTCTTAATAGTTTTTTACTACTGCTGTTAAATTGTATTCAGTTACAATTAATCCTTATGGCTCTCAATCTTGTCAGAAGTCTGCTAATAGTATATTTAAGTTTATGGCTGACAGAATTCCCAAAGCCTCTCACAGTTGACCCAAGATGGTTTCAGAAGACTTGGACACCTAAAAGATACAGCCTGGATTGTATGTGATGATATTGTCACTAATGCAGTGGACTAAACTGGATGCTCCGAGTCAAATGACTTGGCTAAACCAAGGTAAGTTATTTCTCATGTCATGCATATCCATTCCACAGAGAAAAAGTCCTGATTCTTCTGCGCTTGGAAGCCTATCTGACTTCACCCAAGAGACTATGGAGACCATGGGAACTGTTGGCTAGTGGACTCTGTCATTATTTAACATAATATATAACTGGTAGATTATTGTTTACTCTTTCTCAAACTTCTGACTACATTGACAGCTAAGCTTTTACAGATGTAATCTGTTACCTCATTACCTAAACTCAGTTGCAATCAGTTAAATGTTTCATATTTCCTCTTCTTGCTATGCCACTGTCCTAATATTATCTGAGTTCCTATAAATTTGCCTAACTCTATTAAAACATTGCACTACAGGATCCAGCCAAGGCTCATCTTAAAGACTGCTCATGTTATTAACTCATGCTGTTATCTCTTTTGTAAACTTATAAGCTACAGGAAACCCACTCAGATCTACCTCTCACAGACCAAATAGATGCCATCCAGATCTTGTCAACTACAGGGGCATCCAAAACAGCTCCAGAGAAGCAACCTCCAGATGCTCCATCTCCTGTCACACACACAGTTGCTTCTACTGGACCTGTTCCTTCTAACCTATCCTCAGATGGCTTCATAGACCTTGGACAGCAGGAAACAGCCAACTCTCCTAAGACCAAACAAACATCCCCCATACCCATTCTTCTAGGTTCCCCCTAGAGACACGTCACCCCCAGTGTCAGCAGGAAGTAGCCAGATAACACAACGACTCTGTTCCTGATTTGCCATCACTTCTTTCTAATTTTTCTTTTTTAATTAAACCAAAATGGGGGAATGTTAGTATTCTAGGTATAAACACATCATTGTCAATTGCTCAGCCAAGGCCTTTAGGGAGGTAGGACTGCACTGGGAAGACTAACCTTAAGCCATGATTAAAAACTAGACAACAATTATCCCTTTAGAGAGATACTGTATTCAGAATTTAGCTTTCTATGCTGGTTAAACATGAGTTATTTCTTCTTTCTTTTCTATTCTCTTCTACCCTGCTGCTGAGATTTATAGGTTTTTTTTAGCACTAATAAAATTGTCTTCCAGCTTCCACTTAAATCTCTTCTTAAATTCCTTTTATTGATGAGACAAAGAACCCCATGAAGGGACCCCAGTTTATCTGTTATCAAAAGGAGAGAGAATTTACATTTGTTAAGAACCAACTAGTAGTCCCAGAATTTAAGAGGGTGAAGTAAAAGGTAAACCAGGGTTAGAGGCCAGCCTGAGCTACAGAAGGTTAGAGGCCAGCCTGAGCTACAGACTGAGATCACACCTCAAACAGATATATCAGCTAATTTCCAAAGATCTCAGTGGATTTCTCTGCCTACTCTGTGGAGAGATGTTAGTATTTCCACATTATAAAAGGGTTACTTAAGGTGAGAGATACTCAGAAAAGCAAGATAGGAATTGTAATTTAATTACTTCAAACCTTCTTACTTGGACACTTAAGGACAAGGGAGGGGAAGGAGGTGAAGGACACTGGATTGAAGGTGAAGGGCAAGATAAAAGGAGTCTCACTTCTGATATATTTTAGATTGGCATTTGTGTTTGTAGTTTAATATATATATTATATATATAACAAATATGTTATATATTTATATATAAATATATAACATTTACATATTTGTGAGATATCTATATCTATATCTATATCTATATCTATATCTATATCTATATATATCTCACAAATATGTGATTTCAATGTAATGTCCTTATCACATGGTGGCTAATTAAAACTAAAACTCTACCAGTTGCTCATGGAGCCATATTCTTTGCATTACTGTAAGCATTTTATGATGGTTTATCCCAATATTTATCCATCTCTTCCTACTCTCCTACTAATCTTCTACTTCTCTATCCGTTTTTGCTTCTGTCTCTATCTAGTACATACAGATATACAAGCATTAACATACACTTCAAAGACCATTTTTACCCCAAGAGGCATCTTCAGTCTTTCTACATCACCTAAAAATGATGAAATGCTTTTTGCCCACAAATGTATTTTCCTCTGGGGAATAACTTAAAAGGGCAATAGAAACAAAAATCACTCAAATATAATGAACTGGCAGACACAATTATTTGCATTTTAGTGAATTTTTCTTCCTTCTAAGCTGCATAAACACTTTTTGTTTTGAGATGATTATAGATACTTCTAAAGTTGATGTTATAAAAATAGTATGGAGAGTCCAGTATATACTTCACCAAGTTAAAGTCAAAAGTTACATTTTATATAATTATAGCACAGCACCAAGGCTAAGCAGTTAGCAATGGCATGGTGTGTGCATTTAATAGTGTCATCTACTTCATATATCTGTGGAATCATCACAAGACAATTATACATAATCTTAATTTTCTTTACTGTTACTGTGATAAAATATACCTCCCTGCCAAATTACGTTTAAGGGAGAGAGGGTTTGTTGAGCTTACAATTCTAGCTTATCACAGGGATGTTAAAGCCACAGGAACTTGATATAGCTAGTCATGTTCACAGTCAAGAACAAAATGAATGCCTACCTGGCATCGCTCAATTTATTTTCTCCCTTTAAAAATCAATTTACCCTTTCTACCAATTAGTATAATCAAGATAATCTCCCGCAGACATGCCTGAAGGCCAACCAACTCTAGACAGTCCCTCTTGGAGACTCTTCCCAGGTGACTCTAGGTTGTGTCAAGCTGACACATCACACTTATGTATTTTTAAAAAGTTGAGATGAGGGATAGAAAGATCAGTGGTCAAGAGCACATTCTGCATGGAACCTGAAGATCTTTTCTAGCACATATACTGGTGGCGTATACCCATTTGATCTAAGTTCTCTTCTGGCTTCCTCAGGTACTGGCAGTCAATTGCCTGTACACACACACACACACACACACACACACTTAAAAAACTGAAATAAATTTATAAAAAAATCCATATCATACTGTAAAATTTGTTTTACATTTTTTTCTTGGGTGACTGCTTTAGAAGACCTGGGGTCAGGTGGCTAATGGCTATAGGTGGCTTAAAGGTACTTGCTGGCTATCATCCAATCATCTTTTGGGATGCATCTCTTTATGCTTACATGACCAAAAGCAACGCCTGTCATGAATTGGCGACTTGGTCACTATGAACACTTGTTTTACATTAGTAGCTACCTGACTGGCGACAAGTCTTATTTTTATTCTGCTTAAACTGCATATATTTAACTAGTGAATCGACTACCTCTTAAGTTTATTTAAAATGTCTATACCTTTTAATGAACTTTTCTTCCTATATTTCAGTCAGATTTTTGTATGGAAGATTTTTCTTTCCTTTCTTCAATTTTTGCACGTCTTTTGTGTGTACTGCTCTGTAGTACTTTTTATTCGCCTCAGCTTTATGTTGCAGTTTTAATTTTGTTTATAATGATTTTGCTGCGTAGAAGTTAAGAATATTTATGTTATCAAACCTATCGATCTTTGTTTTTGCCTTTGGAAACTCCTTTTCAAACTGAAATAATTAAGTTGTATTCTCACTTTGTTCTACATGATTATCTTGTTTTCTGTACTAAACTCTTTAAGCCATCTGCTATCCATTTTATTACATGTTATTTCATAAGCATCTAATTTAATTTCTCCAAATTTTATCTATCTCAACAGCAGCTATTAGAAACAAACCCTTTTCATTGATCTGAAATGACCCATGTATTGTGTATTAAAGTCATGTGTATACTGCATCCAGGGTAGAAAAATGGATTGGATTTCTCTCTAATCTGTTCAGGTCATCATTTATTCCTTCTCCTATTTGCCCATCCCAAAACATTTGGCACCAACTGTGTGCTTTATTGTCTTCTGTTGTGCTGGGATCGAAGCCAGGGCTTCTGTGGGCTAGGCAAGTGCTCCCCCACTGAGTGGCACTCTATCCCTTAAGTGCTTTAGATGCAGTGGATATTGTAATTAATGCAGATAGACAAAAGAGGCCTTTCAGTCATCAAGGGACAGGTTGGAGAAGGAAGAAGGCTGTGGTAAATAGGACACAAAGTATTTTGTGTGACATGAAGTGGGATTTTAACTTAATCCCAGTTTTACAGGAACCTAATGAAGATCTTCCAGTGGATCCAAGAGTTTGTCTAACTGAAGATATAAGATATTCAGGCATCAGATTGTTAGTCTTCTGTCTAAACTCCACCTCCACAGTTACCTGGCAACATCCAGGTATGCTCCTCCCCACAGTTACCTGGCAACCGCCAGGTAGGCCTGGCCCACTATAAAAGGGGCTCCTTGCCCCCTCCTTCCCTCTCTTACTCTTAATCTCTTACTCTCTTACCCTCTTTCTCTTACCCTCTTGCCTCTCTGTCCCCTCCCCTCCTCTTCATCTCTCTCCATGTGGTCATGGCCGGCCTCTACTTCTCTTCTCTCTTATCCTTCTACCTTCTTCTCCCCACCTTTGCCCTATCTCCTTAATAAACCTCCTCCCCCTTGGAACCATGTGGTCTGGAGTGGTCTGTTCTGAACTGTGGTCGAATTTCTAACAACTAACAAGATTTATTATATTTGCATGTGTGGAGGCTTGGTAAGCTTGTTTATGACTTCTGGTCCCCCAGTGGTGGTATTATTTTGGAGTGTTCTGGAAACTTTGTCAGGCTCTGTCAGAGCCTCTCAGGGGACAGCTATATCAAGCTTATGTCAGTAAGTACTTCTTGGTATCCATAATAGTGTCTGGGTTTGGTGACTATATATGGGATGGATCCCCAGGTGGGGCAGTCTCTGGACGGCCTTTCCTTCAGTCTCTGCTTCGAACTTTGTCTCTATATTTCCTCCTGTGAGTATTTTGTTTCCCCTTCTAAGAAGGAACGAAGCATCCATACTTTGGTCTTCCTTCTTCTTGAGCTTCATGTGGTCTGTGAATTGTATCTTGGGTATTCTGAGCTTTTGGGCTAATATCTACTTATCAGTCAGTGTATACCATGTGTGTTTTTTTGTGACTGGGTTACCTCACTCTGGATGATATTTTTCAGTTCTATCCATTTGCCTAAGAATTTCATGAAGTCATTGTTTTTAATAGCTGAGTAATACTCCATTGTGTAAATGTACCACATTTTCTGTATCCATTCCTCTGTTGAGGGACGTCTGTGTTTTTTCCAGCTTCTGGCTATTATAAATAAGGCTGCTATCAACATAGTGGAGTATGTACCCTTCTTATATGCTGGAGCATCTTCTGGGTATATGCCCAGGAGTGGTATAGCTGGGTTCTCAGGTAATGCTATGTCCAATTTTCTGAGGAACCACCAGACTGATTTCTAGAGTGGTTGCACCAGCTTGTAATCCCACCAACAATGGAGGAGTGTTTCTCTTTCTCCACATCCTCACCAGCATCTTTCTCCAGCATCCTCACCAAAAAACCTGAGTTTTTGATCTTAGCCATTCTGACTGGTATGTGGTGGAATCTCAGGGTTGTTTTGATTTGCTTTTCCCTGATGACTGAAGATGTTGAACATCTTTAGGTGCTTTTTGGCCATTAAGTATTCCTCAGTTGAGAATTTTTTTGTTTATCTCTGTACCCCATTTTTAATAGGGTTATTTGATTCTCTGGAGACTTACTTCTTGAGTTCTTTGTATATGTTCCCCTATGGGATGTGGGATTGGTAAAGACCTTTTCCCTATCTGTTGGTTGTCGTTTTTCCTATTGACAGTGTCCTTTGCCTTACAGAAACCTTGCAATTTTATGAGGTCCCATTTGTCTATTCTTGATCTTAGACCATAAGCCATTGGTGTTCTGTTTATGAAATTTCCCCCTGTAGTCATGTGTTCAAGGCTCTTCCTTCACTTTCTCTTCTATTAGTTTCAGTGTATCTGGTTTTATGTGGAGGTCCTTGATCTACTTGGACTTGAGCTTTGTACAAAGAGTTAAGAATGGATCGATGTGTGTTTTTCTACATGCTGACCTCCAATTGAACCAGCACCATTTGTTGAAAATGCTGTCTTTTGCCACTGTATGGTTTTAGCTTCTTTGTCAAAGATCAAGTGACCATAGGTGTGTGGGTTCATTTCTGAGTTGTCAATTCTATTCCATTGATCTATCTGCCTGTCTCTGTACCAATACCATGCAGGTTTATTTTATTTTTATTTTATTTTTATTTTTTTCCACTGTTGCTGTGTAATACAGCTTGCGGTCAGGGATGATGTTTCCCCCACAAGTTGTTTTATTGTTGAGAATAGTTTTTGCTATCCTGGTTTTTTTGGTATTCCAAATGAATCTGCAAATTGCTTTTTCCAACTCTATGAAGAATTGAGTTGAAATTTTAATGGGTATTACACTGAATCTGTAGACTGATTCAGCAAAATGGCCATTTTTTACTATATTAATCTTGCCAATCCATGAGTATGGGAGATCTTTCCATCTTCTGAGATCTTCAATTTCTTTCTTTAGAGACTTGAAGTTTTTCTCATACAGATTTTTTTTGACAACTTTCACTTGTTGCTTAGAGTCACACCAAGGTATTTTATGTTATTTGTGACTATTAAGAAGGGTGTCATTTTCCTAATTTTTTCTCAGCTTGTTTATCCTTTAAGTAGAAGAAGGCTACTGACTTGTTTGAGTTAATTTTATATCCACCCACTTTGCTGAAGTTGTTTATCAGGTTTAGGAGTTTTCTGGTCGAAGTTTTGGGGGTCACTTAAGTATACTATAACATCTACAAATAGTGACATTTTGACTTCTTCCTTTCCAATTTGTATCCTTTGACTTCCTTTTGTTGTCTAATTACTCTGGCTAGGACTTAGAGTAGTATATTGAATAGGTAGGGAGAGAGTGAGCAGCCTTGTCTAGTCCCTGATTTTAGTGGGATTGCTTCAAATTTCTCTCCATTTACTTTGATGTTGGCTCCTGGTTTGCTCTATATTGCTTTTACTATGTTTAGGTATGGGCCTGAATTCCTGATCTTTTAAAGACTTTTACTATGAAGGGGTGTTGAATTTTGTCAAATGCTTTTTCAGCATCTAATGAGATGATCATGTGGTTCCTTTTCTTTGAGTTTGTTTATATAGTGGATTACGTTGATGGACTTCTACATATTGAATCATCCCTGCATCCCTCGGATAAAGCCTACTTGATCATGATGGATAATAGCTTTGACATGTTCTTGGATTCAGTTTGTGAGAATTTAATTGAGTATTTTTGCATCCATATTCCTAAGGGAAATTGGTCTGAAGTTCTCTTTCTTTGTTGGGTTTTTGTGAGGTTTAGGTATAAGCGTAATTGTGGCTTCATAGAATAAATTGGGTAGTGTTCCTTCTGTTTCTATGTTGTGGACTAGTTTGAAGACTATTGATCTTTGAAGGACTGATGTAATCCTGCACTAAACCCATTTGGTCCTGGGCTTTTTTTTGGTTGGGTGACTTTTAATCACTGCTTCTATTTCTTTAGGGGTGATGTGACTGTTTAGATGGATTATCTGATCCTAATTTAACTTTGTACTTGGTATATATCTAGAAAATTGTCCATTTCATCCAGATTTTGCAGTTTTGTTGAGTATAGGCTTTTGTAGTAGGATCTGAAGGGTTTTTTTTTTTTTTTTTGGTTTTTCGAGACAGGGTTTCTCTGTGTAGTCCTGGCTGTCCTGGAACTCACTCTGTAGACCAGGGTGGCCTCGAACTCAGAAATCTGCCTGCCTCTTGAAGATTTTTTAATATGTTTCTTTTGTGATGACTCCCTTTTCATTTCTGATTTTTTAAATTTGAATACTGTGTCTGTGCCTTCTGGTTAGTCTGACTAAGGGTTCATCTATCTTGTTGATTGTTTTCAAAGAACCAACTTTTGGTTTTGTTTTTTTTGTGTGTGTAGATATTTTTGTTTCTACTTGGTTGATTTTAGCCCCGAGTTTGATTATTTTCTGCCATCTACTCTTGGGTATATTTGCTTCTTTTTGTTCTGGAGCTTTCAGATGTGTTGTCAAGCTTCTAGTGTTTGCTCTCTCCAGTTTCTTTTTGGTGGCTCTAAGAGCTGAGTTTTCCTCTTAGCAGTGCTTACATTGTGTTCCATAAGTTTTGGTATGTTGTGCCTTCATTTTCATTAAATTCTAGAAAGTCTTTAATTTTTTTCTTCATTTCTTCCTTGACCAAGTTATTATTGAATAGAGTTTGCTCAGCTTCTGTGTGTATGTGGGCTTTCTTTTGTTTTTGTTGTTATGAAGACTAACCTTAGTTTATGGTGACCTGATAGGATGCATGGGATTATTTCAATCTTCTTGTATCTGTTGAGGCCTGTTTTGTGACCAATTATATGGTTGTGGAGAATACTATGAGGTGCCGAGAAGAAGCTATATTCTTTGTTTTAGGATGATGTGGGGAAGAAATCTCGCGGGCGGGGGGAGGGAGTCCGGCGGCAGAGTCCCAGGGCAGTCCAACATCAGGGTCCCAGGCGGGCTTCCCGCGCCGCCAGTGGAGGATCCCACATTCACGCAGCTGTCAGTGGGCGGGCCGGCGGCTGCATCAGCAAGGTTCCAGGGTTCCAAAAGCTGGGAATCAGGCGGAGAGACCATGGACACGTGGAGTCCGGTTTTCCAAAGCTTTTATTGTTCATGGCATGGTGAATGGACGCAGGTGTTGTGCGCTTCCCCCCCCCCCCCCCAAAGCCAGGGGAGACCAGTCTTATAGGGAAGGGAGAAAGGGGAGGGAATAACTTAATTAGCTACGCCCCTGGCCTTTTGATAATTCATTAATATTTAAATCTCTGGAGGTGGAGACTTGTTAGTCACACCCTCTACCTGTCCTACGTGACTGAAGGTAACAGGTTAAATGGAGTTACCTCGTCCAAGGCCCAACAGGATGAAGTGTTCTATCAATATCTGTTAAATATATTTGGTTCATAACTTTTGTTAATTTCACTGCATCTCTATTTAGATTTTGTTTCCATGATTTGTCCATTTGTGAGAGTGTGGTGTTGAAGTCTCTCACTATTATTGTGTGAGGTGCAATGTATGCTTTGAGCTTTAATAAAGGTTTTTTATTTTATTTATGAATGTGGGTATCCTTGCATTTGGAGCACAAATGTTCAGAACTAAGAGTTCATCTTGTTAGATTTTTTTCCTTTTTTGAGTATGAAGTGTCTTTATCTTTCTTGATAACTTTTGGTTGAAAGTTTATTTTATTTGATATTAGAATGGCTACTCCAGCTTGTTTCTTGGGACCATTTGCTTGGAAATTTTTTTTCCAGCCTTTTTCTCTGAAGTACTGTCTGTCTTTGCCACTGAGGTGGGTTTCTTGTATGCAGCAAAATGTTGGATCCTGTTTACATATCCAGTCTGTTAGTCTATGTCTTTTTATTGGGGAATTGAGTCCACTGATGTTAAGAGACATTAAGGAAAAGTGATTGTTCCTTCCTGTTATTTTTCTTGTTAGAGGTGGAATTATGTTTGTATGGCTATCTCCTTTTGTTTTTGTTGAAAGAAGATTACTTTCTTGCTTTTTCTAGGTTGTAGTTTCCTTCCTTGTGTTGGAGTTTTCCATTTATTATCCTTTGTAAGTCTCAATTTGTGGAAAGATGTTGTGTAAACTTGGTTTTGTCATGGAATATCTTGGTTTCTCAATCTAGTTAATTGAGAGTTTTGCTGGTATAGTAGCCTGGGCTGGTGTGGGTCCCTTGTTCTGGATGGTGTCCCACGACAATCTCCTGACTGGGGACAGGGTGAGAGCAGGGAGGGCTCGATACTGTTTCCATGCTGCCTCTGGCCTGCATCTCCACTGTCTGTAGGTCTCTGGCCCAGCCTGATGCAGGAGGTCGAGGCCAAAGGACACAGAGTTATAGCAGGAGAGGGGATTGCCTGCCCCTGCTGCTGCCTCTGCTTGCTCGCTGCTGCTGTCACTGACTGGTCTCTCCCAGGTGTTGCACCTGTCTGTCCGTGCTGAGCCAGTCCAGGCCTGGGCTGGGCCGATAAGGAGCCAGCTAGCTGGCAAGGAGGCAGCTTGGTGTCCCAGGCAGGTTCCGGGAGAGTAGAGCTCTCCCCAAGTGTTACAGCTCTTGTGACAAAGACTCTCAGACACCAGGATAATTCTTGAGCACACCCTTTACTTCCCCTAAATAGAGCCCTTATATACAGTTTTGGGGTGGGTTAGGGTCTGACAGCAGATAATGTCTATTGGCTTGACCCGAGAGCTTGGAGATACCTCATCTGCATATGGGAGAGCCTGAGGGACCGTTCCTTGTGACTGATGGTCATAAACCTCTCTGTGGGAGGGGTTGTTGGAGGACTGAAGCTAAGTGAAAAGAACAAGGGCCAGGGAGAAGAGCTGAACTCCTGCCATCCAATAAAGGTTCGGGGGTTCGAAACTCATGCTCAACCAAACACCCAGCTGCTTCTCACATCCCACTGCCCTACAGGCTGGCACTTGTGTTCTTTTAGGATCTGAATGACATCTGCCCAGGAATCTGGCTTTTATAGTCTCTGTTGAGAAGTGTGGTGTAATTCTGCTAGGTTTGCCTTTATATATTACTTGACCCTTTCCCCTTTCTGCTTTTAATGTTTTTTCTTTGTTTTGTGCATTTGATGTTTTGATTATTATGTGACAGAAGAAATTTCTTTTCTGGTCCAGTCTATTTGGAGTTCTGTAGGCTTCTTATATGTTCATGGGCATCTCTTTCTTTATATTAGGGATATTTTCTTATATAATTTTGTTGAAGATATTTACTGGCCCTTTAATTTAGGAATCTTCACTTTATTCCATGCCTATTATCCTTACGTTTAGTGTTCTCATTATGTCCTGGATTTCCTGGATGTTTTGGCTTAGGAGATTTTTTTTTCAATTTACATTTTTTGACTGTTGTGTCAATGTTTTCTATGGTATCTTCTGCATCTGAGATTCTCTCTTCTATTTCTGATATTCTGTTGGTAATGCTTGCACCTATGACTCCTGATTTATTTCCTAGGTTTTCTATCTCCAGGGTTGTCTCCCTTTGTGATTTCTTTATTGTTTCTGTTTTCATTTCTAGATCCTGGATGGTTTTGTTCAATTCCTTCCCCTGTTTGGTTGTGTTTTCCTGTATTTCTTTAGGGTACTTTTGTGATTCATCTTTAAGGGCTTCTACCTGTTTGCCTGTGTTCTACTGTATTTCTTCAAGGGAGTTATTTATCTCCTTCTTAAAGTCCTCTATCATCATCATGAGATGTTATTTTAAATCTGAATCTTGCTTTTCCAGTGTGTTGGGGTGTCTAGGGCTTGCTGTGATGGAAAAACTGTGTTCTGATGATGCCAAATAGCCTTGGTTTCTGTAACTTAGGTTCTTGTGCTTGCCTCTCACCATCTGGTTATCTCTAGTGCTACCTGCCCTTGCAGTGTATGACTGGAGCCTGACCCTTCTCTGATCTTGGTTGTGTCATATCTCCTTAGAGTCCAGCTGTCTCTTTGATCTTGTGATTCTGGGATCCCGAGATTCTGGGTGTGTCAGAACTCCTGGGAGTCAAGTTGTCTCTGGGATCATAAAATCCTGGTATGATGAAGCTCCTGTGATCTTGTTGTGTCATTGTTCCTGGGAGTCAAGCTTTCTCTGGGTGTTGCAGAGTTGGTTGGGGAGCCACAGCCCTGGGTTTGCTCCAGGCACCAGGGCAAGCTGGAAAGATCCTTTGACTCTGATTGTGCAGGTTTTGAGTGTCCATGGTTCCTATGGGGGCTCCAGTTACCCTGGGTGTTGGGAAAGAAGTTGTGGCCTCAGCTGTGATCTTGAATGTTTCAGAGCTCCAGTGCTCCTGGGTGTGTCCAATCTCCTGGGAGTCAAGCTTCCTCTCTGGTCCTGTGATCCTGTGATCCTATGACTCTGTGATTCTGTGATCCTGTGACCCTGTGATCCTGTGATCCTGTGATCCCGTGATCCTGGGCATTTCAGAGCACCTGGGAGGCAGGCTCCCTCTGGGTATTGTGGGACAGTATGCAGAACCAGTGCCCAGGTTTGCTCTGGGTACAGTTTCAGAATTGAAGGAACCCATGCCAATGGCTGGGTGGAATTCCTTTGTCCCTTTATCCTGGTAGTCCCAGTTACTATGGGTGTTGGGGCAGATGTTGTGGCCTCCTTACCTGTGATCCTGGGCATGTTAGACCACCTGGGAGTCGAGCTTCCTCTGGGTGTTATGGGACTACGTGTAGAGCCAGCACCCAAGGTCTGCTCAGGGCACAGGCTCAGACCAGAAGGAACCCATGCCATTGACTGGGCAGAGGTTCCTGTGTCTCTGGATCCTGGGGTACCCAGTTACTCAGGACGTTGGGGCAGATGTTGTGGCTTGTGTGTAGCTACATATAGGTTTCAAATGTTCCAGTGGATTGTGCCCCACATATGTGCAGATGTGCAACACTAATTCCACATAGTGGATTATTTAAGACAGGACATGAATGTCAGGGGATGTGGTCGCAGTCGAAGAAGGGAAAGTAGAAAGAAATATGATAAAAGTACATTGTATACACATATGAATTCTCAAAGAATAAATTAAATATGTATCTAAGTGAGCTTACCACCAGCATTAATTTCTTCTGCTTCCTGACTTTGGATACAATGTGAACAGTTGTCTCATGGTCTTGCCACCATGCCTTCATGATATATTAAACTCTCTAATTGTGAACATAAACAAACCATTCCTGTCTTAGACAAAACAAACAAAAGAGTGATTTATAGATTAGTCTCAGCGCTGGAGGCTCCCGGTAGGAATAATGTACCTGCTTTTTTTTTTTTTTTTTTTTTATTATTAAGATTTGTCTGGATCCTAGATGGAAAAGAAACTTTGTGAAGGATCCAATTTCTAGGGATCAGCCCTGAAAATATACATAAAAACACTAAATGGAATCAACATGTTGCACTTCTAAATGTAGTTACATATATACAGGGGGGTGGGTAGGTATATAACAACAATAAATAATAAGAGGCCATGAATTTGAATTTGAAAAGCTGGAGGCAGACATGAGAGAGACTGGAGGAAGAAGAGAAAAATGATGTAATTATATTTCAATTAAAAAATAAATAAAAATAAAATTGAAAATAAATCCTAATGAACCAATTCTGCTCCCTGTGAACACATTTTAAAAAGTTGTATTACTTTATAATTCCTCTTGGATCCCCTATCATGCCAGCTGATGAGATGTCTTTCCAGTTCCCATTAGATTTCATTAATTTTTTTTGTAGAGTGAGCGCTAACATCTGCAAATAAGATGATGCACATGAAAAATGTTTTAAAGACTCATTTTAATTTTATAAGTATGTGTGCACACATGTGAATGAACATGCATATAATGGTGCCCAAGGAAGCCAGAAGAGGATGCTAGAAGCTTGAAGCTGGAATTACTGGTGCTTATGAGACATCTGAAATGGGTGTTAGTAACTGACCTTGGGTCTTCTGGAAGAGAAGCAAGTACTCTTAACTACTGAGCTGTTACTCCAGCCCTTAGAAATTTCTTTGGTTCTTGAAATGAACTCTAGGGACTTTGACATGCTAGAAAAGCACTTTATAAGACCATACTCTAGCCCTTGGGTTTTAAAAACAGGATCTCTCTGTGTAGCTCAGGTTGGCTTGTAATTTGTCAGTCGTCCTGCCTCAGCCTGCTGAGTGCTGGCATTGCAAGCTTGTGCAACCATGCCCAGCTACACTGGAAGTATGGAAGATAATCAGAATCCTGTGCACAGATGCCAGGCTACAGTTGGCCAGTGATGCCTCAGGCTGATGCCAGGCCACAGCTGGCCAGTGATGTCCCAGATCACTTCAAAAGTTTATCTTTATTATTTTTATTTATATATTTTTAAATTATTTTTGTAAAGACAGCTTTCTGCGGGGGCTTACTTTCCATCTTTAAGCTTTATCTATCTAAGTGGATAAACCAGTGCCTGTTAGCATCGTCACCAGTTAGTGTAAAGAATGATTTTCTAATTCATCTATTCCCATCACACCAGAAAGAAACCTTGTGCCCAGTAGTGGTCACTTCCTATCTTACTTCCAGTCATGGGCAGTCATTGGTTTACTCTCTGTCTTTATAAATTTGTCTTCTCTGGACATTTCATGGAGTTGCAATCATGCAGTACACCCACATTTTCTCAGTTACCCTAATATTTGTGAAGCCTATTTACACTTTAGCATGCCTCAGTGTCTCATGGCTCCTTATTGCCGAGCAACGTTCCACTGTATGCCTCCAGTGCATTTGCTTAGTATTCAATGCTTGATGGACAACTGAATTTTATTGCTTTAGGAGCGTACCCTAAAGAAATTCATGTCCTGGTTCACCAGAATGAAGCTAGGAGAACATTCACAACAGTGGCAACCCTGCTTTATTTTTATTATAATAAACATAGCGACCACTACAGCTTCCAGGCGAGCTTCAGATAATTGAGATACACAGGACGGATATATTTATATTTGGAAACACTGCTAGAGATACTGAGGAACAAAGTGCTTTATGGGCAGTATGATTTAGCTAAAGTAATCCCAGCTATGAGCAAATATTCACATCACATTACTCTTAGTGCCACTGACAGCCCTGTGTACCAGCACTTTGTTTCCAAGCACTGGATGCCTTGGTATGGTCGTCATACAGCATTTGGACCTAAGATCTAATTTATATGCATTTGAGTATTACAGTGAGTTTCCTTTTTAATGATTAGACCCACTAATGATCCAACTGTCATCTTAAATTACAGTTGATAGCACCTGAAACCCACTTCATTTACTTAAAAAAGTACAAGGTCCTTGCTAAAGTGAATTAAAGATGTCAGCAATGGAACCAGTGGGAGCAGAAATGATCATTCTGTGATATTCAAACCTCTTGTTCCATGAAGATTGTTTTAAAGACAGAGAAATTACTCCATATGCTGTGTGTGTTAGCATGGTAATTTAGGGAATATCTTCTTTTTAAAAGCTATTTGACCAAATCGCAAATTGAGCAGAAAAAAAAAATACTCACGTGCACGTAGGAGTTATTTTTCAATATTTGAAACCCGCACTATACAAAAATATTCTTTATCTTAACAAGGTAAAACTTCAAAAGTGTTGCAAAACCTGTTTCCACAAATTCATACTTAAGTACAAACTAAGTATGGTTATTTGGGGATGGCAATTTCTGAGACCACATTTCAAAACATAAGTAAACAATGTTATGGCTGGGTTGTTCTTGTTTTAAAACTAAAAAAAAAAAAATCACTGTAAAAACAAACTCAGCAATTCTTTCCTCAGAAGGACTTTGCACTCCGCGGGGGGGTGGGGGTGGGGGGACACAAAGCTTTGTGTAGGAAGGACAAACACAGAAAGGCTAAGCACATGAGTTCATGTGTGTGCTCACTTAGAGTGGAACTGCTGGGCCATAGAGAGGTCAAATCACCTCTCAGAGTGCATTGCTGGCATCTAAGAGTACCCAAGCTCTGCTTTCCTGTGATAGCTGCAACTGGTCAGAACATTTGTGTAAGAGAAGCGAAATGGATGAGTAAAAAATGAAGTCTCAGTCCATGTGGGCTGCTATAACAAAGATGCCTGAGTTAGATGGCTTTAACAGCATTCATTTCTTAGAGTTCTGGAAGCTGCAAAATTCAAAATGAAGATGTTACCAAGTCAGAGTCTGGTAGGGCCCATTTGCTGGTTCATAGATACCTTTTGTTTCAATGATAGAAGAGGTGAGGGAGCTCTCTAGAATAAATTGTGGTTTTCTCCTATATGATGGTTCTGGACCATTGTATAGTTTCTTACTTCAAGAGAGAAAAACCAGGGCACAATCACAATCAAAGCAAAACCAAACCAGACTACCAACAGAGCAAATGAATAAAGGTCCAGATTCTGAGATTCACACAAAACATTCTGGCTCCCCTAAAGGGTGTGAGTAACTTTTCCAGCACTGTCCTCTGCAGCACACACAGCTTGTCTTCTAGGCTCAGACTTGTTTCTTTCTACCTGTTTTTTGTCATCTCATGGTAGTGGCATCTCCAAACACTGGGGTCTTTTGCTGAAACTGGACTGCACTTTTACCAATAACCTCTCCTAGGCACTCTTCATGATACCAAGCCTCAACTTCTCTGCATTACCCCTTCAATCCTTGGCTTTCAGGTGATACTGAGGCTGTACCTTCTCCTATGACCTCTCATGACCTCTCACAGTGCCAAGACTCAGGTGCTCACCATAGCCCCGTCATGCCTCCAAATCCAGTACCACGCAGATGGCACTTGCATTACCAAGTTTTGCTGCCAGTGTAAGGTAGAACTGCCCCTGGAGCATAGCTTCTGTGTACTGGATATCAGGAAATGCTTCCCCCAAAGTGTCACCTCAGTGATGCTGGTCTTTTCTTAATCATCACTTTCTTAGCTCCAGCTGACCAGCATCAATTATCCCAGCAGAGCAAAGGTTTCACTCTAGTGTTCTGTTTTCTTGTTAATCTCAGAGGGTTCTTCAGCTCCAGCTGACCAGACCTCACAGATTCTTCACACAAATGGCCCAGCAGAATCTTCACTTTCCTCTGAAATTTCACAAGTCAGGCCTTCATAGTATGCACTGCTCTCAAGAGTCTTTTTTTCTTATTGTATATTTTATTTATTTACATTTCAAATGTTATCCCTGGTTTCCCCTCTGGAATCCCCCTATCCTATCTCCCCTCCTCCTGTTTCTATGAGGGTGCTCCACCACCCACCTACTTCTGCCTTGCCATTCTGGCATTCCCCTACACTGAGGCATGAAGCCTTCACAGGACTAAGGGCCTCTCCTCTCATTGATGCCCAACAAGGCCATCCTCTGCTACATATGTGACTGGAGCCATGGATCCCTCTATGTGTACTCTTTGGTCAGTGGTTTAGTTCCTAGGAGCTCTGGGGGGATCTGGTTGGTTGATACAATATCTTCAGTCCTTCCTCTAACTCCTCTATTGGGGACCCTGTGCTCAGTCCAATGGTTGGCTGATATCATTCACCTCTGTATTTGCCAGGCTCTGGCAGAGCTTCGAAGGAGACAGCTATAACAGGCTGCTGTCAGCAAGCACTTCTTGGCATCCACAATAGTGTCTGGGTTTGGTATCTGTATATGGAATGGATTCCCAGGTGGGGCAGTCTCTGGATGACCTTTCCTTCAGTCTCTGCTCCACACTTTGTCTCTGTATTTCCTCCCATGAGTATTTTGTTCCCCCTTCCAAGAAGAAATGAAGCATCCACACTTTGGTCTTCTTTCTTCTTGAGCTTCATGTGGTCTGTGAATTGTATCTTGGGAATTCTGAGCTTTTGGGCTAATATTCACTTATGAGTGAGTGCATACCATGTGTGTTCTTTTGTGACTGGGTTACCTCATTCAGAATGGTATTTTCCAGTTTCATCCATTTGCCTAAGAATTTCACAGAGTCATTGTTTTTAATAACTGAGTAGTATTCCATTGTGTAAATGTACCACATTTTCTGTATCCATTCCTCTGTTGAAGGACATCCGGGTTCTTTCCATCTTCTGGCTATTATAAATAAGGCTGCTATCAACATAGTAGACCATATGTCCTTCTTACATGTTGGAGCATCTTTTGGGTATATGCCCAGGAGTGGTATAGCTGTGTCTTCAGGTAGTACTATGTCTAATTTTCTGAGGAATTATCAGACTGATTTCCAGAGTGCTTGTATCAGTTTGCAATCCTACCAACAGTGGAAGAGTGTTTCTTTTTCTCCACATCCTCACCAGCATCTGCTGTCACCTGAGTTTTTGATCTTAGCTATTCTGACTGGTGTGAGGTGGAATCTCAGGGTCATTTTACCCTGCTCTCAACAGCCTTATTTCTCAAACTCAAACAGCACAGGCCACTGAGCTCTCAACGCCCAATGACTCTTCTAGCCCAAAGTTCCAAAGTCCTTCCACCACCCTCCTCAAATCAACACTGTCAGGTCTCTCACAACTATCTCCTACTACCCTGCTACCAATTTGTCCTTTAGGGTTAGGGTTTCTATTGCTGTGATGAAACACCATTGTGGGAAAAAGTTGCAGTGGACCATTGGCTGGGTCACAGGGAAGTCCTCCATGCTGGCCACAACATGGCTGGCTACAATAGACACGAGGGAGTCCATGGGTTTCCAAGAGTTTATTGTTCATAGTGAATGTAGATGGTCTGGGTGAACCCCCGTGAAACTCAGGGCAGACCTGAGTTAAATAGGATGGGAGAAAGGGGGAGGGGCTGGAGAAGAATGTTTAATTGGTTACACCCTCTGGCCTTCACACATCTCATTAGTATGTAAATCTCTCTAGGTCCTGAGCCTGTTGTCACACCCTCTACCTGTGCTCTTTGGGCAGTGCTGCATTGCCCTGAATGTGACTGAACAGTGTAGGTCAATGGAGTTCCACACCACGTGTTAGGAGCCTGGATTCTGGGAGCTGGGGTGGAATAGATGCCCGTCCCTCACAGGCAATGGACACCTGTTGGGTCTCCTGGCTATTTCCATCCAGCGCTTCAACTGAAACCAAGACCTCTTTTACGGCCCTACACACCATGACCAAAAGCAAACTGGGAAGGAAAAAGTTTATTCAACTTACACTTTCACATCATAGTCCATCATTAAGGGACCATCTTGACAGACCTTATAATAGAATTACTTTAAAAAATTCGCCAATTTCAAAATGTTTAGGTATTTTATTTATATAATTACTATATAAGTTTTAAAATAGGACTTTTTAGTTCAAAATATGATTAGATAGGGCAAGAATCTAGTGGCAGGAGCTGATGCAGAGTCATATAGAGGGGTGCTGCTTACTGGCTTGCTTCCCATGGCTTGCTTACCCTGCTTTCTTATAGAATTCAGGACCACCACCCCAGGGATGGCACCATACACAATGGGCTGAGCCCTCCCTATCCATATTGTTAGCTAAGAAAACAATTTTAGTCATTTACTTAATTGAGGCTCCTTCCTCTCAGATAACTTTAACTTGTATATAGTTGACATAGATCTATCCAGAGTAACCATCTTGCCAGACCTTATAATAGCATTACTTTAAAAATTTTATCTATTTGAAAATGTTTAGGTATTTTATCATATAATTATTATATGTTTTGACAATAACTAGAATTTTAATTTTATTTACTTCAGCTCTGCAAATTAATTTGCTGCCTGATGTTGTTCTCAGATGAGTTATGCTTCATCCCTTTCCCTACCCTTTTGTGTACCTGTTTATAATTTTAGAATTATATTTAGAATCAATTATGATCCCATACACCACACAAGAACACATGCTTTTTATTAAAATACAGAAACATGACAAATAAGATTTTATCTTAGGCCTCCATTTTCCCATTGAAGGACTGCCTCAGCTATCGCTATGACGTCTTCACCTCCG
Source organism: Arvicanthis niloticus (assembly GCF_011762505.2). Classification (NCBI taxonomy): domain Eukaryota; kingdom Metazoa; phylum Chordata; class Mammalia; order Rodentia; family Muridae; genus Arvicanthis; species Arvicanthis niloticus. The sequence goes on from NC_047660.1 coordinate 102,736,479, forward strand.
TATGGTTAATGCTTGTGATAGACTTGAGTATGTTTCAGAGGGGTTTTCTAGATGAGATTAATTGAGGTGGGAACACTGATCCTAACTGTGGGCTACACCACTCTATGGGCTAGGGTATTGGACTGAGGGAATAACAAGGAGAAAGCTAGCTGAGTAACAGTGCCCATCTCCCTCATGTCCTGACTGTGGATGCTGTAGGGCTGATGCCTCACCTTCCTGCCGCCATGCCATCCAAGCCCTGATGGATCGTATCTCTTCTAATTGTGAGCCACAGTAACTTCTTTCTTCCTTAAGTTGCTTCTTGTCAATAATCTTGGCAATTTGGGAGGTAAATAATAATATCCAAACTTTTCTATGCATTGACATATGTGTATATATTCCCAGAACCGATGTGGGGTTTTTTAATTTTTTATGATTTATTTTGACTACATGTTCCAAAATTCCCCCCTCTCTGTATCCCCTTAACAATTTGGCTCAGAAACTTTTTTTCCATGTTAGCACATTATATTTCTTTTACTCTTAAATTTGGCACTAGTATGTAACAGAAGGCATATGCAGTAGTTTGCCTGCTGATAGATGTGCAGATTCTCTCAAGATGTAAATAACTCAAAATTGCATTTTTGTATGTGAGTATATGTGTGCATATGTGTGTGTGCACATGTGTATGCATATGCGTGTCCTCAAGCATGCACATCGAGAAGCCAGAATTCAGCATAGGTATCTTCCTCTATGACTCTTCACCTTATTTATTGCCCACATATATGTAATCACACTATGTGCATGGCTGGTTCCCAAAGAAGCCAGACGTTTGCAGTGGATTCCATAGACCTGGAGTTATGGATAATTGAAAATTGCCATGTGGATAGTGGGAAGCAAATCTCCCAGGACCCTTGTCTCCTTTGGCCTAGTGCTGGTATTGCTTGCCTGTGCTGCCACACCTGGTTCTTTATGTGTGTTCTGGGGATTTGAACTCAGGCCCTCACGCTTCTTTAGCAAATACTTTACTGATGGAGCCCTTCTACTAAACCTCAGCTTTATTCACATCTATTATGTATAATTATGATTTTTCTCTAAGTACATGTTGAGTGCTGGAATTTGTCAAATTGTGTGAACATATAAATCTTGATAACTCCTATCTATTTATCTCCATAATATGTTTCTCAGTTGGTACATACCTGCAATGAATGTACAGCAACATTATACATTCACACTCCATGTATAGAAAACCATATATGTAATGCTAACAAGGATGGTGATTATTCTTCTGGACTTCACAATCAAATGTGATCATATGAATGGTTGCAATAGAAAGCAATCAAAATGATGCCTCAAATCTGGCTGAACTTGAAGGAGGAGTAGGTGTGGTTTTTGGCAGTGGAAGAAGTGTTACATACAGGATACCTTACTGAGTTCTTTCCTGACTCAGGAAACTCAGAGACCCTGAAGTAAAATGTCAATTTACTAATTGACAGGAGATTAGATATTCCAGAAGGTCAACATAAAATCCAATTATCAATCTCTGTTCAACTCACCTTACAGTAATCTAACCCAAATTATGATTAAATCTCATCTGGTCAAGCTTTTGAGAAAACAGATCCGTATTGCCATCCTCTGGGCACATAAAACAGACAAAGTCTCTCAACTGAAAAAGCAAATTTATAATTCAGATCAGTGAGTATGGAATGAAACAAGGCTAGTGAGATGTTCCATATCAGCACCTCCACCTGGCACATCAGATATCCCCATTCCTGGTCAGGCGGCTGCCTCCTGAGCCAAGACATCCTTTCCCAGACACTGCTGGCCTGAATCCAGTCAGCCGTGGCTGCTAGCACTTTTCTCTTGACTTTCAAGGATAGACATCTGCCAGCTGATGGACACATTTTTTCCCACTACAACTACACATTATTCTCCACAAAGAGTCTATGTTATTCAAGTCTAATAATAAAATCAATCATTCCAGCAGGTAACATTCACTTGTGTGATGTGCCAGACACAGTTAAGCACAGTGAACGTGCCCACTTTATTCTTTTTCAAATGTCTATTTCTACCTCATTTTTGTCTGTCATGTGTTGTTGGTTTGATGGTTTACTTAAGTGAGAGAACTCTTAGTTTATTTATATGATTTTGAACTCATACTCGGAATTGACACAACATATGGAAATGATTAAATACCATAGGAATTCCACCAGAAGGTCCCTTCTGATAAGAGTCTTCTCATGTAGGAAGAGAAGGGGTCTTGAAGCACAAATAGACTTGGTACTTCGCAGACAGGAGAACATTTCATATTTTTTTTTTTAAAAAATATTTAAGTGTTTTTGATCTGAAAGGCTAAGTTTCCATCTATGTGGAAAGTTTGTTTATATGAAACATCTCATTTCTTTTTTAAAAAATAAATCTTTCTTTTAAGATTAAGTTTTATTCTTGTTGATTTTGTGTATGTGTGCCTGCATGGGTATGTGCACATGAATACAGGTTTCCTTGGATCCAGAGGCATTGGATCCCTGCCCTGGCCTGCAGGGGATTCAACGAGGACCTAGGGAGGGGGCAAGAGAATGAAGGGACAAGAGACACAAAGAAGGAGAGCAAGTCTAGGGTTCTGATCAAGCTCTCAAATTGTATTATCAGGCGGCAGGTTATAAAGGCATAGCAAAACGAGAAGCTTAGGCAAGGATTATTGCTTAAGGCCATCTCATTATCATATCCTCATTGCCCAAGACCATCCCACTTTCTTAATTGGCTTCTGGGAAATACCAGACGTTCTTTCAATTCCTGGGACCTGAGACTGCAAACATCCTTTCTTGATCTTGTGCTTTAACTGACTAGTTTTTCCAGAACAGCCGGTAATTTCATGGGTTTGGCTTCCGGCTGACCCCCTACAGATGGAGTCTGTAGATAGATGTGAACTCGTAGTGTGAGTGCTAGGAACTGAACTTGGGTCCCCTGGAAGAGCAGCAGGTACTGGTAAACTCAGAGACTTTTTTTTCCAGTCCCAACACCTCATTTCTCAGTGATGCCTAATAATGAAGATATATATTCAAAGGAATTTGCTGTGAGGGTGAGGGAAAAAATATGGATTGTTTAGTTAGCATTTTCCCACTTGTTTGATTAAGCTAAATAAACATAATTGTATACACATAATGGACTCTGTAAGCCTTCTCATTATAATTGTGTTTCAAATACTTGTAAAATTTATGTGTTTGTTCCGTAGTGGTGGCACACACCTTTAGCCTTCATTCCAAGCACTCAGGAAGCAGAGGTAGGCGATCTCTGAGTTCAAGCCCAATCTGGTCTACAGAGGGAGCTGTAGGACAGCTACATAAAGAAACCTTGTCTCAAAGCCCAATAAATAAATAAGGTAAATAAATAAATAATAAGAAATACCTTCTCCTAACACCCATCACAGTATCTGAAAAGACCAAAAGGAAAGGCCCAAGCTGACAACTGAGGAGGAAATTCAAAGGCAGACAAGTCAAATTTCCAATGGAATTTCCATCTACCATCACTGATTCATCATTGATGAAGATACACTGAGAGTAGGATTGTGGGACTGACTGTATGTCAACTTGCCCTGCTTTTGCATCCCCAAAGTGAAGGGAAGAGCAGAAATCTCATGTACTGAAAAGAACTCTCTATACTGAAAAGTAGCCTCTCTAACTCAGTTTGTCAACCTTGACATCATTGACATTAGCACTACTGGTTCTATTGCTCTTATTTTTTTTTTTTTTAGTGTGTATGTGTTTGTGCCTCTGTGTGTGTGTGTGTGTGTATGTGTGTGTAAAGCACATCTATGTGTCATAGTACATATGTGAAGTTCAGAGGCCTTTCTGTGGGAGTTGTTCTTTCCTCTATCATGTAGGTCCCAGAAATCAAACTGAGGCCATCTGGGTCATCAGACTTGGCAGCAGGTGACCTTACCTACTGAGACATTATACACCAAAAGATGCTGAGTAGAGTCTGACCACTAGATATTTGCAGTGTTCCCATCCTCCGCCTCAGTTGTGACAACCAAAATTATATATAGATATTGCCACATATCTCTTGAGCCCCTACTCCAGAGTCACTGCTGTAATGGAACAGAATGACCAGAGACTAGAAATTCTTCTCAGCCACATCTCTTCTGAGACCCATCATTTTACTCTTTATGGAAGGGTGGGAAGACCACAACATCTTAACTGGAGTATGTTATCCTAAAAAAGTTAGGAAAGAGCATCAGAACTAAGATGCCGTGTGGTGCTAGCAGTGACTGAGCTGCTGTTGAGAGGGTGAGAACAAAGAAATTTCCCTGGGGGTAGAAACATTTACCCTGATGTAAGGCATTATGTGATGGTTTGAATATGCTTAACCCAGGGAGTGACACTAGTGGGAAATGTGGCCTTTTTTGGAAGAAGTGTGTCATTGAGGGCTTGAGTTTTAGGACCCTCACTCTAGCTGCATGGAAGCCAGTCTTCTCGTAGCAATTTTCAGATGAAGATGTAGAACTCTCAGCTCTGTCTGCACCATGCCTGCTTGGATACTACCATGCTCTCACATTGATGGTAATGGACTGAACCTCTGAACATGTAAGCTATCTCCAATTAAATGTTAACCTTATAAGAGTTGTCTTGGTCATGGTGTCTGTTCACAGCAGTATAAAACCCTAAGACACATGGTTACACATATATTGAAATTCTTTTGAGTTCAACTGTTAAGTGTATGCATTTTATGTTATTGACATTATGTCTCAGCAATAATAGCAATAGTAAAAATGTGCTCATGAGGAAGAGAAACCAACATGGGCAGACAAAGGAGAAAAGGCAAAAAGCCCGAAGAGAGACAGGTAGGCCATAGCTCTACATACGAAGGGGTATGAACATTCTCAAATGAATGTGCAGTTTAGGAAGGTGAATAGATTTTCTTCCAGTCCCTACTGATGGCTCTACACACTCTGAATGAAGCAAAGTAAAATTAGCATTAAAAGCCTAAGCTGCTATTTAGCTTATCACCAGAATGGAGGATAATAGATCTGCTTGAAAGAATGCAAGAAATGGCTCACCTATGACACGCCCACAGAAACCAAATACACATGCCTGATTGGAAGCTGGCAGGAATCTACTCCTACAATGTTGTGCTAATCTGCATAGACACTACTTTTGAAGGTAGAAAATTTTCTGCTTCTCATTCTTCCAGGGACATCAACTTTTCTAAATCTACATACCAGTATTCTAGAAAATCCTGAGGATGGGGTAAAATGCAGAAGGCCAGAAAGGGTTCATTGTTCTTGAAAATGAATGCCACACTAGTAAAGCATCATGTCTAGAATAGCAACAGTGAACACAAAGTATGCACAGGGTCATGTGCATAGGATAGTTAGAATTCCAGAGAAGTAATTGAAATGGGGTAGATAGGGTTGAGAGCTCAGTCCCACATGACCTATCTAATGGAAGAGCTAACTGGCATGTGGCTGTTATTCTCATCTCTACTTCTGACCTGTTACCTTTAGTGACCTCTGTGTGGAGACTACGAGGCTGCTGCTTTTAGATTTCTTTCTCTCTTTATACTCAGAACTGCCACCAACGTCCTCAATATACCTCCTGGTTTTGTGTGGCAAAATTTCCTTGATTCACTCATTCGTGCATTCATTCATTTATGTACACATATATTCATGCATGCATGCATGCATTCATTTATGTACACATATATTCATGCATGCATGCATGCATTCATTTATGTACACATATATTCATGCATGCATGCATTCATTCATCTAGTCATTTTCATCCATTCATCTACTCACACTTATTTGATTTTTTCTAGGCATTGCTTTATAGATGAGAGTTATAGCAGCACACTGGACAGACGATATTCTTATTATTTTGAAGCTTGTTCCTGGTGGAGAAAATGGGGTGAGTGAATAATTAAATATGAATGTATTGGGGGTTGATAAATGCTATCATGAAAACAAAACGCGGGGCTGAAACATTGACCGGGTGAGCAACATTGAAAAGATGTAGTTGTTTGCCTATGAAGGGAGAATTCCAAAGATCCAGAAAGAGCCCTAAATTCATTGGGTTCAGTGGATGTTGCATTGTGAATGGCCTGAGAGCTCAAATGTGTATCTGTTCACTAATGGATTCATTCCTATAGCAAAAATCCTTAAGTGACCCTTGCGACTCGGGGTAGTCACAAACATTGATGCCTTAGCTGGCTCATGCTCAGCTTCCCCAAACTGCTCATACTAGTTGATTTTATGATTCCATGTAGTGATTGAAAAATATATCTGCAAGAGGACAAATACCCTCTTCTGAGTATTGTCTGCAGTGTGACATTGTGAATCCAAAACAAATAGCATCACATTCAATACTATGTGTTCATTTTGAACAACAAAGTCCAATAAAAAGAGCATCACTCTGACTATTTACTTGAAAGCTTCCTGTGGGATAAATCTCCCCAGACAGAAATTCTGATAGAAATTTCTAAGTATTATTTATCTAGGTCAAGTAATATTTTTCTGACCTCTAATAAGCCCTTAATCAAATGTGTCCATATTTAGTCAAGAACTATTTAGTAGCTGTGTCTGTGCACCATCATATACTTTCTGTAATTGCATGTTATTAAGGATGAAATGAAAAGCAGAAGCTCTAGCTCTTAGCTCCATCATCTAATGATCCTTTGGCCTTACAGTGGTAATAATGGTAGTTAGTATTTATGACAGCTAGCTCAACCCCAGCATTACACTTACTTTTCAGTTACACACAACGTATTTAATATTTGCCTCTGGAAAGAAGTGATTCATCACTATGTCCTTTATGCAGCTGAGAAACAGAGACATAATCAGGATTTGACACTTTCCCAAGGTCACATTTTGTGCAACTTCATTGAATTTCAGACTGTGCCTGCCTGGGCTACAGTCACATATTCATAGAACACTCTGCCTCTTTGGCCCTGTTTCCTTGCCTATATTTGTCTTCCTCTCCTAGGTAACTGGAAATTCCGGGGATCTGCACAGACTGTTTCCAGACTTGGTGTGGGAGTGAAGAGGGTCTGGCTTTCAGCCAAGGATTTAGAGCAAAGTAGGGCAGGAGCCAGAGATGCAGGCCAGAGGAGGGCCAATGTGTGTGTGTGTGTGTGTGTGTGTGTGTGTGTGTGTGTGTGTGTGCAGCAGAAAGTCTGCAAGACTGAGCATGCAAATTTGGGTGGCAAGTTAGAAATATTGTTAGAGTCGGAGAGGACAAGTGATGGTAATTTATCAGAGGATGTCCAGAGCACAGGATGCTGGGGTGGAGTGAGGCTGCAGAGGTTTCAGATACTCTTTTCACTGGCCATTCATGACACAGAAGTGATAATGGTAGAAGATGTTTGTTCCTGCTGAGGTGCCACACACTCTTCTTGCCTGCCGTTCATGACATAGGCACAGTGACAGCTCCTGCTTATGATTTCATGGATAGCAAATGAGAACATTTTCAAGCTTTAAGGTGAGATTTTATTCCAAAAAATTGTCTGCGTTTATGCACACTGGGACCATGTGAATCTAAGCCTCTGTGTCTCACAGTACCTTGACCTAGGATGCAACAGTTAGGTACAGGAGTAAACGGAAGGTAAGAATTTGTTTGGATATCAGATCAGATAACTTTCTGGCTTTGTCACACTATTGAAGGAAGATACTACATGTGTAATAGAAGGACCAGTAACACTGCAAGATGAAATTCTAGTTGGTTTATAGGTGATTGTAGGTGACATGTTGATAGAAGGGATACCTGATTTAAAGCACATTGTGCTTATACCAGTCCAAGAACTGTCTGCAAGCAACCTCAAGTTCATCACCCTCAACTCCAACCTTGGATACCAAAACAAAAGAAAACAAAACAAAACCAACAAAACCAAAATAGAGCCTAATGGGTAGATGTTCAGTTCTGCCCATCAAGAGATTATAATGGGTTTTAATGTAGACATTTGAAAATATTGTCTGTCCTGGGCTTGTAGTTCTGATAACCCTAGTCCTTCCTGCTCACTCACATGTTTTTCTAGGCACAAGCCAAGGACTTTCTTTCCTCACTATAGATCTGTTATATAAATGTAACCACTGATAAAATTTTGAGGTTCCCTTGTACCACTGGAAGGGCAGGTCAACTGTACCACCATTCCAGTTGAAGCAGCCACTTATGGGAATTTCTGTTTCTAGTTGCCCATCAGTTTTCTTTAGTGGCAAATCCCCCCTACCCCAGGATTTAAGGACTGCCCCTCTCTGTGAGGCAATGTCCATAGCACATCAGGGTATTGTATTGATATGCAGAACACATAGAGAGGATCGCTGATTACATGTTTGCATCCCAGTCTGCCCAGTATTATGCCATAGGCTCATGTGTAACATGCTGCGGGGACTGTTCTAGTTAGCTTTAATTGTCAACACTGCCTAGAATCACCTGAAAAAAAAGAAAATTATCCAACTGAATAATTAATTGTCTTTATCAGGTTGGTGTAGATTATTTAGACTGTTAATTCAAGTAGAGGCCCAGCCCATTATCAGTGGTATCATTTCCTGGGAAGTTCTCTAGGACTCCAGATGGACATGAACGTAAGTCTGAATGAGCCAAATGGTGAGCCAGCAAGCAGCATTTCTCTGTGATTTTAGCTTCAAGTTCTTGCTTGGGCTCTTGCCCTGACCTCTCTCAATAGTAGACACTGACCTGGGAGTATGAGCCAAATAAAACCTTTCTGTCTTTAAATTTTTCTCTTGGTCCGAGTGTTTTATCACAAAACCACAAAGGAAACTAGAACAGGGTATGTTATACTCTCTGCAACCTAGGATTAACCTGAGATTAACACCACAGGGAAGCAGCTGGCTTCAGACTGAATCTACAAGGTGATAACTGGTAGGGCTGTAAAACTTGTTCCTGATGAAGCTGACAGAAAGAGCAAGAGTGGGCAGAGACTAGTGATTACTTGGCATGAAGGCTTGGCAAAAACAGATCACCAGGAGTAGAAAGCTGGAAGTATTGTAGCTTCCTCAGTCCTGGGGAGAAGCAAGACCTAGACAGTTTTGTGCTGGGCATGCCTTTAGTTCCCTTGTCAAGTCATTGGCTGAATAGCGATTAGGTATTTACACCAACCAGCCTCAAGGCATAACCCAAGAGGATGAGCACAAGGGTGCTGTTTCAGTGGAGTCAGCCTCCTGTGGTAGAGGAATCATCACTCCTGCACATGCCCTGAATCACTCTATCCTGAGTAAAGGAAAGAAGCAGAGGAACTAGTGAAAAGACCCTGAAGTAGAAAAAATGGAAAAGGCATGCCTCGTGAAGTAGAGAAAAGAGTGAAGAGTTAAAAATACAGACCAATGTGGGGCTGGAGAGATAACTCATCCAGCATTCACAAGGCTGCTCACAACTGTCTGTAGCTTCAGTTCTAGGGGACCTGACCTTCCTGTTTGTACCTTACAAGCACTGCATGTATGTGGAGTACAGGCACACATGCAGGTGTATGCCTATACACATAAAATAGAAACATTTTGAAGAAGAAAATGGAAATAGCCTGGATAGCCAAGGAGCAGAGAGCAGTGACTGATCAGAGACAACAGGACTATAAAAGGGCCAGGGCAAAATGGTAAATGCAACATTCAAACATCACAGCGAATACCTTCCTCAAGCTATCAGAATTTATACAGAAATGATTCACTTAGCACCTATGTGCATTAGTGAAAAGATTCAGGCAGAGCCTGGGAATTTCAAACTTTTCACATACTTCCAATTGTCTTGTAAGAAAAACAGGAGGTCTATAGGTGGGAGGGCTATACTTCTCACAGCATTTTCTAGATGGTATGTAAATTTAAAAGTTCATAGAGTACAGCTTCACATGAGGCAAAGACGTGCTATAAGAACTGTGCAAGAATCTGATTGCAACAAACTTTGACAGTGCAAAGCTGAAGTCCAGTGATGCAGAGAAACCACTTTGCAAAAGGGCTTACGTCAAACATAAGGCATGCATGAATTAAGTTTGAAGCATCATTGCAAGAGCTAGGATATAGCACGGTGGTAACACATTTGTCTGAGGAGCACAAGGGCCTAGGTTTGGCCCTCAGTGCACACGTGCACACACACACACATACAGGGCAACTACGATCTTAAGATCAAAGAACACATAAGAAACCAATTTTGAGGGTGATATAGCTGGTAGTAAACTTGTCATGGTGGGTTGTATGTGTTCATTCAACTATGACATACAGGACACATAGACAGCAGCTGGATGAGTATGTGATCTCTAACATCTGTCTAGAAATAACTTGGGGATTTATAATCAGATGACATGATTCCATTTCTCCTTTTACTAAGAAAGCTGAAACAGTAGGAGGGCCAAAGTGGGAGTTTCTGTTGCCCTTATTCTTGTTTGTCATAAAGCAGGGTCAAGTCATTACTGTATGCACCATAACAAGGCCTGTGGAGAACCTTGAGTAAGTAATTCTGAGGTCATGTCTTTAGGCAGTGATGGGCACGCTTAGGTAGACAAGCAATTCTTTTGTGTGTCAGGACCCTTCACAGCAGCACCTTTTTGTGTGTTCTCTCCTCATCCCCACAGTAGTCTGAATAACTCTTTTTTTTTTTTTTTTTGCCTTATTCTCATGGACTTATAGGAGCCACTGAATGATATACTATAGTTAAGCTTTTTATTCATGGAGAACCTATTATAAATTGACGAAAAACTCTAGCTCCTTTGAGATGATTACTTAACCCTGAGGTACTCTGCTGGATTTCAAGGTGTCAGTATCTAAAGGGCATTGCTCTGCAGAGGTCTGGAGAAACAGGCTGCTTGGAGATTGCTTGAGACTCAGCAATCAGAGTGGCCTTATATCATAGTCATCACGGAAGCTGTGGAAAACGAGCAGAAACATTTTGAACAGTTAATCCCAGAAGCTCTTCAATAAAGAAGGTCTGCTGTGGATCAGGGATGGAAATTAAGGCAGCCCCAGGAACATTTTAGAGAAAGAGGCTTACTGTGGACTGAGTATGAAATCGATTTGCCACAAGCTTGGTGGCATAGTATATTTATTTGCCAATCACTTTATCATAACTTTACACATTATACTATCCTTTACAAGGTAGCAGGTTGTTTCCAGATACAGGTTACCGTCTAGAGGAAGTGGGTATCTTTGTTCTGGGAAATGTTTCAGACACTCTTAAAGGAATGGGATTTGTCTCCCTCCTGAACTTGACCTTGGTTTAAAATTCATGTGGCAGTGGGCCCAGGATTCTCTAGAACTTTCTCTGCTCTACATAAGTGGGTCAGGAGAGCAAAGCTCTGCTCTTTGCTTCTGACTGTGTATTGTATCCACAGCGTATTTGATTCTCTGTTGAAGAAGGTGAGAGAGGTTATTTTTCCTGTGCATTGTCTACTTTGTGAACTACAGGAATGCATTTTAGCTGACTTTCCCTTTAAAAAGACAGGTGCCAGAATGGGTATCCTCCCTTTATGACTAATTTCAAATCAGAGGACTAAGGATTGACTAAACAAAGGTTAATGTATTTCAAAGTCACAGGCATTATTTTCATTATTATTCATTTCTTCATTGTCAGTATCTTTATTAAATAAATAATTTTGGCTGTACATTACTGTTTTCTGAATAAGTAAAATAACAATGGCATGAAACATAATTATCCTTTAAAAGGATCTTTAAGTGACATGTTCATCTCTGCTAGCATCTGCATAAATTTATTTTATTTTTAATATTACTGTGATCTAAGTGTTTTCAGAATAGTCTAATCAACATAAATGTACACATATAAAATATACATACATTTTCAAACTAGCTTGTTCAGTTCCATCACATTAATATGCCAAAGGACTTAATTCATCATGTGGTTCTGGTTCTTTCATTGGCAAACAGCTCTTGCAGTGTCACAGTTGTCAGAGGAAGAACAATAGTCAGGCTGTTCAACTTCATGTATGTATTGACAAACATTTGTCCTTCCTTTTGTCTTTTCGTCCATTGCACAGCAGAGGAGGGACATGGTCTTCTTTACCTTTTGTTAAAATGACTTCTGCTAAGCTGAGAACAAATCATAGACAACAAGAGAAGAAGCAGGAAGGTCAGTTAGGAAGCTGTTCATCGATATAAGAAAGAGATGGAACTGTGTGGCCCAGGATGCCAGGGTAGACAAGGAGGACCCTGATCAACTTTCAAAAGATGAGCAAGCCCGACATGTTGGAACTGGGAAATGAGAAAACCTAAGGAGATGGCAAATGTCAACTTTATCTTAAGAGACAGTGGGATTCCATGGAGCCATCCAGGGGACCAAACGGGGGCAGGGAGGAGCAATCTCGTGAGCTAACTAGAGTTACTCTGCATGGCTGTTGTGTGTATCAGCTATCTGTAAATACAGCTGATCTTGAAACTGACCGGATGTGAAAACCATGCAGAGTACTTTAAAAGGTTATCGATGGTTGAGCCTACCATCTAAATTCTAACCACATTTTAGGGGTGGGGGGGCTTGGCCTATGGTCCAGGAAGCTGACTCCTTCATCAACCACGGCTGGGAATTCACCGTGTTAACATTTTTTATGAAACAATTTAAAAAGAGACGAGCTAGTGTTAGACCTAGAAATCAGCGATGGATTTTACATTTCAAATTCTTACCTTTCCATGCCCAGGATGTAAAACCTGAATTTCTTTGAAGGAATATCTTCCTCGGCTCCTTGCCTTAACAGTGGAGACACCTGTCCCCTGCCACTCAAGGCCATCTTCCAAGATCTCTTGTCTCCTTACCCTGGTGTAGACAGATGGTCACTTTTGACTGCAATCCAAATGGTTGGACACTTAAATGTCAAAACCAGTGACAGGTGACTTGCTGGAGCACTAGTAGCTTTGTTAACAGTTGCCCCTATGATTTTCCAACCACAAAATGATTCTGGAGTTCTGTTTCATGTCTCTCAGCCCCTGAGACACACTGGCCTTTATAGTCAATTCTCAAGCTTACTTTTCCTTGATTCTGTCAGGTCTCTTCTTCTTACCTTCAATCACATTGATAAATTAAATTCCCCGCTGTTTAAATAAAGCCAGTGCATGTAGCCAAGATCACCACTGACATGAAATGCTTAGGTGGCACTCTTTCCTGCCTTTGTAGCCTGTATCATTCTGGCCCATTCATTTGGCAACTGTACACTGTGATTCATGTGTTGGAAAAGAACAAACAGCAACAATAATGATCCATTGAACTCTGCTTATTCAGTGGGGAATAGATAGCGATAAGCTGGTGCCAGGACCTCTCAGAAGTTCTGACGATCATTTACGAACTGGCACAGCTACCAATAACAGTAATTTTTAATTATCTACTTCTAGAAATTACAAAAGTTTAATCTAACACCTCTTATATGTCAAGTGTTTGGTTGAAAAACAATGTGTATGTTACGGTAAAGACTGACACAGGTACCCGGGCAGAATACCAGTGTTATGGCACATTCTGGGTCTCCAGAGGAAGAGGAATATGTGCTATCTGTGATCTCCAGGAAACAGAGCTCAGTGTGGTATTTAAAGTGTAAAAGATTCATTGTAGGAATCCAACTGTGAAGACTAAAGGAGGGGGTCACAGAAGGGTCAGACTCTTGAGGTCAGCCTATAAGTATGGAATGAGAGGGGCAGTAACAAGGATTTGTGGGATCTCAGATTGCAAGGCAGCTCTGAGAATGGGGTGGTTAGAATCTTGTCAACTTGACACAAGGTAGAGTCATCTGGCAAGATCGAACCTCAACTGAGAAATGGTTCTGCCTGCACCTTGGGTCATTTACTTGATTGGCGGTTGATGTGGGTGGGCTCAGCTCTCTGTGGGCGGTGCTACTTACCCCTGTAGGGGTTAGTTGGGGTCCACCTAGGACAGCTGGCAGAGACACGAGCCTAGCATAGCAGCCCTCTAAGAAGCTCTACTGAGCAGCTGACTGAGACAGATGCAGATACCCACAGATAAACATTGGATAGAGGTCGGGGACCCCTATGGAAGAATTAGGGGAAGGAATGGAAGTCTTCAAGGAGGTGGCAACCCTACAGGAAGACCAAGAGTGTCAACTAACCTGGATGTCTGGGAGCTTCCAGAGACTGAGCCACTAACCAAAGAGCATACACAGGCTGGTCTGAGGCCCCTGTACGTATGTAGCAGAGGGCTGTTATATCTGGGCTCAGTGGGAGAGGATGAGATTAATTCTGAAGAGATTTGATGCCCCAGGGTGGGAGGACATAGTGGGGGGTCTTCCCTCTCAGAGATTAAAAGGAAGGGGATGAGGGGAAGAACTCTGTGAAAGGGTTCAGGATTCAGGCAGCATTTGGGCCATGCCCTACCTCCCAGCTAGCTAATGTTTTCCTGAAGTGAAATGTACAATGCACAGGAAGCCATAGGAGGCAAGGGAAGAGAAATTTTACTTTTCTAGTTTCAAGGCTGCCCTCTCCTGCCTGCCTTGATCACATAGGGCGAAAAGTAAACCTTGTGTGTGCTGTTGCTCTGGTTCTGTGCAGTTTAACTTTAGTCTGTTAGGGATGGTGAGTCTTTTCTGAAACATTAATGTGTTTTCTTTTCTTTGAGGAGGGAACAGAGGTAGACTGGGGAGAACCCAGTCTTTGTTGAAGGATGTTTGAGAGCGTTGGCTCCACCCTTTTGACCTGTTCATATTGTCCTTTTTGTCCCCCTTTTTATGTATCAATTTTGGCTCTTTCTGTATGGAACTGTTTTTTTGTTTTTTACAAGTTCACACATTCTTTAAATGGTTACTCTGGTATCAAATTCTTCAGTAGTCACTCATGTTATTCTGCATCTATTCACACTCAGAAGCTGCCTCCTCTCTTCTCGTGCTTCATCATTCTGTAACCTACCTTAGGCTGACATCATGCTTAGTATTCTATAGAATTCCATGGGTCAAGGCAGCCAAAGATTGGATTTCTCTCCTGGAATTTCCTGGTCAGAACGCTATGGCCTTTGCTAGTCAGAGGTGCTTGTTCTGTGTGGACTGTTCTGTGCATTGGAAGTCTTCTTATCTCTGTTCTCCAAAGAGTTTAATTGTTTTCAGTCCTTTCGGTTGCTCTTACTTCCAGACAAACTCTGGAAGCAGAATTTGTGCAAAGAGCTTATTAAGGAAGAGATCCCAGGAAAACTGGGACAGAGATGAGGCAAGTGGAGCAAGATAGGAAAAGAATCAAGGAAGAGGGTTGTTTCAGCGTAGACAGGCTCGACAGAAGGCCTAGGTCCAGCCGTCACTGATTGGGATATTCCAATGCAAGGTTGTTGTTACTGATGGTATTTTTATGTGTGTGTGGTTGTTGGTATGTGTTTGTGTGGGTCGTTGTTGGTATGTGTATGTGTGGGTAGTTGGTATGTGCATGTGTAGGTGGTTGTTGATGTGTGTGTGTGTGGTTGCTGATGTTTCTGTGTGTGTGTTCATGAAAATGGTCATGGTGAGGGTATTTGGTGTGAACACGTGAGATGTGAACTCCCAAGCTGTTTCAGCTGCTTGTACTTATTTATAGGCAAAGTAGTCCAGCAGCTCAAAAGAAATCTTCATTTCTGTCGACTATAGTAGTTATAAGCTCTTCTGAAAACACACACCAAAACAAAACCACTCAGGAACCAGGCCATGGTCACTCAGCACTAGTCAGAACATTCAGAGGGCTACGTAGAGCTCAGGCTAGGTCTGTGCAGTGCCACAGTGGGAACAGCAGTACAACAGGATGGACAGAAGTACCGTGGAAGGAGGAAGACAGTGAGTTCGACTGATCACCGAGTGGTTCTTTGCAGACCTGTTTTTCTGGAAATCTCACAGTGCTAGGAGAAACAGCTCTAAGAATTCCAGTGTGAGTTTCTGGAAGCTGGCACAAGGGACCACTTCTAGCCTCTGGCCCAAGAATTCCTTCCTGAGACCAGCTATGTACCTCAACTATACTCAGAGACCTGGCCTGTAGCTGGAAATCACATGTGTCTCTCCCCCTCCCCCCTCCCCTCTCCCCTCTTCCCTCTCCCCTCTCCCTCCCCCATCCCCTCTCCCCCTCCCCCTCCCTCTCCCTCTCTTCCTCCCACTCCCTCTCCCCTCCCTCTCCCCCTCTCCCCTCCCTCTCCCCCTCTCCCCCTCCCCCTCCCCCCTCCCCTCTCCCCCTCCCCTCTCCCTCTCCCCCCTCCCCCTCCCCTCCCTCTCCCTCTCCCCCCTCCCCTCTCCCCCTCCCCTCTCCCTCTCCCCCTCCCCCTCCCCTCCCTCTCCCCCTCCCCCCTCCTCTCCCCCCTCCCTCCCTCTCCCCCTCCCCTCCCTCTCCTCCCTCCCCCTCCCCTCTTCCCCTCCCCCTCCCCTCTTCCCCTCCCCCTCCCTCTCCCCCTCTCCCCCTCTCCCCCTCTCCACCTCTCCCCCTCTCCCCCCTCTCTCCCCCTCTCTCTCCCCTCTCTCCCCCTCTCTCCCCCTCTCTCTCCCCTCTCTCCCCCCTCTTCCCCCTCTCTCCCCCTCTCCCCCCTCTCTCTCCCTCTCTCCCCTCTCCCCTCTCCCCTCCTCTCCCCTCTCCCCTCCTCTCCCCTCTCCCCTCTCCCCTCTCCCCTCCTCTCCCCTCTCCCCTCCTCTCCCCTCTCCCCTCTCTCCTCCTCTCCCCTCTCCCCTCCTCTCCCCTCTCCCCTCTCCCCTCCTCTCCCCTCTCCCCTCTCCCCTCCTCTCCCCTCTCCCCTCCTCTCCCCTCTCCCCTCTCCCCTCCTCTCCCCTCTCCCCTCCTCTCCCCTCTCCCCTCCTCTCCCCTCCTCTCCCCTCTCCCCTCTCCCCTCCTCTCCCCTCTCCCCTCTCCCCTCCTCTCCCCTCTCCCCTCTCCCCTCCTCTCCCCTCTCCCCCTCTCCCCTCCTCTCCCCTCTCCCCTCCTCTCCCCTCTCCCCTCCTCTCCCCTCTCCCCTCTCCCCTCCTCTCCCCTCTCCCCTCTCCCCTCCTCTCCCCTCCTCTCCCCTCCTCTCCCTCCTCTCCCCTCCTCTCCCCTCCTCTCCCCTCCTCTCCCCTTCTCTCCCCTCCTCTCCCCTCCTCTCCCCTCCTCTCCCCTCCTCTCCCCTCCTCTCCCCTCTCCTCCCCTCTCCCCTCTCCCCTCTCCCCTCTCCCCTCTCCCCTCTCTCCCCTCTCCCCTCTCCTCCCCTCTCCCCTCTCCCCTCTCCCCTCTCCCCTCTCCCCTCTCCCCTCTCCCCTCTCCCCTCTCCCCTCTCCCCTCTCCCTCTCCCCTCTCCCCTCTCCCCTCTCCCCTCTCCCCTCTCCCCTCTCCCCTCTCCTCCCCTCTCCCCTCTCCCCTCTCCCCTCTCCCCTCTCCCCTCTCCCCTCTCCCCTCTCCCCTCTCCCCTCTCCCCTCTCCCCTCTCCCCTCTCCCCTCTCCCCTCTCCCCTCTCCCCTCTCCCCTCTCCCCTCTCCCCTCTCCCCTCTCCCCTCTCCCCTCTCCCCTCTCCCCTCTCCCCTCTCCCCTCTCCCCTCTCCCCTCTCCCCTCTCCCCTCTCCCCTCTCCCCTCTCCCCTCTCTCCCCTCTCCCCTCTCTCCCCTCTCCCCTCTCCCCTCTCCCCTCTCCCCTCTCTCTCCCCTCTCCCCTCTCCCCTCCTCTCCCCTCTCCCCTCTCCCCTCTCCCCTCCTCTCCCCTCTCCCCTCTCTCCCCTCTCCCCTCTCCCCTCTCCCCTCTCCCCTCTCTCCTCTCCCCTCTCCCCTCCTCTCCCCTCTCCCCTCTCCCCTCCTCTCCCCTCTCCCCTCTCCCCTCTCCCCTCCTCTCCCCTCTCCCCTCTCCCCTCCTCTCCCCTCTCCCCTCTCCCCTCCTCTCCCCTCTCCTCTCTCCTCTCTCCTCTCCTCTCTCCTCTCCTTCTCTTCTCCTCTCCCTCTCCCCTCTCCCTCTCCCCTCTTCCTCTCCCCTCTCCCTCTCCCCTCTCCCTCTCCCCTCTTGTCTCCCTCTCCTCTCCCTCTCCTCTTCTCCTCTTCTCCTCTTCTCCTCTTCTCTCCTCCCCTCCCCTCTCCTCCCTCCTCTCCCCTCCCCTCCCCTCTCCTCCTCTCCCCTCTCCCCTCTCCTCTCCTCCCCCTCTCCTCCCCCCTCCTCTCCTCTCCCCCGTCTCCTCTCCCCCCTCGTCTCCTCTCCTCCCTCCCTCATCTCCTCTTCACCCTCCCCCATCTCCTCTCCTCCCCCCAGTCTCCTCTCCTCTCCTCCCCCCTCTCCTCTCCCCCCTCTCATCTCCCTCCTCTCCTCTCCCCCCTCCTCTTCCCCCTCTCCCCCCCCATGCATGCATAACTTCCCCTCACTGCTACCAGTAACTTGAAATGACTGTTTTGCTGTGTCCTTTGGGTTGAGATTTTCTAATTTTAATCATGAACTTAATTTGATAGTTTTAAAATGGAAAAGGAGAATCCGCGTATTAAGTAACAGGAAACTCCTGAATAAAATGTAATTTTTGTAAGTCTTAAAAGAACATCAAATGCAGGCTGCATAGCAGTATACTCCAGGCTCAGAATATTGAAAGCAGATGGATAATATCAGTCATTCAGTTCCAATACATAAAGATGACTGATTTCTAATATTTTAACTTTCATATTTAACATTTCTTTTATCTACATTTTCTTATATATGTAGCAGCTTGTTGTGATAATAAAATTTGTCTAAAATTTCCTTGATTCTCTTTCCTCCAAACAGTGGCCCCTGCTTTCTCCTCTTGAGTGTGAGGATGATTGGCTGACTCACTTTCCAATGAACAAACAGTGGTAGAAGCAGGGGACCATGACACTAGACATTATGTCAGCAGACACCTGCTGCTGGTCATCTGTCCCATGTAAGCCAGCTAACATGTCGCAGGGTATGCTTAAGCCTTTTCACATGCTGAGCCTGTGGAAAAAGCCACGTGACAACCTCTGCCACAGCCTCCTGATGGGTATCTGTCCCCAGTCCAGGCAAGTGAGTCTTTCAGAAGAAGATACTATAGCCACAGAAAAGGTCAGCCCTGGCCATGGTTCTGACTAGAACTTCCTGAAAGACTGAAATCACCCAACTCCTTACCCACAGAGGAACATGAGATAATGTCTATCTGATGGCAATGTTTAATAGAACAATAGGTTGTCAGGACAGAGATATTGGTATATCCTGCCATATTTGCAAAAGGTTCTACAAGTTTGTACACTCATCATAGAGACTATATTGCTATGTCTTTTTCAGTTGATTTTAATGAGCAAAATGATATTTGCTAATGCAGAAATAAAGTTGCTCTAAATTCTAGATTCATTAATTCTCCTTTTGTTAGGTTTCGGTGGAAATTTCAGTCTCAATTGATAAAAAAAACAAAAAGAAGTATTAGCATAAGCACTTCAGAGGTGAAAAGCATTGGTATAGTCTTCGCCCTTTATTTAGAGTATTAAAAAGGAAGAAGATATCTTTATACCATTTATCACTCATGTAAATGTGATTATCTTGTCACTGTAAAGTAGACTTTTTGCTTAAAATGTGTTTATTAAGAATGGCAAAAGATTTGTGCAATCTTTTCCTTGGCAGACTTAACGACTACTGATCTGAAACTTTAAAATGACTATTAGTTCTTTGAGGCCATTACATTTGTGAGTTTTGGGGTACAGAGCAGTAACTGTTATTGACAAGGTTTTATTATTATTATTATTATTAAAAATGGGAGCTGACTTAGTTTCTGTGACGTTGTTATGAAGAGAGATCATGACCCAGGCAGCTAGCTAATAAAAGAAAGCATCTAATTGGGGAATTGCCATGATCATCATGACAGGAAGCATAGTGGCAGGCAAGCAGTATGGCACTGGGACAGTAGCTGAGAACTTACATCTGGTCCATAAGGACACAGAAGAAAAAGAAATTAAAAACAGGCTGGTATATGCTTTTGGAACCTCAAAGCATGCCCAGTAACACATCTCTAAACAAGGCCACATTTTATCCAAGCAAGGCCACACCTCCTAATCGTTCCCTCCAACTGGGAACCAAGCGTCCAAACATACGAGCCTATGGGGGCCATTCTCATTTAAGCATATGAGACACAGCTCTGGGGCATGTTTGTCAGGGCATTTGTAGAGAGGTTTAACTGAGTGAGTGCCACCATTTCATGGATTGGGATCTCAGAATGAATAAAAAAAACATGAGCTGAGTACCATGTTTTCTCATGCTGCTTCCTGTCTGGGCAAAATGTGAGTGACCATCATGGCTTTCCTGCCATGGTAGACTGTACCCTCAAGTTGTGACTCAAAGTAAGTCCCCCTCCTTTGAGTTGCTTTCATAGGTTGTTCTGTAGCTCAGAAAACTGTAGGCAACTTCCAGTAGATTTCAAAAGTTTTGGAGCAGAGGATTTACAAGTTTTTTTTTTTTTTTTTTTTTTTTCCTTTTTACGGAAATCATCCAGGTAGGGATAAATATTGTGAGAACAGTACATTCGGTAAGTGAGATGACAGAGTCAGACCTTAAAATGATGCCTCAACGTTATGAACACGCTAGAAGGGATCTGTCTACACAAGGTGAAGCTGGCAATGGGCAGGAAGGAGCTGATGGAGCCCCACCCTCAAGGAGGAGACTTTGGCAATGGATAGCTGTTGAGGGAGAGTCAATTGTCTTCTGGGATACCATTTTTGAAAAGCTACTCATGTTCTAGTAGATGTTCCATGAAGCACAAGTAGACTCACGAAGTTACCAGACAGTGTTGGTGCACACTTTTAATTCTAGCATTTGGGAGGCAGAGGCAGGTGGATCTCTGTGAGTTCAAGGCCAGTCTGGTCTATAGAGTGAGTCCTAGGAAGTCAGGACTGTTACAGAGAAACACTGTGTTGAATAACCAAAAAACCAAACCAAAAATCAAAAACCAAAAACCAAACCAAAACCAAAACCAAAATCCCCTAAACCCCAAACTAACCAACCAACCAACCAACCAACCAACCAACCAACCAACATGAAGTTAGGAAGCGGGAGGTGATGGGACCTGAGGAGGAATTGACTGAACACATTAAATGCATGCACAAAGTTCTCAAACAATGAAACCATTAAAAAAAAAAAAAAAAAAAAAAAAAAAAAAGGAAAGGACTTCATGTATTAAATCACCCTGAGAGCTTTGACAAAAATGCAATATCCATAGTAACTTTTCAGCAGTGTCCTCTGTGAAACATGGACCTTGTGATTTCTGCCTTCTGAAGCCCTTCCATTCTTTCCCACCACACTTTGAGCTCCCAGAGCTTTTGAGCTGCTTTGAGGTTGCTTGCCTGACAGAAGGTGGAGTTGGTGTCCTTTGTACCACTGTAAGGCTTAACATAAAGCCACCTTAACATAGGCTGACATTTTACGCAAGGTTCTTAAAAACCAAGAAAATAATCCACATCTCAAAATCACTTTTATGTGGCATGTCAATCAGGATTCTCTAATGCTTTGTTCCTGTTGATTTATCTAGTAAACTACTCTGATGAAATCTGTTTCTAATAACATGCCATTTTATTTTCATCCAAATGCTCAAATAGAAAATTAATACCTCCAGCAACTGCACACATTGTTCATGAAGGTGTTACATTAGGTGTCTCTCTTTTTAGTGCCTTAGTATTTTATGTTTATGTTTAAATCCAAATCCTTTCATTTAAATGCTTCCTGCTTATCTGTCTACCTATCTATCATGTAGCCATCACAAGGCAATTGTGAGACAGATGCACTGATGTCAGACTTATGTTCCTTCTCTTTTTGTCTCCAACAAGGGGACCACATGTCTGTGCCACCATCCCCAGGCTATTTAAATACATTTTATGTTCACTAATTGTGTGTGTTAGCTATGGGCTGAACATTTCTACTCTAGAAATTCAAAACCCCAAAAGATTTAAAGCCTCAACCTTTTGAGCATCAACACTGTGCTCAACCTTGTGCACACAAAAGGAAAATTCAGTATCTCACCTCATATGACCCTACAAAATGCATCTGCACTAATGATGTTGTAAAAGACTACATGAATGATGCTGTATAAGACTACCTTCAGGTGATGTGAATGAGGTATATATAAAAGATGAATAAACTTGAGTCCTATTCTGAACACATATCATTAGTTATATGCAAATATGTGAAAACCAGAAAACAAAACAAAATCACAAAAACCCAAATCCCAAACACTTCTACCCAGCACCTTGGATAAAGGATCTTCAACCTTTCAACCAGTAAATAATTAAAGAAGATGAAATACGAATAGTGTTGAATTTGTTCACTTGAAGAAACTGCCTAGTTCCTCATAGAACAAGTTATGCCCACTGAGAGCAAGCCAAGAAATAAATGCAGGGGTAAATCATATCTGGCAGCTTGCCAGGCTCCATCACCACACCAGAACTGAAGCTATCTGACTCAGAGTTTATTTTGATATGTACAAGGGACTTATAAATATTTTCGAAGAAATGTTCAGGCTTTGATAAGTGCAATTTCCTCTTGCTCTTGGATTTTATTACATTTTGATTTTGGAGATAACTAGCTTGGCTACATTTATTCCTGCTATCATAAAAGAACTTAATCTCACAAAGTAAGTAACAGGGTCTGCATTTGATGGAGGTGTGCCTTCTTTCTAACCATGTAGAGTGAAGATCATTTCCTTGTGACCCAATCGCTGCAGGTGACTCTACTCTGTGCTGTAAAATGTCGATGTCTCTGATCACTGGCCACTGCTTTTGACTACTGACCTGTGTCCAACCTGTTGCCCTCATACTCAGGCCTTCCGGTGTTGTATGCTGCAAGCTAAATGGTACCCTGGATCTGCTCACAGCACTGATTTAGATAGCCATAGTTTCTCACGCTTTGCTGATGGTTGGGTTCAGGTGTCTAGGATCCGAAACAGACTGATCCTCTTATGCATAGTTTAACAAACACAGTAGAACTTGCTAGGTAGGCATCAACACTTCCAACCAGTACCCCCTTTACAAAATCACATGCCTTAAAATTGTATAAAATACACAAAACCATATGTTTAAAACTGAGCAATAAATGTAATATATTTTAATGTTCCTTTCATTATCAGAAACACTTGTGTGTCCCAGTGCAAGTGCGCCTATCAGTTCTAGCTTTTTGTTACAAAACACAATGGCACAACACCAAAGCAGGACAGACAACTCGCCGTTTTCCGTGTTAACTTCTAAATAGTCCTCACCCCTGCAAGTATCACGTGTTCAATATTAAATTATTTTACCAGGCCCTGTCTCCAGAGTACTAATGTACTCCATTTCAGCACCGCTGTCCCTGGAGGGTTATTGAAAAGTGCAAGTCTGATCACAATTCTATTTTACTTAAAATTAAAGCAAATATTTAAAGACAAATACGTTCCCCTAGAGCTGCCATTGACTGGTTATTTACTCCAGACTCTTGTGTGCTGTCCGTCCCTGGCAGTCCTCTACCAGCCTGCCTTATGACCTTCAACTGTTCTTCACAGCCTTCCTCCACGAGTCCCATGAAATCATTCATCTTTTTTTTCCTTTTTTTTTTTTTTTTAAAGTTTTTATTTGTTTCATTTGTCATGGGTTGTTAGGAGCCATGCTGCGTTTGCTGAAGTAGCTATACGCTCGCCATTAGAAGATGGCGCTGGCTTCTTGTTCCTGGTTCTTCTTGGCCTTGGTGTCTGCAGCTGTGCACATGCGTAGGCGCGAATTCTCCCGCTGATAGTACTATCAGTGGATATGTAAATGAGACCCCAGTCTGTAAGCCAATGAGGACAGATCATGTCTCTTTGATAGTATATAAGTCAGTACATTCTGGGGCTTGGGGTCCTTCCTTTGTTTTTCATCTTGCATCCTTCTAACTAAAAGAGCTGTAACAATAAAAGACGCTGTCAGAAGAATCTTGAGTGTGACGTGCTCCTTATCGGCGAGGTAGCGTGTCGCAATGGGTGTCTTGCTGTGTTAGTCAAGTTGTTCTTAAACTTTTGGGCTTTAAGTGATCCTCTTGCCTCAGCTTCCTCGGTAACTGAGACTATATGTATGAACTTGTCCCTGGCTGAGTTGATCTTGTAAGGGTTCATGTTTTGTTGAAGAATGATGCCCCAAACTCAAATAGTAAACACAGAGTGTTTTATTCTGCAGAAGTCCAGCATGCTCCTGACTCCCATTACCAAGATAGGGAGACCCTGAAGTGAGCTTGCAGGATGAATTTAAAGCACATTAGAGGAATTCCGAGGAGGGGTAGGTGACCTCTATCTTAATCTTGACTTTATCTCTAAGGACATTCCAGAACCAGTGCTGAGGCCTCGGGATACTAGAAATTGTTGCTGGGGGAGTCTGAAAACTGTTGCTGAGGAAGTCTGGAAACTGCTGCTGACCCATTTTCCTTGCTTCAGGCCAGGTGGCGGGGTAGTTTCTGAGACCTGGACTTGCCTGGACTTTCTCAGTTCTTGGAAACAGGGATTTAGGCCTTGTCTCCTGAACTGCCAATTTGGAGCCTGTTGTGGAGTCAGCCTAGCCTTCTCAATCTTACTATATGTTATACACAGTACTGTTTCAAACACTGATATGTAATGATGTGTTTTCTCTGAGCGTAGGGCCCTGCGAGTCTAGAGCCATTGTCAGGTTTGTGACCACTAAAACGTAGGCTCTACAGATCATGTGTGGAGTGCATGAACGACATCAAGACAAGTAATGAAAAATCAAGCCCACAAGTTGTTTGGAACTATGAAGGTGTGGAGTAGCTACCAGGCTGTGTGACAGAAATCATTTTCTTTTCAAAGTAGCAGGCAATGAGTGAGTCAGCGGCTGCAGGACCAGCTAAAGCTTGCTGCAGGGATCCTCAGCCAAGGCTTCCCTCTTGGAAACCAACACACTGTCACTCTGTTTGTCATATACAACCTTGAGTAACTTGTTACTAGCAGAGTGATAGAGTTGAGAGAGGGATTTCTTTGAGAAAGGCTGGCTGGCTGCCCGTACATCTCTCTCTGGAGTGCCATCACTTTAGAAAAGCTGTCTGACTCCAGGCTCGCTTCAGTGCTTTCACAGCCTTGGATTTTCATTCAGCACAGAAAGGATCATGTAATCAAGCCCATGAGACTGATGTGTATTAATCAAGATCTCCATCTATTAATTTACAATGAGAAGTGTAGCCGGTGAGCAGATGAGACATTTGGATGAGCTGAATAGTGCGTTCTTAGCTTGTTAGAAGACACAGGAGGGAAGCCGATGTCTTAAAAATCTCCATTGCAATGTGGATATGGGTGAAGAGAAGCAGGAGGGCTTCACTAAGCTCTGAGTGTCTTAGACACAACTTCCCCTTTGACTTTCAGTTGCCAGATAGACTGGGCGACATAATGAGGAACTATAGTCTTATTTTCCCTGCTAAAAGGTCTGTGTCTTTTTCCTGTCTCAAGATCTCATAATTCAGCTTGACCTGGTACTCAGCATAGCCCAGGCTGTGCTTATGACTTCAACTCATGACCCTCTTGCCATCAGCTCATCAGCACTGAAACTACAGTCCTGTAGCCACACCTGGTTGTTTCTTACCTTTTGACTTCCAACTTACAGGACCCAGTAGCTGTTAGTGTCTGTTACTCTGGTATTAAGGGGATTTTTTCAGATAAAGATATGAAGCCATCAATTAATTTTTTTTTTTTTTTTGTTCTTCAGACAGGGTTTCTCTGTGTAGCCCTGGCCGACTTGAAACTCATTCTGTAGACCAGGCTGGCCTTGAACTCAGAAATCCTCCTGCCTCTGCCTGCCAAGTGCTGGGATCAAAGGCATGCGCCACCACTGCCTAGCTCAAATTTTTATGGTAGAATTATATATTCTTTTTTCATCACTGTGACTGAATGCCCCACAAGTAGCAACTTAAGGGAGGTTCATTTTAGTTTGTGCTTTTAAGGGCTACGGTCAGCCATCAGGGTACAGCACAGCAACAGGAGTTCTGTAGTGTATGGGCACGTGGTTACTGCTTGATCGTATCTCCACCAGGACAGGAAGAAGACAGAGGCTAGGAAGTTAACCAACGGCTGTAAACTGTAACCAACTCCCAAAGGTCCTCCAATCTCATAACGCTGACCCAGCTAGGGGCCACATATGAGCCTCAGGGAGTCATGCAAACCACAGCAAATTAGAACCCTTAAAGACCCTCATAAGCCTGCAGTCAGATTCATTTGAAGTCCGTGCAGCTCCAGATTTATTTAGTTTATTGTATCCATTATGTAGGAACTCTAGTTTCTGTCTTTAAAAGTGGCAACATTATCTGTAGGTTTTTGAGGTTAGGTTTTTGTCTCTAACACATTTTTGGGGCCACTCGGCTTTTGCCGTAACCCCTATAAGTGTTGCTGTGTGATAAAGTTCCTTTGTTTACAGAGCCCCCCTCTATATATGTATATATACATATACATATACATATACATATACATATACATATACATATACATATACATATACATATACATATACATATGTTTCCTGTCTCTCTCTGTACTTATTCACCATAAACTCAAATTAGTGGGCTCTCACTACAGTTTAAAAAGTCAAGTAGAATGGATAATACCAGATTGGAAAGTATATAATAAAAACAAATATAGTTTTCCATCTATCCTGTGTATTAGATTGTGATATTAAATGTACATTTTAAAATGTAATTTCTAGTGACCAAAATATGTGAACCACTACTTAGAACACAGAACCTCACTTTTAGAGAGAGTAATATATTAGGTTTGAAGGGCTGGGAAGTCTATTGAAATAGATCCTTGGTCATGAAGAGTCATATTTCTGAGAGAACACTGTGTATTAGCCAACACACACTGCAGAAACATCTCACACCGAGGAGTAGGCTGCTGACAGTGACAATATAGGTTGGCTTTCAGAATCATTAACACAGAGTGAAGAAATCTCAACCCAAAAGGTACCTATGAAGTAATTCTATGTGAAATCCTAGAAAATGTTGCTGACGGGCCATCATTTCAGAAAGGAGGTACAAGGCATGTGATGTCCAACATGGGAAGAAAAGGGAGGCAGGAGGAGAGGTGATAGGAAATGAGGACTCTGGCTGCACTCGACACCCCTGGTCTCTGGCCTCATGACAGAGTAGTGCTGTGTTAAGTGGCTCAAAGTCCACAGGAGACAAGGCCACAGTGACCTTTGCTCAGAGTCAATCAGAACAAATAAGGGGATTTTCATATGAATTTCTCATTTTTCTTAGAAAATTACTTTTATAAGCATAAAAATGAGGCATATATCTGGCCACCCAAAGATAAGTGGTTGGCAGGTACTTGGGAACAGAAATGCGTTTTGATTTGCTTTTTATGTGATTTTGACAGCTTATTTTGACTGTGGACAGGCAGCACTAGATATTTGGTACCAGAATGTGTCATTTATTGACCTATCCATCCATCCATCCATCCATCCATCCATCCATCCATCCATCCATCCATCCACCTACTCACCCATCCATCCATCTATCTACCTATCCATCCATCCATCCATCCATCCATCCATCCATCCATCCATCCATCTATCCATCCATCCATCTACGCATCTATTTTCCCCTGCTGAGCACCTATGTATTCAGTTGCTCCTCACATCAGGTATGGCTAAAAAAAATCTTGAGTTGGAAACAAAGTTAAAATTTGGGTTTGTTCTTATCAGCTGAATGTATCTTTCCTGTAGATTCCCATCTGGTAATAACTCATGTTTCTATAATCATGGGGTTACATCCTGGGACTAGAGAGATGGAGTAACAGTCAAGAGCACGTACCGCTCTTGAAGAAGATCTGAGTTTATTTCCCATCAGTCACATCCGGTAGCAGTATCTCCAACTCCAGGGAATCTTATGCCCTCTTCTAGCTTCTACTGTCAGCTTCACTCACAGGTATATCTCCCACAACCCCAGATACACATACATACAAATTATTTAAAAAATTAAAAAAGTATATCGCTGCATTAATTAAAAACCTGTGCCTTCTATCTCCCCTTGGAATGATCTTGTCCCAGGGCTAGCCAGCTAAGGGGTATAAAAAGCCATGCTTTCTCACTGCCTACTTGTCTAGCCTGGTTTTCTAGACAGTCTCTCAACTGGCTGTTTTTTGAGCCAACCCGAAATTAGTTGATAGCATAGTATGCTCAGCATTCCCACTACAATGTTTGGGATCAAGATAGTGTATAATGACAGGAAGGTCTAAGGTATGTCGAAATCTACAGCTTCAACCCACCCCCATGGCTTCTATATGCATGGCTCATGAACCTTTGATTCTCTGGGAAGAATTTGGATTGTTTTTCCACTCTGAATGTTACCTTAACCAGGAACTAGACAGTTATGTAGCTTGCTCCTGTCCCTTACTGTTGGATGAGTGGGTTTTCTTTAACCTGTATGGTTTTCCCCTTGCTACTGTAATGCCACATCCACAGTCACATGATGCTGTTAATCACTGAGAGCATCAGAAGTTGAATCTTATTTCTATGAGTATTCTAATCTACCCTCTTGGCTCATTTCTTTGATACTAGGCAAGCAAGGGGCTTATTTCATCTTATTATCTAGAAAGTGCCCCATAGGCTTTCCTGTCTTCTTTAGAGAAAAGACTGACAGCTCCAGTGCTGCCAGAATACCTTGCTCAGGTGTAGGCCTGGGGGATTAAAGAAAGACTCAGACTCGGGTCATTTGTTATGAGAGAATGCCAAAGCTTTTACTGAGCAGGTTCAATATATACCCCAAGCCAGGGAAGGAAAAACAGGAACTCAACTGGGGGGGGGGGAAATAGGATGTCAAGTGTAAATTCCCTTCCTGGGGCACCATGCCTACATCAGGATGTTTTGATCTTAGAGGAACGGCAGAATGTTACTTAGTAGACAGCAGCACACGGAAAGTCTCAGCCAGGGCATGGCAGCCCTTTGGGGTCCTACAGAAGACCATTGTCACTTTTCTATTACTTATATGCTATCCAGTCAAGCTGTGTTAGCAAACAATGCCATTTCCTTGGACACGATTTTCTATGGTCATATTAGGAATGGAGCCAGGAGCCAGTGGTTCTGAGCCAGTGGAACACGGGCTTTCTCCTGAGGGAGTTTAAAGATAGAAAAGATACTAGTTCTTCCTCTGATCTAATTCTCATCTACTCCGCAACTCAGCTGCTCACTCAGAACTTAATGCAATATTTTTTTAATATTAACTTTATTATAGTGGATATAATAAGACCTTCACTTTCTTTCTATTGCACTTTATACCATGATACATCCTAATATCTTGCTAACTTCTTTAGACATTACAACTTATCAGTGGTTGGCATTGACCTTATAGCTAATTATACCCCCAAGGCGATATCTGTACATACAGCATAGCCTTAGGAAGCTACAGTTTTGTCTCAGTTGGGGTGTCTAATAGTAAGTTTGTGTTTAAGTTGGGAGTAGTGACATCTGCCTGTAATCACAAAACTTTTGAGTTAAAGGATCAGGAGTTTGAATTCATTTTTAGCTACTAATTAGTTCAAAGCCTTCCTGAACTTCATCTTAACCTAACTAAAACAGGAAAGGGGGAAACGTTGTTCACCGAGCTTCAATTTTCTATGTAAGCTAGTTTTTAATCTGTCAAGGGTTTTAAATCCTCACTGTGCATCTAACACACTTATGCTCAGCCAACATGGAACTGATGGCTGAGCCCTTAGGTTTTCCATACATGTTTAAAGGTTACAAAGGTTAATCAGGATGGACACAAGACTCCATGATCTGCCACTGGGAGTTTGATGTGTTACAGAATGCTTACTTAACTCTTCGTTTTACTTGCTTTCAGGTACAGCACCAACCTTTGAACCAGTAGCACATTCTGGCAGCCTTTCTCAGATCCTGATGAACTCCAGACACACTGTGTCTGTTGTAGTTACCAGATACAGCTCTGCTGCATTTAACGAATGATGAATGAATCATATGGCTTAAAATCTACGATTTAGTGAATTTTGACAGAATTATGTCTACATCCTTGAAACCACCTGTGACCAAGAGGCCTGGCATGCTGTCACCTAGCATTGCTCCCCCAAGTCTCTTGGTGGCCCTGCCTACCCTCAGCCCCAACAGGTACCATTGATTTCCTTCCTGGAACTGTGCCAAGGAAGCTGCATGTAGGGGTTTATACTGGCTGGTTTTGTGACAACTTGACATAAGACAGAATGGTTAAAGAGAAAGGAGACTCAGTTAAGAAAATGCTTCCATGAGATCTAGCTGTAAGACATTTACTTAATTAGTGATCAATTGGAGAGGGGCTAGCCCATGGTAGGTGATGCCATTCCTCTGCTGGTGGTCCTGGGTTCTACAAGGAAGGAAGGTTGAGAAAGCCATGGAAAGCCTTCTATGGCTTCTCCCCTCCATGGCTTCTGTGTCAGCATTTGCCTCCAGGATCCTGCTTGTGTGAGTTCTTGTATTGACTTCCTTCAGTAATGAACAGCAATGTGGAAGTGTAATAAATCTTTTCCTCCCCAATTTGCTTTTTGGTCATGGTGTTTTGTTGTATCAATAGAAACCCTAACTAACTCAGGGTTCATGGAGATGGAATTATATTGTATGTGTATTTTTGTGTTGTGGTTTCTTTTACTCTGTGTTAGGATGTGCAACCCACACACATTTTTCACTCTGTAAATAATGTTCCCCTATTTATTTCCACAGAACATATTCTGTTTCTCCATTTTCCTGTTAGGATTGTTTCTATTTGTGGGTAGGATGAATAAGGCTTCTCTAACTAGCACATGCAGGTTTGGGTATTGACATAGGTTTTTATTTCTGGCACATAACCTGAACTTACTGTCCATTTTTATGTGTTTTTATTTTTTCTTTCTCTGTAAGCCAGAACCTTCCTGCTTCATATTGACATACTTCTTACCATTCTGTGGTTTCTAAAACTGAAATTATACCCTATTTTCAAAATAGCAATAGCTACCCACTTCCAACCTTCTGGTGTATCTACATATTCCTCAAAAAAAAAAAAAAAACCTTTCTAGTTACAAGTTCTTTAAATTCTTAGTAAATAATTTGTTGACTTAGGGAAGTGTATTCTGTTTTGCTGGCTTGTTTTCAGGTAAATATTGCTGAACGTTTAAAATATGTGTCAGACTAAGCATACACACATACACAAATATAAAACCCAATTTTGTGACAATTAGGATGGTACAAGATGGACAATCGTTTATGTTTGGCTATGATATGCAATGTAAATAAAACCTTATTATGTAGCCTAGTTGGCCTTGACCTCATGAGTCTCCAGTCTCAGCTTCCGAAGTGCCAAGATTACAGATATGTACCACTAATACTGGCTTTTGTTTTATCTTTTAACAGATGCTGGAGCAGAATACAGCAAGATGTAACTATGTTTAGACTGATGAAAACAAAATTTTGAAGCCTTATGTTTCTGAGGGTAGAGTTCAAACCATTTCTTTGGGGGGGGGGGAGCAGGTAAGATAGATAGTGGAGAATGAGCTAGACTTACAATATAGTGAGTATTTGTGAGACAGCAGGACTACTTTGAGTTGGGAAAATGGAGGTTTTCCTGGTCACCCAGATGAAATCTACGGGCCCATAAAGCCTGTACTCAAACTTTAAATGGAAAAGCAGCATGAGCAATAGCCCAGTGGCAGGAACAAAACATTTGGCTACTGCACAGGGCAGAGACCTATGATCAGATTTGAGATCAAAGAGAAGTGCCAGGAGATTATATACAAGAAAGTCAGATTGTGGCCATAATCAGAGGCCATCAGTGAATACCAGATTGTGCATCAAACACCAACTCTGGCTGTGGCAAGCTGTAAAATGCTGGGAAATGTTCACACTGGGCTAACACAGTGACTTTTAAAGGGAGAAGATGGTCCAATGAAGGACACCAATGTGAAGTTTGCTATGCTTGAACCTAACCAAACACAGAGCTGCCTAACAGACTAACCAATCAACCAATCAGCTTCCCAAGCAATTAACTATTGCAACCAAATCCCAAGTCTCTGTGTGAAAGGGACAAAGTTTATTCTGGAAGAGTCAGGCAAACTCTGCCTAGAAATGCAAATAATTTTTGTACCATTTAGTAGTTTTCACTCATCATGCAATAGCTTCTTTGCATTAATGTAAATTATCTTTAAGTACTTAACTGCATTGATGTCCATTAGAATTTTTCTAATCTTTCCAATTCATAACTTGTATTCCATGTTCAAGTAGTAGAAATTAAAATGTGAGTCAACAAAAATGCTCTCTTTATTTCACTTTTTAAAGATACCACTTACTCTCTTGACTTGGGTTGTTAAGTTAGGCGCATCTCCTGTTGCTCCGGGGCCCCAAAGGCTTCCTAATGCTCCAGAGTTAAGGATTTAATGGAAGAAGCTTACTTAATATAGTGTCAGTGGAGGAAGGGCTCACATCACAACTGCATTTTGAGCACTTATTTCCTGAGGTGTAGTTTAGCTGTAGATCTCAGGACATAGGCTTATGAGTTTGGCAAATAGATACTTGCGAGTAACATCACTTCAACAAAATTAGAACATTTCCCCATTCCTCAAAGTGTTGTCCTGTTTCTTGCAGGCAATACTTTTTTTTGCTCTGGTTGGTATCACTCATAGGAGCGTGGAATCAAAATGCATACTGTTTGGAGTGTAGCTACTTTATTGATTATAATGATTTTAGAGACATATCCTGATTCTTACGCTTCTGTGGTTCCTTTCTGTTGCTGACTGTGTAAAGTTTTCATTGATCTTTACATGGGTCTGTATTATTGCTGTGTGAGGGTGTCATTGTTATCACCTACTCTGTTCATTTGTCTTGCTTCTGGTTTTGAGCCATCATCAATCCAATTGCTAAGAAAATCTATGTTTATGCCTGTTTTATGAACATGTGGTTTTACTTCTTAGGCAAACACCTGGTTTTCAAACTATTTATAATTTTACATTTATTTTAGGACTTCAGACTTCTTTGTAGGAAGTCAATTGCAAGGTTCAGCGGAGATTGTGACATCAGTGTTAGGCTGGGACAATGAGCACTCTGCGACAACAGATGACTTCTTAGCGTGAGTTCCATTTCTTCCATGATTATGCTGTAAATTAGGGGTGACCCCTCTAGCTTCTTCTACTAAGAATTTCAGGATCAAGGAGTTGAATGTGGAACTCTCTAAGGTGTTCTGAAGTGTTGCCGAAAGGAAAAGTACACTGTAATGTCACGTAAGTTAATAATTCTAGGGAGCCTCTAGGCTTGGCAGTGGAATTAAATGCTTAACAATAATTCAAAAATGGCTTACAGGAACTTAAAAGTGTGAATCACTTAGTAAGGCTGGAATTATGCTCCTGACATATATGCACGACACATGAGAGCACTTACCTGGGAATTTATTACCAGGTTCTGAGCAAACAAAGCCTGACCTACATTTGACTACAGTCAGCTGTCTTTGGTTAGTCCTGTGGGCTTCTTTTTATTAATGTCACAATTGCTAATGTGGTATAACATTGTCATTACTGAACGGCGCGGCGGGACAAGCTGCAGCTGTTATTTCTCCTTCTGAACCTAGTGAGTCATTAAATTTGAGTTTGGGGGAATGTGCGTTGTAAAGATTATTCAAATTCTGATTGAGAAATAGTACTACTGGGAAATTGTAGGTACATAAAGTAAAACTTTGAATCAATCAAGTCTCTCTTTCTTTGTAAAGCTTGACTGTTCAAAATTGTTCCTTATGTTTAATTTGAAATCTATTGTCAAGGAAATGGAAGGTGAATGGAAGAAAAAGGAAAGAACAGTATTAATTAGATACTGAGCCTTTGTTTCAGATGGAAAAGTGATGTATTGTTACTGGGAAAATAGCAGGGACATAATTTTCCTTCTAAGGATCATAACATCTTATTCCAGTAATTGTAATATTAAGAAGGGTATATTTTTATTCCAGCAAGCTATAGAATAGCTGATTTCTTTTCAGTATACATGGGAAATTTTAAAATGTTTATTAGCTACTCCCATTTGTTATTTTAAAAATTCTTTGCTTTTGCCACCAAGTGTAGTCTGTGGTAGGCATAATCTTATGATCCTAACCTTGAGCAGCACACCTTGGTGTTCCTCAGACACTAATACAGGCTTACAAGCTGATGAGTTCATCTCATGCGACATAAACCCAGTGGTTACTGTTAGATCGTACACTAGATCTCATTTTATGTTTCTGAGGATCCCAGACTGCTTCCATAATGCTGTTTCTGAAACACATGGGATCCCACCAATGGAATTGTACCACTATACATTCCACCAATGACCTGTGCTAATGTACAGTTCAACAGCAGTGTGTCCACATCCTGGCACACAATCCACCAAAGTTGTAGTAATCTACAGTCCATTAATGATATGTATCAAAATATATCCCACCCCCTCCGTGTGCAAAGGCTCTCCTTCCTCTGCATTTATGTTAACAGACACACACACACACACACACACACACCCCTCCTTTAGCATGCATAGAGGTTAGAGGAGAATGAGTAGGAGTCTGTCAAGTGTGTCTGGGGACTGAACTCAGGTGTCTGGCCTCGTGTGATGTACCTCATGGGGCCTTTTTTTATAAATATATTTTTTTTATTAATTTTTTTACACACAATGTATTTTTATCACATTCTTTTCCTCCAACTCCTTCAAGAACTTCTTCTCTTCTCTCCCCACCCAATGAATGTTCTTTTGTTCCCCCCAAAAAGCCTCTAAAGACAAACAACAACAACAACAAAGTTCAAAACAGACAAACAAAAACCAGACAAGACAAAAAATACCAAACCAAGTCAAGCAAAAAGCATCTGACTCCCACCACACACACACACATGGAAACCCCACATTGAAGTCTGTTCTGTGTTGGCTAACCAACCCTGTACATGGCCCTCTACGTGCTGTCATAATCTCTGTGAGGTAATATGTTCATCATTCCTGTTCTGTCTGGAAGGCAGCATTTCTTTGATGTCCATCATCTTTCTCTTAAGCAGTCTTTCCACATCTTCTGAGTAGATATTTTTGTCTAATTGATGATAGCGATTTCTACTAGAGTGAGGTGATATTTCATTATGGTTTTGATTTGCATTTTCCTTATGGTTAGTTGAGACTAACATTTTTAAATATCTAATTGGGCAACAAAGCCTTAATAAAGGAAAAAAATCTCAGCAGAAATGTCTGAGGAAAATATGCTGGCCGTGTAGGTGTCTCAGTGAGGCTTACTATCTCTGTGATGAAACACCAGGACTGAAGCAATATTGGGAAAGAAACGTTTATCTGATTTTCAGTTTCATATTACTGTTCATCATCAAAAGAGGTCAGGACAGGAACTCAAGTCGTGCAGGATCCTGGAGGCAAGAGCTGATGCAAAGGCCATGGAGGGGTGCTGCTTATTGGCTTGCTCCCCATGGTTTACTCAGTTTGCTTTCTTATAGAACGCAGGACCACCAGCTCAGGGATAATAATGGGTTAAACCATTCTACATCAACCACTAATTAAGAAAATGTTCTACAGGCTTGCTTATGAAGACAGCCCAATGTTTTTTCCTTTTATCAGATATTTATTTACATTTCAAATGTTATCTTCTTTCCAGGTCTCCCCCCCCGCCCCCAGAAACCTTCTATCGCATCCTCCTTCCCCCTGCCTCTATGAAGGTGCTCCCGCACCCATCCATCCACTCCTGTCTTCCTGCCCTGGCATTCCCCTACACTGGGGGCATCAAAGCCCCTCAGGCACAAGGACCACTCCTCCCACTGATGTCCAACAAGGCCATCCTTTGCCACATATGTAGCCAGAGCCATGGGTCCCTCCATGTGGTCCAGTCCTGGGAGCTCCAGGGTATCTGGCCAGTTGACACTGTTCCTCCCCGCATGGAGCTGCAAACCCCCTCAGCTCCTTCAGACCCTTCTCCAACTCCTCCATCGGGGACCCTGCGCTCAGTCCAATGGTTGGCTGCGAACATCCACCTCTGTATTTGTCAGGCTCTGGCAGAGCCTCTCAGGAGACAGCCACATCAGGCTCCTGTCAGCAAGCACTCCCTGGCATCCACAATACCATCCATCCGGGTTTGGTGTGTCTGTATATGGGATGGATTCCCAGGTGGGGCAGTCTCTGGATGGCCTTTCTGCCAGTCTCTGCTTCACACTTTGTCTCCATATTTTCTCCTATGAGTATTTTGTTCTCCCTTCTAAGAAGGACTGGAGCATCCACTCTTGTTTCTTTCTGTTTCTGGTTTCAGTGTTGTTGGCTTTCTTTAACTCGGTGGTGTGTATATCAGGGACATTTAGTGGTGCTCTGCTCCAGGTGTGCATCTAAGTGGAAAATCCCTATCAACGTTGCTGACCCGGCCTGGGCCTAGAAGGCCACCTGGCCCAGATACTGCATGGTCTTGGCCTTTCATCTACAGTTGGATTCTGATTCCTGCTGCATGCTCCACTGACCTCTGCTGGCATTTGCTCCAGAAGCTTGCTTCTTGAAGGTCTTCTGATTGGCACTGTGTGAACTAGGCCCCATACTGACACTGCTACTGGAGACTGAGGCCCACTCACCAGCTATGGTTTCTTAGTACCCTCAAGAGCTGCTGCCTGCCTAGCAATCTGAAACACCCTGCCTCAGCGAAACCAGCAGATTTCTCACCATTTGGTAAGGAGCAACTCTACCTCCTTTGATGACATCAGTCTTGGGGATGAGGCATCTCCTCCCATGTTTCCCCTTTCTTGTTAGGTTTTCCATGGTCCAAAGAATATCTCAGAGTTTTCTACTGTTTCTATTCTAAGTTATTTTCCTATCATAAATGAATAATGCTTGTTATTAAACTTGCATTTAATTACTGTAGTATTATTTCCTGACCTAGACTGGTACAATCCCCAGCTTCCCAACTTTTCCTACTATCTACTCCTGTCGTTTAGGACTTATTTCCATGAGGTGATATGACACATGCATACCTTTTGCTTTTTCTTTTTGTGCTCAGAGTGAACAAGCTTATCTCTAGTAATGGATTGACCCAACATCACATTTGTGCATAAATACATCCATTGATCACCCCTTGGAGGTCTCATGAATACTATCTTTATATCTGGGTGGCTTGGTACATCAGTTGTTTAATTTATGTCTTTATGAAATGCTTACGATCAAACATTGTTGGCACTGTTTTATATTTTCTGAGCAAATGACAAAGCTAGCTTTGCTGGCAGCCCTGATAACTCAGAGCTTCCATGACCATACTAGAGACTCTAGAAAGATGTTGCAAGGTATCAAAAATAAGTGTGTGTGTGTGTGTGTGTGTGTATGTATGTATGTATGTATGTATGTTTATGTGTGTCTCTCTGTGTGTGGTGGTCATCAGGCCTTGTGTCTTGACCATTCTCAACAGGGTAGAGGGAGGAGCTATCAAAATATATTTCTTAGTTAAGTTAATATTGATAATAAGGAGCGAAATATCTGGAATCTTTGTGTATTTATTTGGCAATATAGAGTTACTGAAGATCTGAGAGAATATTAGCTTATTCTGTGTCTATGCTATTATACCAGAGGTGGCAAAATGGACTTTCAGCAGATTTAACTTTTCAATCTATAATAGTTTATGTCTATGTTGGCCAAACAGCCTTTGAGAGGGTTTATCCTGCTTGAAATCTAGCTCCAGCATTTAACATTTGTGAAAGCATTGAAAGTTTACCTAAACTCTCAGAGTCTTAAGTTTACCTCTCTCTAAAATGGGACTGGCAATAATGGCACTTCCATTGTTGTATTGAAATGAATGATGTATATCTAGAGTTATTATGATGTCCAAGAAAAGGAGAGTGATAAAGTTTATTGTAACTGTTATTCCAAGTATCTCTAGGTAACAATTTGGCAGACAAAGTCTGTGAAGGGTGTGTGTAACCTTGAACTGATGACTTACTAAATGTTTGTCCTTGGGCTAGCCCAAATCTGTGAATCCTAGGGTTTTGGTGATTTGTTTTATTTGTGAGAGTAAACTCATTACACCAGCTTTCTCCCCTTATAAAGTCATAAGAATGAAATGAGAATGTGTATATGGGACCAACCTGTGCACATCATGGGCCAACAGAACTTATTACTGAAAGTTGGGCTTTTTTCTTTAATTTTCTTTTGTTCCTTTCCTTTAGCATCCTAGCAGTTAGAAGGAGCTCCAAATAAGACATAGCAAGAAGACAGAAATGTCCTTAGCATATGGTGCATCTTTCCACAGCACAATCTGCTGCCTCCTTTTGAAGCAGCCTGGATTCTGTCCAGTTCTTTGCCTTTTCTTCTCTTTTCTTTTTGTTGCTATTATCTCAGTTAAAGGCACTAGCCACCATCCATTGCTGAGAAATGATCTTCTCCCAACCCATTCCAAGCCATTGCCCATCCAATTTCCAGAGTCCCTCTCCTGTTTTTAAAGAAGGCTTTAGCCTTCTGTTTCTCACCTCAATTCTGATCTTTGCTTCCCTCCCTGCCCTTATCTTCTGCAGCTTCCGTCTGTTTTGTCTCAAGAGCCTGCTTTCTTTTCTTTAAGAAGGTTTAACTCATCATTGACTTAAGAGCATTGACGTTGTTAACTTGCATGCTTGGACTTTCTCTTCATAGCTTCCCCTAACCCTCCTGAAGCTGGCCATTTATTGTTCTGAGCTTTCCTTAGAGACTGATTCTTCTTTCCTGGCCTTTTATTACACTGCCACATTTAAATTTGTCCATTGTTTAATTCTCACCAATGGATAAGTGTGTCCTGTATATGCACACTTGACTTGTTTCTGGGACTTGAAAAATTGCTGCTGTATAATGAAGATTATGTGAGTTAAACTCTGAAAAGAATTAACATTCACATGTTTTATTATTACTATTGTTTTAGTTATGGTTTTACTGCTGTGAACAGACACCATGACCAAGGCAACTCTTATGAGGACAACATTTAATTGGGGCTGGCTTACAGGTTCAGAGGTTTAGTCCATTATCATCAAGACAGGAACATGGCAGAATCCAGGCAGGCGTGGTGCAGGAGGTGCTGAGAGTTCTACATCTTCATCTGAAGGCTGCTAGCAGAATACTGACTTCTAGGCAGCTAGGATGAGGGTCTAATAGCCCACACCCAAATTGACCAACAGGGCCACACCTTCTAATAATGTCATGCCCTGAGCAGAGCATATACAAACCATCACATTCCACTCCCTGGCCCCATAGGCTTATCCAAACATATGAGTCTATGGGGGCCATACCTAATTATAGTATAATGCAACAATACATTTAGTCCAACTTCAAAAGTCCCCAGAGTCTATAGCAGCCTCAATAATGTTAAAAGTCCAAAGTCCAAAGTCTTTTCTGAGATTCATTCAATCACTTAACTGTAACCTCCAAAGCAAGATGGTAAACAAGCTGGGCAAACTTCAAACTCTGTATCTCTATGTCTGATGTCATGTGATCCCATTTACATGATGTTGATAAGCAGCAGAAGGAATGCATGGTGGCTAAAGTCAGAAGGGCAAATATTTTAATGGTAGGCTATTCACTGGGAAGGGACCCATGAGGGCATTGTAGCTGCTGGGGAGATTTTATATCTTTTAAAAACTTTAACTTAAAAAATAATTATTAATTAAATAATCTGTTATTTTTATACATATATTGACCTGCTTGTATATATGTATACCATGTACATACATGCCTGGTACCCTGGAAGGCTAGAAGAGGGCATTGGATCCCCTTGAACTGGACTTACAGACAGTTGTGAACTGCTTGATACAGGTGTTGGAACTGAACCTCTGTAAGTGCAGTGTGGTGGTTTGAATGAGAATGGTCTCCATACATATGCTCATATATTTGAGTGCTTGGTCACCAGTTAGTAGAACTGTTTGAAAGGGTTAGTGGTCTTGTTAGAGGAAGTATGTCACTGGGATTGGTCTCAAAAGCCTATACCAGGTCCAGTTTCTTGTTTTTTTTTTTTTTTTCCAGTATCTTGTAGATCACATGTGAGCTCTCAGCTACTTTTCCAGCACCATGCCTGCCTGTACCATGCTCCTGATCATGATAATAATGGATTAACCATCTGAAACGGAAAGCAAGTCCCATGTGAAAGGCTGCCATAGTATTGCTTCATA
This sequence comes from Arvicanthis niloticus, assembly GCF_011762505.2. Lineage (NCBI taxonomy): Eukaryota > Metazoa > Chordata > Mammalia > Rodentia > Muridae > Arvicanthis > Arvicanthis niloticus. The sequence continues at coordinate 102,776,399 of NC_047660.1, forward strand.
GCAATTTAATATTAACTAAAATATGCTAAATGCTCACAATTATGGAAACATCTTTTTTTAAATTTCAAGCAGTATACTATGCCTTGATGGGGAAGCTGGACAAATGGGTATCTCCATGTAAAAATATTGCTCCTGTCATGTTTGATATAACTCAAATAATATTTGAAAAATTCGTGAATGAAGCCTAGCAGCCCTGTTGGAACTCCATCTTCCCTCCAGTCTGCACCTACACCAGCAGCAGTCTCAGATCAGTGCACCTAAAAGCTCTGCCTGCCTTTCAGGAGACCAGCTCTAACCCAACACAGGCAGGTGAGACACTGCCCTGTCAATCTAACCACCTGCTGAGACCCCAGCAAACCTATCAGCCCTGGGCTCTGCCCTGCTCTGTTGGAGCACCATCTCCCTTCTGATCATTAATACACCTACAGCAGCCACAGGTCAGCACAGCATATCACACCACACTACCACAGCTCTGCCTGCCTCCCAGGAGGCTCCAACCAGGGACAACCAGGCCATCCACCAGTAAAGATAACCAGATGGCTAAAGGCAAGTGCAAGAACATAATCAACAGAAGCCAATACAATATGGCATCATCAGAACCCAATTCCCTTATTAAAGCACTTGATATCCTAAAACACCCGAAGAACAAGACTGTTACCTTAAATCCCTTTTCATGTAGATGATAGAGCTCTTTGAAGAGGATATGAATAAATCCCCTAAAGAAATATAGGAAAATACAATAAACAGGCAAAGAAAATGAATAAAATGGTCTAAGACCTAAAACCGAAAATAGAAGCAATAAAGAAAACACAAATGGTGGCAACCATGAAGATGGAAAAACTAGGAAAGAGAAGAGGAACACAAGCAAGCATCACCAACAGAATGCAGGATATGGAAGAGAGGATCTCAGGTGTAGAAGATACTTTGGAAGAAATGGTTACATGGATCAAAGAAAATGATAAATATAAAAAATTCCTAATTCAATATATCCAGGAAATTTGTGACACTGTGAAAAGACTAACAAGCTGGAGTAACAATTCTAATGTCTAATAAAATAGACTTCCAACCAAAAGTTGTCAAAAGAGATGAGGAAGGACACATCAGACTCATCAAAGGAAAAATCCAACTAGATGATGTCTCAGTTCTGAATATCTACATTCCAAATGCAAGGGCATCCACATTTGTAAAAGAAACTTTACTAGTACAAAGCACACATTGAACCCCATATAATAATAGTGGGGGACTTCAACTCCTCACTCTCACCAATGGATAAATTATTGAAACCAAAACTAAACAAAGAAATAATAAAACTAACAGATGTTATGAACTAAATGGATTTAACAGATTTCTACAGAATTTTTCACCACCACCACCACCACCACCAACAAAACCCCAAAGACTATACCTTCTTCTTAGCACCTCTTAGAACTTTCTCCAAAATTGACCATATAATAGAGCACAAAGCAAGCCACAACAGATACACGAAGATGGAAATAACCCTTTGAATTCTATCAGATCAATACTGATTAAGATTGAACTTCAAAAACAACAGAAACAACAGAAAGCCCACATACTTATGGAAACTGAACAAGTTTCTACTGAATGATCACTTGGTCAGGGAAGAAATAAAGAAAGAAACTAAAGAATTCAATGAAAACAAAGGCCAACATACTTAAACTTATGGGACACAATGAAAGCAGTGCTAAGAGGAAAATTTATAGTACCATGTGCCTTCATAAAAAATTGAAGAGATCTCATACTAGCAACTTAAAAGTACACTTGAAAGCTCAAGGAAGCAAACACACCCAAGAGGAATAGATGACAGGAAATAGTCAAACTTAGGGCTGAAATCAATCGATTAGAAACAAAGAGAACAATATAAGGAATCAATAAAACCAAGAGCTAGTTCTTTGAGAAAATCAACAAGATAGACAAACCCTTAGCTAAACTAATTAAAAGGCACAGAGACAGTATCCAAATTAACAAAATCAGAAATGAAAAGGGAGACATAACAACATACAATGAGGAAATTTTTAAAAATCATTAGGACTTATTAGTTTTTCTATAAAACTAGAAAATCTAAATGAAATGGGTGAATTTCTAGACAGATACCACATACCAAAGTTAAATGAAGATCAGGTAAACTATCAAAACAGTCCCCTATCTCCTGAGGAAATAGAAGCATGCATTAAAATTCTCCCAACCAAAAAGTTCAGGGCCAGATGGTTTTAGTGCAGAATTCTACCAGACATTCAAAGAAGAGCTAATGTCAATACTCCTTAAAATATCCACAAAGTAGAAACAGAAAAAAAACACTACCAAATTCATTGTATGAGGCTCTGATACCTGAACCACAAAAAGACTCAAAAAAGAAAGAGAACTTCAGACCAATTTCACTTATGAACATTAACACAAAATACTCCCAGTAAAATACAATTCAATAAAAAGTTTACAAACTGAGTCCAAGAACACATCAAAAACATCATTCTGCATAATAAAGTAGGCTTCATTCCAGGGATGCAGCAACGGTTCATCATCCATCAACATAATCCACCACATAAACAAACTGAAAGAAAAAAAATCACATGATTATGTCATTAGCTGCTGAAAAGAATTTTCAACAGCCCTTCATGTTAAAGATATTAGAGAAATCAGAGATAAAGGGCACTAACCTAAACTTAATTAAAACAATATATACAGAAAGCCAATAGCCAACATCAAATTAAATGGAGAGAAAATTTGAAGCAATCTCACTAAAATCATGGACAAGACAAGGCTGCCCACTCTCCCCCTATCTATTCAACATAGTACTCAAAGTTCTAGCTAAAGTAATTAGATGACAAAAGAAGGCCAAAGGGATACAAATAGGAAACAAAGAAGTCAAGGTATCACTAATTGTGGATAATATGATAGTATACATAAGTGATCCCCAAAATTCTACCATACTCCTACAGCTAATAAACAACTTCAGCAAAGTGGCTGGTACCTCAAAGAATCAGTAGCCTTCAATTATACAAATAATAAATGTGCAGAGAAAGAAATTAGGGAAACAACCCTCTTCACAATAGCCATGAATAATATAAAATATCTTGGTGTAACTCCAGTGAAGCAAGTAAAGAGTTTTGTATGACAAGAACTTCAAGTCCCTGAAGAAAGAAATTGAAGAAGATCTCAGAAGATGGAAAAATCTCCCATGGTCATGCATCAGTAGGTTTATCATACTGAAAATGGCCATCTTACCAAAAGCAGTCTACAGATTCAATGCAATCCCCACCAAAATTCCAACACATTTTTTTTTTTTACAGATTTTCAAAAAGCAATTCTCAACTTCACATGTAAAAACCAACCAACCAACCAACCAACCAACCAACCAACCAACCAACCAACCAACCCAAGATAGCCAAAACAATCCTGAACAATAAAAGACCACTTAGAGGAATCATCATCCCTGATCTCAAGCTGCACTACAGAGCAATAATGATAAAATTGCATGATACTGGTACAGAAACAGACAGGTTGATCCATGGAATCGAGTCAAAGACCAAGACATAAACCTACACACCTATGGACACTTGATTTTTGACAAAGAAGTCAAAAACATATAATGGAAAAAAAGAAAGCATCTTCAACAAATGGTGCTGGTCTAACTGGGTGTCTGCATATAGAATGCAAATAGATCCACATTTATCACCCTGCACAAAACTCAAGTCCAAGTTGATCAACTTCAACATAAACCTGGATACATTAAATCTAACAGAAGAGAAAGTGAGAAATAGCCTTGAACCTGTTGATACAGGGATCAATTTCCTGAAGAGAACGATAATGGCTCAGGCCATAAGATCAACAATTGATAAATGGGATTTCATGAAACTGAAATGCTTCTGTAAGGCTAAGGACATTGTCAACAGGACAAACCAGCAGCCTACATACTGGGAAACGATCTTTACTAACTCTACATCCAACAGACGGTTAATATACAAAATATATAAAGAACCCAACAAGTTAAACTCAAACAGATGAAATAATTCAATTAAAATATGGGGTACAGGGATACACAGAATTCTCAGCAGAGGAATCTTGAATGGCTGAGAAGCACATAAAGAAATGTTCAACATCCTTAGTCATCAGGGAAATGCAAATCAAACTGATCTTGAAAGTCCACCTCTCACCAGTCAGAATGGCTAAGATCAAAAACTCAAGCAACAACACATACTGGAGAGGATGTGGAGAAAGGGGAAAACTTCTTCATTGCTGGTGGGATTGCAAACTTGTACAATCACTCTGGAAATCAATCTGTCAGTTTCTTAGAAAACTGGAAGTAATTCTACCTGAAGACCCAGCTATACTGCTCCTGGGCATATACCCAAAAGATGTTCCACCATATGTTCATAGCAGCTTTATTTATAATAGCCAGAAATTGGAAACAACCCAGATGTGCCTCAACCGAATACTATTCAGCTATTAAGAACAAGGACATTATGAATTTTGCAGGCAAATAGATGGAACTAGAAACTATCATCCTGAGTGAGGTAACCCATACCTCAAAGGACATGCATGGTATGTACTCACTGATAAGTGGATATTAGTCATAAAGTACAAAATAGCCATGATGTACCTCAAAGATCCTAAGAGGTTAAATAAGAAGGAAGGCCCAAGCAAGGATGCTTGAGTCACACTTAGAAGGGGCAACAAAATAGTTATAGAAGGCAGAGGGAGAGAGGAAAGTGAGTGGAGAGGCAGGATCGGTTGTGGAGAGAGGCAGGAGAGATGCCTAGAGTACCAGAAGAAAGAATGGAAATCTGCAGCTGCTGGGCATGGGGAGTGGGGTGGGAGAATTTCTAGGAAGACCTGTGGTAGGGGAGGCTCCCAGGAGTCAATGCTGGTGATAGTAGCCAATATGCCTAACAATGGGGACATGGAACCTGAAGAGGCCACCTTCTGTAGCCAGGCAGGACCCCAGTGGAGGGATAAGGACCACCCACAAAGCTTTTGCCCCAAAATTTGTCTTGTCTAAAAGAAATACAGGGATGCAGCAGAGATTGAGGGAAAGACAAACCAATAACCGAACCGGCTCAAATCAAAACCTATCCCATGGGCAAGCATCAATCCCTGACATTATTAATGACACTCTGTTATGCTTGAAGACAGGAGCCTTGTATACCTATCCTCTGAAAGGCTCTACCAGCAAGCAGTAAGCTGAAACAAATGCAGATACTCACAGCCAAACACTGGCCAGAGATCTGGGACAATTATGGAAGAGTTGGGGGAAGAAATGAAGACCCTAAAGGGGAAGGGAACCCTACAGGAAGACCAGCAGAGTTAACTAACCTGGACCCCTAGGAACTCTTAGAGACTCAGCCATCAATCAAAGAACAAACATAGGCTGGAACAAGGCCCCCAACACATATGTAGCAGACATGCATTTTAATCTTCATGTCTGCTTTGTCTTGCCTCAGTGGGAGAGTATCTGCCTAATCTGGCAGAGACTTGGTGTGCTGGGTGGGTGAATTACCCCATGGGCACTACCCTCTCAGAAGAGAAGGAGACAGGGAAGGGGAAGGGAATCTGTAAGGGGGAACCGGAAGAACATTTGGGATGTAAATAAACAAATGCAATTTCAAAAACCTGGTAGAATTCTGTGCTGAAAAAAAAAAAGAATATATATATATATATATATATAATATATATAATATATATATAATATATATATATATATGGAGAGAGAGAGAGAGAGAGAGAGAGAGAGAGAGAGAGAGAGAGAGAGAAGAGAGAGAGAGAGAGAAGAGAGAGAGAAGAGAAGAAAGGAAGGAAGGAAGGAAGGAAGAAAATGTTTTTCTCAAGTATCCTGTTCCTCCAGACTCTGTGTAGGGAAGGCCGTGGGAATAAGGTCACTTGGCAGGAGACATGACCTTCTGAGGCTCCTATAACCATTTAATTAGATGAAACAACAGAGCCAGGAGAACTTGGCTTGGGTGACTTTTGTTTTCCATAAATTATGGGATAGATATTTTTTTCTTTGTGGAGTGGAACTAACTTTTCTTCCTTTGGCTCCAAATGTCTATGATCTTTATAAGCTTGACAATCTATTTTGTCTGGCTTCTTTTATTTTTGAAGATGCATGGAGGTGTGGTTGAAAAGCCTTTCTTCCAGTCTGCATACAGAGTTTGTATTTCCACAAGCCCACATGGCTGCCATTTCAAAGAACACTATGCCCAGGATTCCAGACTTGAGGCAGGTTTAAAGAACTGTCAAGAAAAGCTCAGCTTGTTTCCTTATTTTCAGAAAGCAAAATGGCTTGTCTAGTTTGCAATCTGCAGCCATCCAGAGTTGGGAGTTATTACACAAAGTGTGACTTCAAATTTGGTCTTTTGTAGGTTTCTGTGGGTTCCTTCCCTAGTTACTCTGTTTTGTCTTAACATTCTCTTATTTTCTTATTAGAAAATTTTATTTTTATTTTCAATTACACTTATTTGTATACGATTATGTGCCTGACTGCAGGAACCTGCAGAGGCCAGAAGAGGGCATCGGCTATCCTGGAGTTGGAGTTACAGGTGGTTGTGAGCCATCTGACATGGTTGCTGGAAACTGAACTTCTGTCCTCTAGAAGAGTGCTATATATTCTGAGCCTTTCAGTTATCTCTTCATCCAGTCTGAATAATTTTATGTGTAAGCTTTATCTTTCTAAATTAGTTACCTTTCTTTGCTGTGACTGACACCATGCCAATACAACTTAAGAAAGTGGGAGATTGCCTTGGCTTATCGTTTCAGAGTGATAAGAGTTTCTCACGGTGAACAGGCATAGCATAAAACAGCAGGCATGATGGCAGGAATAACTAACTGAGAGATCACATGTCAACCACAAGCAAAAGCAGAGAGATCTTAAACTTGAAGTGGATGAGTCCATGAACTTCCAAAGCCTGTCCCTAGTGGTGTAGTTTCTCCAGCAAGGCCAAACACTTCATGGAATAGTGCTACCAACTGGGAACCAAGTATTCAAATATCTGAGCCTATATTCTTGGTCATAGAATCATAACTGTCAACTTTTGCCCTGACTTCCCCAGATGTCTTTGCAAGTGGAGATGTATTATTATTAAGAGGATGCTGACGCCTTTGGATTTTGCTTTTTCTGTCCATATTGGACCTTTGGCCATGAGAGATACTATGAGGCCAGTTTTTTCTAGGTATAACCTATATTCACCTAATATGTGCTTATAAACCGGGTAGGCTGGGGTGGGCACCACCATGTCATTAAACAATTATGCATCTGCTACCTGTGATGTCTCAAGATCCAGCGGTGCTGGGAAACCCTGCTGCAAAGGTTGACATCTGACATTACTGGAAAGCCTTGAGGTTGGTGCAAAATTACGGACTCCCTTTGTAAGAGGGGCTTTTTTTTTCTCTACCTGGAGGAACATGTAACCCATACTGCCTACCTGAGAAATGTCATGTAGCCCAGCACCTGAAATTTCTGGAATGCCTCCCTATGCTAACGAGGCATCTCAGTACCTTAGCCTTCAGCCATTGGCTTTTGCTCACCCTGATACTCTACCCCTTTCCCCCAAACAATATAACCTTTGGCTCACTCTGAATAAAGTGTACACATACAAGCCCACACGGAAGAAAGACATGCACAAGCTAAGATCGATTCAGAGAGCTGATTGTTTCATTGAAGATCATTGGAGAAGGCCTTCACCTGAAAGAGCTGTAATACTAAGATCACTGGAAAAGCCCTTCTCCCACCCTTGCACCATTTTCTTGCCCCCAGCATTCACTCCCTGCTCGACTAATATTCAGCAGAACTCCACCTGTTCTGGGATCTGCTTCATCCTTCCTGGCCATCCTAAGCAGGAGGAAGTGGAGAACTCAATATCACAGCTAAACCCCCAAACATACCACACAGTAGCCCTTGAGATGGAGTAACCAAACATGGAAGAATGTGGCTGTGGCTTCTTTGCTGTCAGGAGTTGAGTCAGAGTCCTTTCTCTTTAAATGTGATTGGGTGTCTTGTAATTCTGATACTACAAGAATAGCAGAGATGCGGCTCCACAGCTTCTGAAGGTACAGAGTTCCAGGCCACCTGCACCCCCAGCTCTCCAGCGGGCCACTATTCTTCCTGCTCTTGGGATACTTCCACACAGACTCAGTTACCATAGTAACTGAGGTAACTAGAGTCTTCCTAGTGGAGACTCCAGACACTGTGGAACAGAGATCAGCCTGTCCTAGTGGTGCCCATTGAACCCCTGCCTTTTATATTAATGAAATGGTGAGATGAAATGACTCATGTTTCCCCTTCATAGTTTGCTGTGTGGTGATAATGCCCAAAACAGATGACTCTTGGGTTTTCTTCTCTGTGTTGTCACAAGGGATGAGAATGACATATTATTATTATTATTATTATTATTATTATTATTATTATTATTATTATTATCTGAAAGATCCTCACCCTAGGTTCATGTTGTGAATAATGGGTGTTTTGAGAGGCTCCAGGTAGGAGAGGGGGCCTGGCTGTTGGGAGAAGTTCACTAGGGGTGAATTTCTTTTTCTAGCTCGTGCTCGTTTCCTGGCTACTGTGATGTGAACAATGCCACCTGTTACTGCCAGGATGAACACTGATTCTGATTCTGGAGCCAATGGCGGAGCCACTCTGCCAGGCTTGCCCCGCTCTGATGGACTTCAGTACTGTATAGGAGAAGGTCCTGCAAGCAAAGGGATGTCTACCTATCTCTTCTTTACAGAGGTAGCTGACATGCTTTTGTGGTTGCCAAGCACCTAGAGTGATGCTAGTGCAGGCAGGAACTGGATTTTAAATTTACATCAAATTAGCTTAAACTTAAATAGCTTTGTGTGGTAGTCAGTTACTATATTGGCTAATATCACTGTAATTTGGTATTCTTAACCAAAACTGTATTTCAGGGATTATAGCCCAATGAATGTAACCTACCCAGCTGAGTTCTTAGGTGACCCCCCCCCCTGCTCCCCAGGATTGTTGGCCAATATTGGTCTGCAAGGGCAAATGGAGCAGAGAGACGAACTGGGCGTTCAGAAGCCCTGTGAGTACTTACATTAATGAGGACACCAGGACCAGCTGCTGGGAGGTGGATCAACTTTACTTGAGGTGATTCAAGGGTTGTATAGTTTTAGGGACAGGGGTGGGAGGTAGAAGTATCCAGAGTGGGCAAAAGTCATTAGCTAAAGGCTTCAGGCACTGAGCTTCCTCTAGCATGGAGAAGCTGTGCCAGGAATCTCAGGTGCTAGTTGAATGGGTATTTACAGGTTGGGGCAGAGGGGCAGGGGAGATGTTCAACCTGTAATAACTAAGGCTACATGACATTCTGCTGGTAGAAGTGTGTGTGTGTGTGTGTGTGTGTGTGTGTGTGTGTGTGTGTCTGTGTGTGTGTTTAATGTTAGAGAAGGTACTCTGTTAGAAAAGCACTTGCTACTTTAGCAGATAACCCAAATTTAATTCACAGCGTGCGCGCGCGCACGCACACACACACACACACACACACACACACACACACACACGCCCTATCTGAAATGTGTCTTTAACTTCAGTTCTAGGGAATCTCATGCCCTATCTGGCCTCTGTGGGCACTTCATGCACATGATACACAACATACATTCAGGCAATAAACATAGAATATAAATAAATAAACTTTGAAAAAACCCTTCAATTTATTTAATTTCTATTATTGATCAGGTAACACTGAATGCTTAATTAAATAACGTATTAAATAATGGTGGACACCTATTGCGTCTGTAACAGAAGCATGGTTTGCTGTTAGTTCTGGGGATGCAGTAGTGGCAGTCTGTGGTGATGGAAGAGCTGTGTCAAGAAGACAGATAACACACACACACACGTAAACACACACACACACACACACACACACACACACACACACACACGGTACAGCAGGTGTCAGATGGATGAGCTGAATGTTATGGGAGAGGAGTCAGGTTAGGATCAATGCAGAATGTTTTGAAGTGGAAGTGATCCAAGGCATCACAGGCACAGGTTTATAAGATGACCCATGGGAAGACAGCAGGTAGCCATGGAGTTCATGAGAGACAGGTCTTCACACAAAAGCAAAAGCAGCAGCAGCAGGCTATCTAGGTTTGGAGTATGTGACAAGAATAGCAAGAAGTCTGGCAAGGGTGGGCAGGAGGGAGCAAGCAGAGTGAGCGTGAGCAGTGAACAGGGCCAGGGAAAGGAGTGAGCAAGGGCAGGTAATGTGGGCACTTGCAGGGTTTGTTTCTTCTGGAGTGAGAGAAGCCTTGGAGGGATTTCAGAAAGAAAATGATAGACCTTGATGCTGGCAGTCAAGGAATTATTGTGGCTGCCATGCAGAGAATAGATGGCAAAACTGCAAGGGTGGGAGGCAGGTGCTCAGGTAGGACCTCCCCTCACAATCTGTAGGTGAGTCAGGCTAACGTTGCAAGAACTACAAGAAGTAGGTAGAGGAGTGGCCTCAGACTGCTGTAGTGTTGATGTATCAATGTTTGTGAACCTTTTGCCTTTCTCATGGCTTGCTCTTGGGTTACAGGATGGCATCCTGGAGGTGGATGATGAGATCAGGTGCATGGCATATGTAAATGAGTGGGTGTGGCTGTGATTGTTAGCTAAGGCCTTATTCTCAGTTTTCATGGTGCCACGGGGGAGAGATTCTTTCTCTAGAAAAGTAGTTATGAACTTATTCTATTATATATATAAAAGTTAATGTTCTTGGAACAAAAAAACCATTTATCCTCCCTTCTGATGCTTAGTATTGAAATAGGCTAAATTGATGGATGTTTAATTTTTCTTGTCTATGGGAATCTCTTTGAAAGTGAAATGGATTCCCTAGTTATAGTTCAAAGATTACCAGTGACATAATTTCCCTGAGACCCCTAGCTACTCTTCCTGTGATCACCTGGTCATGATTGTGAGTCTGCAGATAGAGGCTGGGCCACAAGGATCAGAGTTGAACGGCACATTTGAAATTGTTGGTAACCCACTTTTCTTATCACAGAGCTGCAGGTAGTATTGAAACTTTTCTCTTTTTTTATATTACTGAGTTCTGTGAAGCTGAATGTGAATTGTCCAAAACCACAGTGTGGAGATGGAGCTGGGAAGAGAATATTCTGGACAAAGTTAAAGTCCCCAAAGGATACAGACAGACAGTCTGTCCTGGTTGTTCCCCCTTGCCTAATCTTATCTTTTCCATTTGCTTCTTCCCCTTTTAGCTGGGTTCATGGGCAGTTTGTCATGAACTCTATACTAGTTTCACCCTCACTTGTGCACAGATAGCAATTCCTTGACAACTGTCAGGAGAATTAAATGTGATAACAAGGCTTAGGGATGCACTACACTTCCTATGCTTTATGCTACTTAGTTTTTTTGGGTTTTGTTTTTTTGTTTTTGGTCTACTTGACACAGACTGAAGTCATCTGTGAAAAGGCAACCACACTGGGCAGTTGTCTCCATCAGACTGGCCTATAGGCAAGTTTGTGGACCTTTTTCTTGATTAATGATTTGATGAGGGAGGACAGTCCGGCCCACATAAACTGTATCCCCCCTGGGAAGCCTGTTGTGAGTTCTATAAGAAAGCAAGTTGGGCAAGTCATGGAGAACAAACCAGCAAACACCATACTTCTATGGTTCTGCTTCAGTTTTGGCCTCCAGAAGCCTGCGTTGGCCTCCTGCTCTGACTTCTCTTGATAGAGGCCAGCACAAGATGTTGGCTGTCCTCCACCATTGCTCTCTGTCTTCTTGCACTGAGACAGGGTCTTGCATTGAATTGCAAGCTTGCTCTTTCAGGTAGACCAGGGCATCCTGGGATCTGTCTGTGCTCTCCAATGCTGAGTTACAGACCTGTGCAGCCGTATCTGATTTTCCACATGGCTGCTGGAGATCCAGATTCTTGCACTCATGCTTGTAGAGGACATTCTCTTATTGAGCCACCTCTTAGCCTGAAGTCTGCAGGCTTTAATTTTAATATATATATATATATATATATATATATATATATATATATATATTCCATTTCGATCACATTCACTGCCTTTCTCTGCTTTAAATCTTTTCAGATTCATGCCCTGTCCATCCCTCCCAACTTTATCTCCTCTATTTTTTTTCTAGTTCCCAAAATCCACTTTGTATGACCCATATACTCACAGGTGTGGGGCCATCCACTGAAACACAGTTTAGCAGGGGCCACACCCTTAAAGAAAAATGACTTTTTCTCCCCTCAGAGCCATCAACTGCCAATATCTCCTTTGCAAGAAGTGAAGGCTTGTGTGCCTCTATCTTGTCCATAGTGGGAGTTGACTGGCTTAGTCATGTGCTGGTCTTCTGCAGGCAACCACACCTGCTAAGGTCATGAATACAATCCTCCCATATCCAGAAGATACTATTTTAGATGTCCTAGCATCTGGCTCTTATAATCTTTCCACTCCCCTTTCCATGATAGCTCCCAAGCCATGGAGGGAGGGGTAGGATATAGATGACCTATCTGTGGCTGAACATTGAATAGTTATTCTTTGTACTTTGAGCAACCTGCATTAATTTCCACACATTTCATGATAAACCTTCTTTGATGAAGTTTGAGAGCTGCACTAACATATGTGTAGAGTAATACAAACTTGATTAAAGTTTACTACAATGTCTATTTAGTAAATAATAGCAGTAGGTTTACCACTGGGGCCTATGAACTTCCTAGTCATAGGTTCTGGCCAGATTCACAACACTAGTCATGTGTTTCCTTCTGTGAAGCTGGGCTTACATCCAATAAGAAAGGGATTGTTTATTCCCATAGCTGATATACCACTATCACACTTGTGGACCTATCTTGCCGTACCATTTGTTACTGTAGCTTGCAGTGTTCAGAGCTGTGTAAGACTGTTGAAGACTTTTCTTCCCCAGCATTGTGGATAGCACCTTCCAGTGAAAACTACAGGCTGCACCACTTTAAAGATCTTATCACCGTCACAGTGACACACTGAGGACCAGGTGACCAACATCTGAACCCCTAGAAGGCAATAACAGCAAAAGGGATGAGAGGGCTGGGCTGCACTGCTTGGCACTTCCTAGAACATAAATCAGAATCGCACTATAAAGATTCATTTCCATTCCCGGTATCTGTGGCCACTTGTATGCAGACAGCAACAGGTCCAGGTCCTTTTTCTTTAGGTTATGACCATCTTCATGAGTCATTTCTGGAAACAGTTCTGTAGCACTTCCAATTAATGCTATTTCAATGGCCAGGTACAATTCTCTCCATATATCATCCTGGGTAGTTCACAAAACTGGTCAGAAAATAGTCACATGCAATGTGCTGTCCTATGCAATATGAATGTGTATCATTTGATGTATTAGTTCACTTTAGACAGTCTCTGACTGCAGTGCTGCTTTGAGGACCTAGTTAGATTTCAAGTATCATTCTTCATGATATTCCTATTTGTTCAAGGGAGGACACCATTACTATGGTTATCTTCTGGTTATTGGTCTCAGGGGCTACCCAGTGGGTTTGTTTTAAATCATTTTAACAGCCTCTATTAGAGATTTCTAAATACACTGGGAATACATAGTGAATAATAAATAGAACCAAGAAGACATAGTCAGAGAATTAAGTTGACAAAAATCTAACCCTATGCTCAGGTGACCTGTCCCAGCTGTCCAGAGCTAAATAGCTTCTCCCACTCTTATCGCCACCACATGGAAGTTTTCTATACATCAAAATGAGGTGAAAATGAGATATTTTGGAGTGGATGTGCCTTCAGAGAGCAAGTTTCAAGGTAGTAATTCTTATTAAGTGGGGGGATACACCAGTGAGAAAGTCCCTGGTGCCCAACTGCTTACAGTTTTCTTTCCAATTCAGTTTGTCTCTCAACAGCTATAGAACGTGATTAATAAAGAGAATGCTTATTCTTATTTGTATTTTCTGAGTCAATATAATACATTACTCTCTATTTCTTACTAAGAAGATGGAACATTCAGATTTATTTATTCCTGACTGGTTGGTGCAGATTTTTAAAACACATTCTATTATTTGGTAAAATTAGTTTTGAAGAGAGGGACACATATTTTAAATCTAACTCTAATTTGTAGCAGATGTCAGCAAGAAGGATGCCTGGACAACAGCAAGCATGGACAACACCCACATCACACAATATATTCTGCAGTGCATACAATGCAGTAAATGTAGACTGTTATCACTGCATCCATGTACAAAAGCTGATGATAACATTCCTTTTAACTCTAATTAAATCTCAATTATATTGTGAGCTTCTTATATTTTACTTAGAAGGTAGATTTTTTGTTGTTGCTGCTTGTTTTGTTTTTTAGTCTCTTTGTTTTCTGAAAATTGACTTTACCAAGGAGCTTGTTCACATCCAGCCACAAGGAGGCGCTCAAACATCAAATTAAAAATTAACAAAAACTAAATTTCCGCAATCCTCTGCTTTTGATAACATATTAAAGCAATCGTTACTTAAAAGTGGAGGTAAAATGGTTCATGGGTCTTTGCTAAAATTAATGCCACTTTGTGAACTCATGTTGACATGCTGGTATGAACCAGTAATTTAAATAAATATGGTAATACAGGTAGAATCTCTTTTGCGCCCAGAACCAGAGGGATCTTTCCTTATGAGACACTGTTCTGTTGACTTACAGTCTTGCCGAGCCGCCTTTTCTGTTGAAGGATAAACAGTGCATCTTTTTTTGTGGTCTGAGGACATACATCTTCAGGTCACCGTGCCTCCTCCTGACTCCTCTCAGCCCTGTCTCTCCAGATCTCTGCTTCTGTGGTCACATTAGCCTTCTGCAAGGGTGTAGGTAAATATTTTCCTGCCTTTCAGGTTTCTAACTTCCCCAACTTTCATCCAGATCTATGCCTGCTCACCTTCTATTCATCCTTTGAAGTTCATATCCTGGGTTACCTTCCAGAGTAATTTCTGTTTATTGTATGAAGGTTGTCACCCCTGCCCCCTTGGGTAGTCACTCTCCACCCTTGTTCTCTGCCATTCCTAGTAAACATTTATCACAAGTAGTACTGATGCTGTTGATTGTGTCTTTCCATAGTTGATGTAAATAGCAAGAACATTGTCTCTTCAGTCACTGCAATACCTACCCATGGCAATTCCAAGCACATAGCATGCCTGCAGCAAATATTTCTTAGAGCAAAGCTTCTCATTGCTGGACTTGATCAAGGATTTCTGGCTTGGTGTGTTCTTAGAACACCAGACATAGAAACTGTCCAAAGGTTTGTCCTCAGTCCTTATTGAGCACTGATAGAGCACTTGCTTACAGTATTCAAGGCTTTGGTTTGGATCCCAGCACTGAAAAACATCCTAGTGGTAAAACCATACGGCAGGACTGGACTGAGGTGGCTCAGTGGTAGAGCACTTGCCTAGGATGCACGAGGACCTTCAGGGTCCAGCCTTAGTGTAAAAAAATTAAAAGTCATCACCATCTCAATAATTATTTTTTATAGCTTTCAGTTCCTGACTCCCAATGGTATGTGTGACATCACAACTGTCCCCAGAAAGCAGAAGCAAATACTACACAATGAAGCCTAAAGAACACCAGGGCAGATCAGTCATGGCTTGTTAAATAAAGTTAAAGGACAGAAAAGTGTGCCAACATTCTCCATTGCTAACTGCATTATTTAGCTTATGAGAACCCAAGCTTGCTTCTGAGGAGCAGCGGATGCTGACTTTTGCTGGGGTCACTGACATCAGCTTGGAGATGATCATGAGACCAACGCTATGTTATCTCACCTGACAAAGAGCAAATCCGACAGAGCACTCACTGCTGGCTTCCTTCCACACAAAGGCTTTAAGGGACACTTTTTTGTCTTCCATACTGCAGGAGCTGCTCTCTGAGTAGCAGACCCCCAGATGACCAGAGCTCGTGCTGATGAGGACACAGCACCCTAGGACTCCCTACAAACCATGTTCCAAAGTCCATTAACACTGTGGCCCTTGATACAGAGTATGTTTTAATTTTTATTTTGGTTTCATAAAATGTGCCTGCTGTTTATTTTCCCAGAAATGACCAACTGTTTTTCACTATCACTCATTTTCTTCTACATCCTAGGAAACTTTATGAAAGCAATAAATTTATTTATCAAAAATAATAGTGAAATAAAGACTTGGTTTTAGAAATGTAGTCATGGAAATTTCTCAGAGGATCATACTGGCACTTTTTCTTTCTTTTTGTTTTAATGGATATTTTATTTATTTAAATTTCAACTGTTATCCCCTTTGCCAGTTTCCCTTTTGCAAATTCCCTATCCTATCCCCACTCCCTCTGCTTCTATGAGGGTGCTCCCCCACCCACCCACCCACTTCCACCTCACCACCCTGGCATTCCTCTACACTGGGGCATCAAGCCTTCCCAGGACCAAGGGCCTCTCTTCGCATTGATGCCCGACAAGGCCATCCTCTGCTACATATGCAGCTGGAGCCATGAATCCCTTCATATGTACTCCTTGGTTGGTGGTTTAGTCCTTGAGAGCTCGGGGGGGGGGGTGCTCTGGTTTGTTGATATTGTTGTTCTTCCTATGGGGTGGCAAACCCCTTCAGTTCCTTCAGTCCTTTCTCTAACTCCACTATTGAGGTCCCTGTGCTCAGTCCAATGGTTTGCTCAGAGCATCTGCCTCTGTATTTGCCAGGCTCTGGCAGAGCCTCTCAGGAGACAGGGTTAACAGGTTCCTGTCAGCAAGCAATTCTTGGCATCAGCAATAGTGTCTGGGTTTGGTGTCTGTATATGGGATGGATCCCCTGGTGGGGCAGTCTCCGGATGGCCTTTTCTTCAGTCTCTGCTTCATTCTTTGTCCTCCTACTTCATTTAGACAGAAACCATTCTGGGTTAAAAATTTGGAGATGAGTGGTGGCCCCATCCTCCAACCGGGGGCCTTGCCTAACCTCTGGATATGGTCTCTATAGGTTCTTCCTTCCCTTTGTTGGACATTTCAGCTAATCTCATCTTTGTTGGGACCTGGGAGACTCTTGCTTTCCTGGCATCTGGGACTTGCTGGTGACTACCCCCAGTTCCCTGTCCTCCATTGCTACACACCTCTGTTCAAATTTCTGACTCTCTGTATATTATCGCGGTCTCCTTTCATACCTGATCCTGTCCCCCTTTTCTCTTTCCCCCTCCTCTATTCATCCCAAGTTCCTCCTACCCTCTACCTCTTTTTGTCACCCTTCTAAGAAGGACCGGAGCACCCACATTTTGGTCTTTCATCTTCTTGAGCTTTATATGGTCTGTGAATTGTATTTTGGGTATTCTGAGCTTTGGGGCTATTATCCACTTATCAGTGAGTACATACCATATGTATTCTTTTGTGACTGGGTTACCTCACTCAGGATGATATTTTCTAGTTCCATCTGTTTGCCTAAAAATTTCATAAATTCATTGTTTTTAATAGCTGAATAGTACTCCATTGTATAAATGTACCATATTTTCTGTATCCATTCCTCTGTTGAGGGACATCTGGGTTGTTTCCAGCTTCTGGCTATGGTAAATATGGCTGCTACGAACATAATGGAGCATGTATTCTTGTTATATGTTGGAACATCTTTTGGGTATATGCCCAGTGGTGGTATAGCTGGGTTCTCAGGTTGTACTATTTCCAATTTTCTGAGGAACTGCCAGACTGATTTCTAGAGTGATTGCACCTACTTTCAAGCTCACCAACAAGGAAGGAGTATTTCTCTTTCTCCACGTCCTTGCCAACATCTGCTGTCACCTGAGTTTTTGATCTTAGCAATTCTGACTGTTGTGAGGTAGAATCTCAGGGTTGTTTTGGTTTTTATTTCTCTGATGACTAAGGATGTTGAACATTTCTTTAGGTGCTTCTCAGGTATTCGATATTCCAAAGTTGAGAATTCTCTGGCTCTGTGTATCATTTTTTTTTTTTTTTTTGTAGGGCTATTTGGTTGTCTGGAGTCTAACTTCTTGAATTCTTTGTATATATTGGATATTAGCCCTCTACTGGATGTAGGATTGGTAAATATTTTTTTCCCAATCTGTTGGTTGCCATTTTGTCCTACTGACAGTGTCCTTTGTCTTACAGAAGGTTTGCAATTTTATGCATTTGTTATTGATCTCAGAGCATAAGCCATTGGCGGTGTGTTTAGGAACTTTTCCCCTATGCCCATGTGTTCGAGGCTTTTCCCTACTTTGTCTTCTATTAGATCCAGTGTATCTGGTTTTATGTGGAGGTCCTTGATCCACTTAGATCATTTATGATTAGATAAGAATGGATCAATTTGCATTATTCTACATGCTGACCTCCAGTTGCACCAGCACCATTTGTTGAAAATTCTGTCTTTTTTCCACTGGATGGTTTTAGCTCCTTTAAGATCAAGTAACCATAGGTATGTGGGTTCATTTCTGGGTCTTCGATTCTACTCCATTAATCCACCTGCCTGTCTCTGTGCCAATACCATGCAGTATTTATCACTATTGCTCTGTAATAGAGCTTGAGGTCAGGGATGGTGATTCAACCAGAAGTTCTTTTACTGTTGAGACTAGTTTTTGCTCTCCTGTGTTTTTGGTTATTTCAAATGAATTTGCAAATAGCTCTTTCTACTCTATGAAGAATTGAGTTGGATTTTGATGGGGATTGCATTGAATCTGTAGATTGCTTTCAGCAAGATGGCCATTTTCACTATATTCATCCAGCCAATCCACAAGCATGGGAGATATTTCCATCTTCTTTGATTTCTTTCTTAAGAGACTTGAAGTTCTTGTCATACAGATATTTCGCTTGCTTGGTTAGATTTACACTAAGATATTTTATATTATTTGTGACTACTGTGAAGGGTACAGTTTCTCCAATGACTTTCTTAGCCTGGTAATCCTTTGAGTAGAGGATGGCTACTGATTTGTTTGAGTTAATTTTATATCCAGCCACTTTGTTGAAGTTATTTATCAGGTTTAGGAGTTCTCTGGTGGAATTTTTCAGCTCACTTAAGTATAGTATCATATCATCTGCAAATAGTAATATTTGGATTTCTTACTTTCCAATTTGTAATCTAATTGCT
Source organism: Arvicanthis niloticus (assembly GCF_011762505.2). Lineage (NCBI taxonomy): Eukaryota > Metazoa > Chordata > Mammalia > Rodentia > Muridae > Arvicanthis > Arvicanthis niloticus. Next base: position 102,795,431 of record NC_047660.1, read on the forward strand.
CCTCCTTTTGTTATCTAATTGCTCTGGCTAGGGTATTGAGTACTATATTGAATAGATAGGAAGATAGGCAGCCTCATCTAGTCCCTTATTTTAGTGGGATTGCTTCAAAATTTTCTCCATTTAGTTTGATGTTGTCTATTGGTTTTCTGTATATTGTTTTTACTATGTTTATGTATGGGCCTTGAATTCCTGATCTTTTCAATACTTTTAACATGAAGGGACATTGAATTTGGTGAGATGCTTTTTTAGTATCTAAGGAGGTGACCATGTGGCTTTTTTGAGTTTATTTATGTAGTGGGTTGCAATGATGGATTACTGTATATTAAACCATCCCTGAATCCATGGGATGAAGCCTACTTGATAATGGTAAATGATCATTTCGATGTGTTCTTTAATTAGGTTTGCGAGAATTTTATTGAGTATTTTTGCATCAATATTCATAAGGGGAATTCGTCTGAAGTTCCGTTTCTTTGTTGAGTCTTTGTGTGGTTTAGTTATATATAAGCATAATTGTGGCTTCATAAAATGAATCTGAAAATGTTCCTTCTGTTTTTATTTTGTGGAATAGTTTGAAGAGTATTGGTATTAGGTCTTTTTTGGAAGACTTTTAATGACTGCTTCTATTTCTTTAGAGGTGATGGAAGTGTTTAGATAGTTTACGTGATCCTGATTTAACTTTGGTAGCTGTATCTGTCTAGAAAATTGTCCCTTTCATACAAGTTTTCCAGTTTTGTTGACTATAGGCTTTTGTAATAGGATCTGATGATGTTTTTGAAATTCCTCGGTTTCTGTTGTTATGTCTCCGTTTTCATTTCTGATTCTGTTAATTTGGATGCTGTCTCTGTGCTTTCTGGTTAGTTTGGCTAAGTGTTTATCTGTCTTGTTGATTTTCTCAAAGAATCAGCTCCTGGTTTTGTCAATTCCTTGTATAATTCTTTTTGTTTCTACTTGGTTGATTTCAGCCCTGAGTTTGATAACTTCCAGACATCTACTCTTGGGTGTATTTGCTTCTTTTTGTTCTAGAGCTTTCAGATGTGTTGTCAAGCTCCTAGTGTATGCTCTCTCCTGTTTCTTTTTGGCAGCATTTAGAGCTAGGAGGTTTCCTCTTATCACTGCTTTCATTATGTCCCATAAGTTTGGGTATGTTGTGCCTTCATATTCGTTAAATTCTAAAAAGTCTTTATTTCTTCCTTGAGCAAGTTATCATTGAGTAGAGAGTTGTTCTGCTTCCATGTATATCTGGGCTTTCTGTTGTTTTTGTTGCTATTGAAGATGAGCCTTAGTCCATGGTGATCTTATAGGATGCATGGGATTATTTCAATCTTCTTGTATCTGTTGAGGCCTGTTTTGTGACCAATTATATGGTTAATTTTAGAGAAGGTACCATGAGGTGCTGAGAAGAAGGTATATTCTTTTGTTGTAGGATGAAATGTTCTATAGATATATATTAAGTTCATTTGGCTACTTCAATTAGTTTCACTATATCTCTTTTTAGTTTCTGTTTCCATGATGAGTTCATTGATGAGAGTGAGGTGTTGAAGTCTCCCACGATTATTGTGTGAGGTACAATGTGTGCTTTGGGCTTTAGTAAAGTTTCTTTTATGAATGTGGGTGCCCTTGCATTTGGAGTACAGATGTTCAGAATTGAGAGTTCATCTTGGTAGATTTTTCCTTTGATGTGTATGAAGTGTCCTTCCTTATCTTTTTTTTGATAACTTTAGATTGAAATTCGATTCTATTTGATATTAGAATGGCTAATCCAGCTTGTTTCTTAGGTCTACTTGCTTGGAAAATTGTTTTCTAGCATTTTACTCTGAGGTAGTATCTGTTTTTGACATGAGGTATGTATCCTGCATGCAGCCAAATTCTGGATCTCTTTTATGTATCTATAAGACATAGTCTATAAGTCTATGTCTTTATATTAGGGAATTGAGTCCACTGATGTTAAGAGATATTAAGAACCAGTGATTGTTGCTTCCTATTATTTTTGTTGTTAGAAGTGGAATTATGTTTGCATGGCTATCTTCTTTTGAGTTTGAAAGAAGATTGTGTTCTTGCTTTTTCTAGGATGTAGTTCCCCTCCTTTTGTTGGCGTTTTCCATTTATTTTCCTTTGTAGGTCTGGATTTGTGAAAAGATATTGTATAAATTTGGTTTTGTCATGGAATGTCTTGTTTTTTTCCAGCTATGATAAGTGAGAATTTGCTGGGTAAAGTAGACTGGGCTGACATTTGTGTTCTTATAAGTTCTATATGACATCTGCCCAGGATTTTCTGGCGTTTAGAGTCTCTGTTGAGAATTCTTGTGTAATTCTGACAGATCTGCCTTTATATGTTACTTGACCTTTTCCCCTTAATGCTTTTAATATTCTTTCTTTGTTTTGTGCTTTGAGTGTTTTGATTATTATGTGAGGGTAGGAATTTCTTTTCTATTACAATCTATTTGGAGTTCTGTAAGCTTCTTGTATGTTTATGGACATCTCTTTCTTTAGGTTAGGAAAGTTTTCTTCTATAATTTTGTTGAAGATATTTACTGGCCTTTTAAGTTGGGAATCTTTACTGTCTTCTATACCTATTATCCTTAGGTTTAGTATTCTCATTTTGTCCTGGATTTCCTGGATGTTTTGGGATAGGATCTTTTTGCATTTTGCATTTTCTTTGATTGTTGTGTCAGTGTTTTCTATGGTATCTTCTGCACCTGAGATTCTCTCTTCTATCTCTTGTATTCTGTTGGTGATGCTTGCATCTATGCCATCAATGGATGAATATATAATGAAAATATAGGACATGTGCACAACTGAATTTTATTCAATTGCACAAAAGTGAAAAATTATAAAATTTGCAAATGAATATAGCTGTAAATAATCATTCCTGGTGAATTAACTTGGACCGGAAAGTCAAATGCCACACATTATCTCTTGTGGTAGCATTTTTCTGGTCTGCAAAAGTTGTTGAATGATCAGAGCTCAGTCATCTGTTCTGTGGGAGGTTTGGAAAGTACTGAGAGAAACGCAGATGATGTAGGCCTGTTTGTGAAGTTTCAGAGGGAAGTTTGAGAGTCCCCTAAAGACTATATTCATGTGACGTTTTAAATTGAGAATACATGGTTCTGATCAGCTAAGGCTGAAGAATTAACTGTGATTAAGAAGAGAGTAGCACCACTGAAGTAAAATCTTTGGTTTACTGGAACAATTTACACTGGTTAGCCGTGGATGAGAAATCAGCTTTGATTAAGAGAAGAACAGCATCATTAAGGTGAAGTGTTCCTTCAGTATCAGTACATGGTCCAGAGGGAGCCAATGCTGCATCGCATGCTGGCAGCCAGTCTTAGTAATATGTAAGAGCTATATGTTATTAATTTGGATAGGATAGATGCTGCAGGATTGAAGATGTCATGGAGAACATTTGAGGCTTGGCTTCATGTGGCAGGGTTGAAGTTCCTGAAGAGTGGCCAGGAGAGGTAATCAATGAAGGTGCATTCTCAGTTGCAGTGGAAACCTAGAAATGAAAGTATGGAAAGAGGGTGTGACTTGCCTTTCTGTATCAGGGTTTGAGTCTATGAAGAGGTCAAGAGAAGCTATAGTGAAGCTATAGTAGCCTCAGCTTCAGTAGAGACCCTAGGATTTGGAGATGCCAGCATCATGGGATGGCTGCTAAGTACAGCATCAGGTATAGTGGGTCCACTGTGAGCTTACAAGACAAACTATGTGTGGTATGGATGGCAGAGCCAGAGAAGAAGATTACAAGCCCTTTAGAACTCAGGTGATCATGAATGAGTCCCAAATGTCTAACACTGAGCTTTACACTGTTGGACTTCCATTTGCTTTGATTTGACCTTGAATGTGCCCTGGGTGTTCTTTCTTGTAGTGCAAAGGTATGTAACTTATTTTGATTTTACAGGAACCCAGAGTTATAAGACTTTAGGTATTTTAGAGATACACTGGATATTTTACAGAGACTTAGGATATTTTTAAAGAGGTGTTGGATATTTTAGGGAGACTCCAGATTTTTCAGAGAGAATTTTGAATATTCTAAAGAGACTTTGGACTTTTAAATGTTGAAAAATTTAAAGACTATGAGAATTTTATGTTGGAATGTTTTAAGTTGTCATATTAATTTTAACATGACATTTTGGGGGCAAACAAAAAAGAAAAGGTTATAGTTTAATAGTAATGTGTTTGTGTGTCAAGTTGACAAGTGGTCAATTGTCCTCTTTTTGTTGTCGTTAACTTGACATAAGTTAGAGTTATCTGGGAAGAAGAACTTCAGTTGTAGAAATGCTTCCCTCCAGATTGCCTGTAGGTGAGAATGTAGGTCATTTTCTTCATTAATAATTGATGTGGGAAGGCCCATCCCACTGTCAGTGGTGTCAATGTTATGCAAGTGACCTTGGGTTGCATAAGAAAGCACTCTGAGATCTAAAGATAGAAAAAGCCAGGAAGCAGCACTTCCTCTTGCTTTCTGATTCAGCTCCTGCCTTCAGGTTCCTGCCTGAGTTCCCTAAATGATGAAGTGTGACATGAATATAAACTGCAAAATATCGTGTTTAATCATAACAATAGTGTAGAAACTGAGCTAAGACATCTCTCCTATGTGGATGCTAGCTTTGAATATTCATATATGTGTGTTTAAATTAGAGTATCAATAGAACACAGGAGAGTAGTAAGGGGCCATAGTGCTTGAGGGCAAGAGAATAGAATGAAGGTGGTGACAAGGGGGAAAGGGAAAAATAGCATAGGAATGACTGAGTGGGGAGGAGGGAGTATTGGGAGGGAACTACCAAAATTAAAGCTTCAGAAAAGTCATAGGGAAGGCAACTATTGCAGAAGATTCCTAACATACATACACATGTAAAAGAGTTTAAATTAAGTTATCATATATACATCTATAGTGGAGGGACAATCTCTCCCCTGGACCACATGAACTATAAATAAAAAGTCCAGTTTCAGATTTAGGGTTCTTCTTTTTAAGTTGTTTGTCAATGGGATTCATTAGACCCTTTAAATGTTACAGGCAATTGCCATTGTCTACAGTCACCATCCATGGTAAAACATGATAGTAAAACATTATTTACTTGATGGTAAAACATTATTGCTGAAAACTCTACATACGTGAATCACAGCACATGAAGAGATGAAGTTGATACGTACATGGAAGTTTCATTCCCACTGGTTAGCTTTCATTGTGTTTGAAGGTGCCATGCATAGCACCACTTAGTATGAAGACTCATGAACAATAACACACTGTTTAAGTCTGTTGACTTTGTGTTATGTGACTAAACTTGGGGCCATAAGGTTTACTCTCAAATATTCAAATTCAGCCACCTGCCTTCAAGAAGTCAATTAAAAAAAAAAAAAAACTACAAAAGGAATAGTAAAAAAGCAGAAAGAGATTTATTTAGTGCAACCACAATTAGTAAAAACAGAATCAGTGATCCTTCCAAACCCACAAAGTCAAGCTTTAGGGTATTGACGGGAAGGTGTTAGAGTCCTGAAAGTGTACAGAGTCAGACTTGTGCATACCTAAGTAGTCTCAATCAAGGTGTGACACCATTGGCCCACTATTTTCTGAGTTTCTGTCTTATCCTGTCTGGTGGTATTATAAGTTGTTAGAACTATATGATGTCTCTTTCAGGGAGATCATCTTTCCCTCTGGCTGGTTCCTTTTTGTCCTCTCATCATGAGATTCCTGAGGAAATTCTCATCTTTCAGGTTCATATGTCCTGCAGTCAGATAGAGATACATGAGTATCTCCTTAAAATACATTTCTGCCAGGCTTACATTAAACATTACAGATTTAATGTAATGGGTTACATTAAACATCACCATTGGGATAATACCCAACTGACATATTCTTGTACAATTATCTCTGGTGACAGGGCTTCTATTGCAGTGATGAAACACTTTGACCAAAAACAGAGGAGGAGGAAAGGGTTTATTTGTTTTGCACTTCCATATTACTATTTATCATTGAAGAATGTCTAGACAGGAACTCAAACAAGGCAGGAACTTGGAAGCAGAGGCTGAAATCATTGGGGGATGCTGCTTACTGGCTTGTGTCCCATAGCTTGCACAGCATGCTTCCTTATGGAACCCAGGCTGTCTGCCCAGGGGTGACCCTACCCACAATTGACTGGGCCCTCCTCCATCAATCTCTAGTTAAAAATACCCTACAGGCCTACCTATAGCCTGATTGTACTAAGGTATTTTCTCAACTGAAGCACCCTCCTTTCCAATGACTCTAGTTTGCAGCAAGTTGACATAAATTAGCTAGCACACAGTGATGGTTCTTATAGTGATAATGTACTTTTAGACATAAGTCTATGGATCTGGCTATAGTAGCTACCTTTAGATTTGAGTAGTTTTCTGGGTATAAGGACCAGGAGCTGTATTTATGACAATATGTTTAATATTGGTCCTGCTGCTTCTGCTCCTTGAACTGCTTTCATGCTTTCAGATAGTTGGAGGGATTGGCAGCACTTGATACAACTACCCAAGTGAAAAGCTGAGAAACCCAGACTGTCTGACAGGCCCTGTCATGGTTTGATAACCAGATGACAGCTTACAATATTACTCCATTTCTAAGGAATCTAAGTAAACATTGTTCTTGCTCTCTTACTAAACCAGAGAAGATACTGGGGGTTTCTTTTTAATGTTTGTAGTGTGGCACTATTACTGGAGAGATATGAGCAATGTTTACTCATGCCATATAAGGATCTGAACATATATAAAAGCTAAAATGCCACCTCAGTCCATTTTGCTGAACATAGAGTTTTATTGTGTTACTGATAGAATTATGGATGAAAGGTTACTTAGAGAATCAGGAATAATTCAAATGTACATGTACTACCAAAAGCCAACCCTGTCATGAGTGATAGTTAATGAAAACTGAAAACTGAGAGTTCATTACATAACTTGGAAACTTGACAGGTCTGAGATCAACTCTTCCAGGTAGCACATCGGTCTGAGAGTGTGTCTCAGCAGTGCTTATTGACGATATAGACTGGGATGGGCCTAGTAGATCAGCTAAGTTGAAAGGGTTACTAATACATCAGGTAAAGTTTCAGGGACTTCTTGAAACTTTTAAGTTGTTTATTTCAAGAGATTCCTTCCAAGACAGAATGTTTTGTCTCTGAGGAAATAGCTAGACAATACTGTGTATGTGTCTTTGTATGTGCACACTTATGCACACACACACATGCATACATGCACAGTGCTGGAAGGCTGTGGGGGACTCCTAGCTATTTCATTGCATGTGTGGAGGTCATCCTTTTTTTTTTTAATTATTTTTTATTTATTTTTATTTTTTTTGTACATTTTTTTATTAGATATTTTATTTACACTTCAGATGGCATCCCCTATCCCCTATCCCCACCCCTCTCACCCCCCTTAGGAAACCCATATCCCATGCCCCCTTTTCCTTTTTGCATTTATACATTTTTTTAAAAAATATTAATCATAGGCTTTATAAGTTTGGAATTGTTCAATCAGAGGTGTAACCCACTGACCGACCTAGATATAGCAACTATCTTTGACTGGTGGAGATACATGAATATCTGCCTCCCTGTCTCCCCCCTCTTTCTCTCTTTCATCACCTAGCTTCTACTCTCCTTCTTCTTCTCCTCTTCTTACTCCTTTTCTTCCTCTCAGTACTCCTCCTACCTTAGCTCCTGCTACACATCACCCTTCCTGTTAAAATGAAACTTTTCTCTCAAAATACAATTAGAGCATAATTATGCCAATTTGTACCAGTGAGGTACAGGATAGTCCTAATACCCAGTCCATCCTTTTGTTGACTAACCAGCTCCTCTGTCATCAATTCTAACTAGAACATTTAGTTCTGAACCTGGCTTTAGGATGAATGTCAGCTGACGACCATCCACTCAAATTTTTTCTCTTAAGGTCAATAGCTATATGTTTTCAACCCCATCAGAAATCCAGAATGACTGAGTTAACTATAATTGTGGGAAGCACAAATCGTAGTTTCTAAAACTTAGCCAATTTATAGAGACCTCTGACCACCTGGACACTCGCTCTACTTCAAAACGTTGGAGCATCTGTTCTTCTGCCTTCTGGTCCAGGACCTTCTGACAGACCTTAGTGCTGCAGAATTATTAAGGGCTGATTACTCTGTCTAGGCAGATATAATCAGTCGACTATTCTGCAAGTGTGTCCTTTTCTGGACAGTAATTTGTCTGTAGAAGGAAAGTGGTAATTCTTGCCTAGTGGCTGTCTCACCACAACTGGAGTAACTCCAAGGATGCTCAATTTCTTCTTAGAATTCAATATAGGAAGCTGTCCGGAGCAGACAGGTCTCTAATGAAAATGAACATTAATACTGAAATGTTTGTCATGTCAATTCTAAGGATTTCTGATGTTTTAAAAACCAGCTATCCATGTAAGGTAATCTGGACTGTTGCCTGTTAACTCCACTCAGCTATTTCTACATAAAACATAGAGAACACCCTTATAATAAACTCCAAGTCATGAATTTGCTATAGTCCCTTAACTCACAGGCTGACCATCTCAAATCAGTTAAAAAAAGTTAAAAAAGGACTGGGTCTAAGCTTTGTATTCCTAAATGTGTTATACTGGTACAATGCCTATGAGAGTAACAATATTCGTCTCACTCTTATATCACTAAGAAGCTCATGCCAATGAAAACCTTAAAATTTGTAAACAAAGTAAATTGGTGCCATTTAAGAATTTATATCTTCATCTTGATATTAATTATACAGATTTCTACTAATAGGTTATGGCTATGCAATAAACCCTAGCTAATCCTCTCTATTCTGACAAAACCACTACTTTTCCCTAGAGAGACAGCCCAACATTTACCACCTTAGTCCCCTAGCCCAGGGAATAGGGGCACTGACTCTTCATTAGCTTCTTCAAGCTGATTATGGGCGTTGAGATATTAGAAGAGGAGTGGGGGGGGGGGGAGAGCAAATTGACAATCCTCTGATGCTGTGTCTTCACTGCCTCCAGATGGAATTCCCGGGCCTCAGAGGTTTGAGCAGGTCTGCCCAGCTTGCTTGTTGAGTAGATACACCAAGGCTGATCATTCTGCAATATACAATTCTCAAAACAAATTTTAGTATCAAGATAGTTTTTTTTTTTAAGAGGGCTGACATTTTATTAAGATTGTTGGTTCTACTCGCTTTTCTATTTTTCTTCCTCTTTTTTTGGATATAATATTTACATTTCAAATTTTATCCCCTTATCATATTTCCCCCACCACCCAGGAACCCCTTATCCCATCCCCCCTCCTTCTGCTTCTATGAAGGTGTTTATCCACCTACCCCCAGCTCCCCTCCCCACCCTCAGTTCCCCCCCCCCACCCACCCCCAGTGCTCAGCCTTCAGGGCACCATTGACCTTGTCTCCCACCTATGCCCAACAAGGCCATCAGTGGAGGTCATCCTTAACTGGGCCAATCTAGTCCTAATTTGCTTGGTTATTGGAAATGCAGTCATATTGGGACAAAGGGATTATTTAGCTTACACTGTTTACCATCAAAGGAAGTCAGAGCAGGAACTCAAACATGGCAGGGATCTGGAGACAGGAGCTGATCCAGAGGTCAGGGAGGGGGGCTGAAGTGAAGTTCCCTCTTCTCAGATGACTTTGACTTGTGTTAAGTTGACATAAAATTAGTCAACATAACATCTTTGACCCACTATTTCAACTTTAATCTCACTTAAGGTCCCTAAACATGAACTTAAGAGAATTACTAGATCTCTTTGTCCAAATATGGCCACACTGAATAAATATTCATTTTCTGCTTTTACTGTCTAGTTGGGTCCTTTAATTGGCTTCTTGAAGACAGACACAACCTATGTTTGGTACAAGTTCAGTTATATAACCAACCCAAAGTCAAATGGCTTTAAGTGGTATATCGCATTTATTGTAAATTCAGTGAAAAAGTAACATATCATTTTTTTTTTTTTTGAGGTTAAAAGACAGAAACTTGGTTGGGTGGAGTATTCCATTGATGGTGACCTTATCAGGAGAATCCCTGTCCCACCATAGACAAACTCTTCTTCCTTGTCCTCCCTCTCTTCCTCTTTCCCCTCCTCTTTCCTTTCCTGTGGGAAGCTGGCAGAAGGCAGCTATCATCCTTGCAGCCATCTTGAGCCATATACCCTGATAAAAGACTTGATTACATTAGCCTGCAACAGCTGAGCACACTCTGATAACATCTTGCTTTAGATACCCAAGATTTTCCCCTGGGTGTGTGAGATTTAAAGGTGTGTGACTTAAGGGTATGACTTAGAGATCAGATTTAGAGACAAGACCTAAGGGCATGATTAAAGGCGTGACATAGAGGTGTGGCTTAGAAGTGAGACATATAAAAGGCGAGAGGCAGACAGGAGAGTTCAGAACAATTTGGAGTAACAGAGAATCAGACACTTCAGAGAGTACAACTTGGAACTAGGAATTAGGTTAGAGTGTTGTGAACCTGCACTCACACTTGGGGACCAAAATGTTGGGACCCGTGCTCTGCCTCAACACTTTGGGCTAAGTGCTCTGGTCAAGAGAGAGAGAGTGGGGCTCTTGGGGCAGGAGACGCGAAGAATGGAGACAAGAAGAATGGAGACAAGACAGGGTGTGATCAAGTCTTAAGTCTCTAGTCTCAAGTCTCTCTTCTCAAGTCTCTCTCTCAAGTCTCAAGTCTCTTGTCAAGTCTCTCTTATTGACTCTTTTCTCAAGTCTCATTTATTGAAGGGAATTCTGAGGTATTTATACGTGCCTTGTAGGTGTTGTATGATGTAATCCTTACAGGCGTCTATAGCGTGGATAGCACGTGCACCGTGTGCCTTGCAGGCTTGGATACCACGTGCACCTTACAAGCATGTATGGCCTGGATAGCACGTGGACAGCACGTAAACTGCATGCCTTGCAGGCGTGGCTACCATATGCGCCTTGCAGCTGGGGGCAGTAAACAGCAACACAAAATATGTGGGCTATCAGAGTGTGCTTCAGCTGTTGTAGGCTATTGAAAACCAAATCTCTTATCAGGGTATATGGTTCCAGATGGCTGCAAAGATAATCTAGCCGCTTTCTGCTAAAAGTCGGCTCCCAACATTAGAGAGAACAACTTAGTTAGTTATTAGACATTAGGCACTTGGCACTTGGAAGAAGAAACTTGGAACTTGGAGGCACTAGTAACTAAGAACTAGGGACTAGGAACTCAAGACTTGGGACTTGGAGAGAAGAAGAGAGACTGAAGAATAAACGGGATTGAATCACACTCTGTCTGGTCTCCATTCCTTGCGTCCGTCCCCACTCTCTCTCTTGCTGAACCCTGACGTGCAGACCAGAGCTGCTTGGGGCAGTGTGGGCTAACAAGTTAGTCCCCAAGGCTTTTGGCAGTGTGGATTTGAACACTGACAGAGTGGTCCAAGACATTTTGGCCCCCAAGTGTGGGTTAGAGCAATTCTCAACATTTTTGACACCCAAGTGTGGGGCAGCTCAGGCCACAACACTTTCCTTTGCCTTTTTGTAAAAGGTCTCATTCTTTGAGTCAAGCTGACCACTCAAGATTCTCCTGCCCCTACTATGCAAATGCTGGGGTTACAGGCATTAACCACCACACCTGGATAATGATTGCTATTTTAAATGAGAACTGGTTATGTTTATACTTGCTTTGCTTCTGTTTCCATCTGAATGATAGAGCAGTAAGGTGAGATTCCCTTTAAGTTACAGGAGAGTGATTTCCATGTTTAAAATGTTGTGGATACATATTTAACAACCCCTATTCCTTTCTGAATGAGAACTTGCCTTTTGGGTAATTCTTCAGCTTTGTTCCCCTGGTGAACTGATCATGACAGAATGTAGTTTAGGCAGCATTGCTTCTGCAAACAAGTCACTTTTGATAGGCAAATTTCATCAAGAGTGGAAGAGCTGTAAGGAGCTATAAATACTCAATAAGGAAACTGTCCTTTGGGCTTCCCACAGAGTGGCATCTATTTCATCTGTGTATGTGCTTTGTAAGAATAGTAGAAGCAAAGAGTTTTATGAGTTGCAGCTTTAGGCCAGGTTAGATCTATATATACCTGATGTGGCTTTTATCTCCTCTCATCTTGAGCTCCTAGACTGTTTTACTTAGAATCTTATGGAAGTAGAGTGCCTGAGACTGTCCTTCTGGAAAGCTCTGGATTTTTGTCTATAACCCTGAGACAAATGCAAGTATGACCTATAATTCTAGTTTAGTTTCTGCTGCTGTGATAAATAAATACCATTATCAAAAGCAACCTTGGGACAGAAAGAGATTTCTTTAGCATAGAGGTCATAGTCTATCTTTAAAGGAAAACAGAGATCTCTGGGAAGGAACTGAAGCAGAGACTGAGGAAGACCTCAGTCTTCCTGGAGGCAAGAAGTGAAGCAGAAGTCATGGAGGAATGCTGCTTACTGGCTTGTTCTCTGTCACTCATTCAGTCAGCCCTTTCCTTATACAACCCAGGAATACCTTCCCAGGGGTAGCACCAGTCAGAGTGGTCTGAGCCTTCTCACATCAATCCTGAATTAAGAAATACCTCCACAGACTTACCTGCTAGCCATATCATGCAGGCATATTCTCAGTCAGATATCCTGTTCTCAGATATATCTAGGTTTGTGTCAACTTGACTAAACCCAACCAGCATACACGCCCATAGAACAACCTGATGGAGGCAATTCCTCAGTTGACATTTTTTTTCTAGATGACTCTAGTTTATACAAGCAGATGAAATTAATTACCACACATATGGAAATCTTGTGAGTTTGAATGCTTAGTTGCTCTTAAGAGGATCATGGCCAAGTAGACAAATCTGCTGTTATTTCCAAGAAACTGAGTCACATGAGATAACTCATGGCCAGGATATTTCCAAGACACTTGAGCTGCCTATGCATTTGTGCATGGGTATGAGTTGAATAGCAAGACATGGCTTATTAAATTCTTTCTACTAATGCCCAACAGCTTTTTATATAGACTCAGGGATAAAAATACACATTAAACATTTACAGATGATAAACCATAAAGAAATTTGTTTTAAAACAATTGTTTTGGATATAGATAATTTTACTATTTATTGACAAGGAAAGCAAATTGGCATGGTAATGAGCTAGATGTGCTTGTTGGCTTAGCAATATGATCGAATGATAGGCTAATTTAATATTTATGTGCTGAAGAATGATGGTAAGAATGTTTCACGAGCTCCCTCCTTCTCCAGTAATAAAACCATTAGGCAACTACTTTGTATGCATAGTGAAAACACTGCCTGAGATATTTGGGGTATTGTGTGGAGTGATGGCATATGTAGTGCACAGAGCATATATTGTGTGTTCAGAACCAAATCTGAAATGAAGTCACATGATGAGTAGTGCCAGAAACACCCTCGATTCACTACTTTTGATTTTGAATTAATTTTTGGTTACTGTTTGTTTAGAATTACTTTTCTGTTGTCAAATATTTTGAGACCCTTATACACTGAATTACGAACCCCATATGGGGGTCATGGTCTATAGAATAAGAAGCTTTGCATTGTGATGTTTAGTAGAAAGTTACCTGCTGACTTGGAGAGTCTAGACATTAGTACCAGGGCATTGGCACAAGTTCTTTTGAGCCATCCTGTTTGTTTAGTAGCCCTTACCTGATGCTGGTGGAGAAGATGAAGAAGGGTCTTCTAGGAAGAACATTATAGCCTTTGAGGGTGGCTTTGCTTCTGGTAACACTGCTCCAAGTTTAAAGATTAAAGAAGTTTAAAGAACTAAGTTTAAAGAAGACTCCAATATAGGGTTTTCAGGAAACATGTGGCTAGTCAAAAAGGCAGAAAACTGAGAGCTTGTGGTTCACCATAGACTGGCCCTTAGACACACAGGGCCATTCTTTTAGGAGAATGCATGAAGTCTTAACTTTCTTTTCATGAATACTGCTTATGGAGGATATGTTGACCTGGGTAGGAACATCCCAAGCTCAAGCAAGGCTGTGGGTATTTGTCTTCATCCTGGGGTTATTCAACAACACTCCATAGTGTCTCAGCCTTCTCTGGGAAGAGGCAGGAGTGGTCAAAGTTCCTCCAGACTTCCATCTTAGCAGGAAGAGTCTACCTGCTCTAGAATTTGGCCTCTAAGCAAAATAGCCTCCATTTTCATCAGATCAACTGTGCCTGCTTGCAAGTGTCCATTACCATTTGGACAGTTGACTGTTGATAGTCTCTCATAGAAGGAGGCAGGGTGGATAAGGTCATTGTACTCTCCACTGAGATTCTAGCCACTCCTTCCTGTCATTCATATGCAATTCCACTCTACTTGCATATGGTCTCAGGGTCTTAGGAGCTACTGAGTACATAGTCTGGGGGAGGTTAATTGAAGAGTGCCTCCATATACAAAGATATGGGGAAGGCATCATCCATGCTGGGTCAAGACTTTCCAGCATGGCTGCTTTATATGCTCTTACAAGTAATTCCTCATTCGAGTGTTGTAATTAAGTATTGGTTCTCCAGAGAACCTTTGGTGAAGTCATATTTTGTCTTCACCAAAGAGTTCATTGGAACTCTTTATGGGAGCAGATATTTATATTTTTCCGGGAAAAGATTTCTTAAAACACTGCCTCTTACACTGGTTTCTAGTAGGTTTACTGTAATTACTTTGGCTTGTTAGGTGTGGGTTCCACAAACAATCCCAGGTGCTTCTTTCATGACAGCAGTCATGTGACCACCTAAAGGCAGCAGCTAGGGATTTTGAAACTCATAGTCTGTGAATGGAGGGTTGGCTTCTCAAATGAGAATTAGCAAAAGTTGGAGTCATAGGAAGGAGAGGGGATGTTGGAAAGGTTCGGCAACAGATTCTTCTGCAACATTCCTGAGCATCCAGGGGGAAGAGAAAAAAAAATAGTTGTTACACCCTCATTTACCATTTCTTATTTTTTATTTTTTGAAATTAAAATATAATAATTTTCCTCCTTTTCTTTCCCTCCAACCCCTCCCATGTAACCCCCCCGCCAACATCTTTCAAATGTATGGCTTTTGTATTCTTGTTATTACATATATAGATACAACCTGTTCAGTATGTAGAATTCTATATATACATGCATGTATATGTATGTGTATATGTATATATAATCAGGGACCAGGGATGATCACTTGGGATTGGATAACCAATTCGTGTTCTCTTTCTTGAGGAAAACTATTTCTCCAGCTCCCAGAATTCCTTAGTTGCCTGTAGTGTTTGGTCTAAGTTGGGGCTCTGTGAGATCTCTCCCTTTCACATTAGCACATCTATTGGTATCATCCTTGTTCAGGTCTGGTTTAGAGAGCCATGTTCATGGGTTCACTTCTCTGACATTTCTAGGAGACACAGTCTCACAGCAGACTTCCAGGTACTCCATTCATCTTTCTACTTCCTCTTCTTCATTATTCCCCGAGCCTCAGGTGGTAGGTTGTGTTGTGTATTTGGGACTGGGGGCCCACAGAATCAGTTGTTCTATGTATTTTGGTTGGCCCTGGTTCCGGGTTTTCTTGTAAGGGTCTCCATCATTTTCAAAGAGAAGTTTCTTTGTTGAGGACTGAGAGCTACACTTACCTGTGGGTATAAGGAAAATATTTAGAATTTAGTTAGGAATTGCCCTGGTTTAATAAAGTGGTAGTTGTAGGTTCTCCTTCAAGATCCCTGACTTCATTAGTCCTAGGTAGGTTTCCAGTACCAAGCACAGTTCCGCTATTGTTGAGTGGCCTTTAAGTCCAATTAGGGAATTAATTGTTGGTTACTTCCAAGGAATGTTCTGTAACACCCTTAGGGTTATCATGTCATGCTATGGTCATGTTTGTAGTTTGTAGGTATCATAACTACATAAGGATAGTTATTTTTACTTTCCCTTGGAAGCTTGAATAGTACCTTCTGGTACTAGGAAAGCCAATCTACAGGGAGGAGGTTTTCAAATTAGACTTAAGTCAGATCATGTGGGTCCTGATGCACTTCAGAGTGATGGCGCCATTAGCAATAGGGACCTCTCTAGGAGGCAGCCAAGGGTATCAGCAATAGCCTATAATGTTTTGAGAATTTATTTGACAACCCTAACAATTTTTAAGAAGGCTTCTCATGACTGGTGTTGGGGCTTTTGTTAGATGGTCTATAGCTCTTTGGGGAGCATTGTTAGCCTATGTGGAAAAATTTCATCTAATAATATATATTTCTATGTATTACCTGTAATTTTAGTAAACAGACAATATGATTCCTTATGAATTTTTCATACATTACCACTTTTTCATACATTAGCACTATTATTTTGCCCTTTTATGTTTAAGCCACAAAAGGTGCAAAGTCAAAGTCAAGAGCAAAAGCAAGGGCAGCACGGGGGATGGGAAGGCAAGGCTAGAAGACTTACAGCCAGACAGAAGGGTAAGTGCTCTGAGAAAGGTGGGAATCTACTTCACACAGATCAAGCTCCAGTATCAAAACAACACCGGAGAAGAATTCCAATGTCTGGGGCTTCAATACTGAACAGATCAAACTTACACACAACCTGTCATTTGGGAATTATCATAATCATTTTTCTGTTGCTGTGAAGAGACAACATGACTGTGGCAACTCTTATAAAGGAAAACACTTAACTGGGACTGGCTTAGAGTTCAGAGGTTTAGTTCATCATCAGCAAGGTGGGAGGCTCAGACAGGATACGGCTGGATAGGAGCTGAGACTTCTATATCTGGATTTACAAGCAGCAAAAAGAGAGAGTGACACTGGGCTTGGCTTGAGCATTTGAACTTCAAAAGCCCACTCTCACTGACACACTTACTCTAACATGGCCACACCTCCTAATCCTGGCCAAGTAGCACCACTCCCTAATGACCAATTGTTTAAATATGTGAGCCTTTGGGGGTCACTCCTGTTCAAACCACCACAGGGTTTCTGTCAAACTGCAAGTTTTGTTTTCAGCTCTGAGAGGGGCCTTCAGATCTAAATTTCTAATAAGCTGGCAGATGTGGGAAACAGGTTAGCTCTCCATATGGCTTATAGCTGGCTCCAGTAATTTAAAGAAGAGGTGACAGCTGTAGCTTGGAGCAACCTGCACAGAGCAAGAGAATGGCCTTGGGCAGCACAGTGTAGGGAACTTTCATCAGAGGGGCTACTCCAAGCCTGATGGGCAGGATGCGAGACCCCATAATACCTAATGCTGGCTAAATGCTAAATGCTTTCTCTTTGTGCTTCTGAAGCAGTTGAGAGCACATTAGGCTGTGAAATGAATTACACACAATGAGATAATCACAGGCCTTGCTGCCAATGGGTAGCTCTCACTGGATGGAATTTGCATAAGGAGACTGCTTAAAAAAAAAAAAAAATAGCCAAAGAGCAGGATCATATGTAACCAGAAATATTCTGATGTGATCATAAAAGGGTGGTTGGGAAGGTTAATTTTCAAATATGTGCTCTCACTGTGTTGGGCAGCCTCCCCAGATACCCAACACACATCTCTCCTGCTCAGTTCTCCCCAAGCCTAGATCAGGAGAATATCCATTTGTTCCCTTGACTTGTTAGGAGCAGATCCGAGTACAAGTTTTAACTTGCTGACTTGATGTTTCATAGCATGGTTATAGTCAGGACCAACTGATGAACAACAGCCCCATTGTCTTCTAAACTGGCTTGCTGGTTTATGTTAGAAGAATGAACAGGGCTGCTTCTGAGAGACTTTTAATATCAAATACTCGAGTCTATAACTAAAATGACAGGAAAGTTCTAGTTGGACACTGTAATGTGTACCTTTAATTGTCAGCTGGACAGGACTCAGAATCACCTAGGAAGAAAGTCTTAATGAAGGATTGTGGAGATCAGGATTGTCTTGATTATTTTCATTGTTATAGGAACATCCAGCCTGAATGTGGGCAGTACCATCCCTGGCTTGGGGTCCATACTGTGTAAATGTAAAGAAAAAAAAGGCTGAGCAGTAAAAAAAATCAATCTCTCTCTCTCTCTCTCTCTCTCTCTCTCTCTCTCTCTCTCTCTCTCTCTCTTTCTCTCTCTCCTCCTGACCAAGCACGTGAGCAGCTCCCTTAAGCTTCTGCCTCTGTGACATCCTACAATGATGGCCTGTAACTTGGAACTGTGAAGTGAAAAATCCTTTTTCTCAAGTTGCTTTTGGTCAGGGTGTTTTATCACACTAACAGAAAAGAAACAGGGAAATCTATTAATTCTAAGAATTTAGGAAATATTATAACTAGGACCTAGTTTAAAATTGAAGAATCAATTGAAAATGGCCATGCCTATAGTCTCAGCAATCAGACAGAGGCTAAGACAAAAAGATTATGATGATTTCAACTCAGCCTGGTCTTTATAGACAGTCCAGGCAAGCCAGAGCTGTATATTAAAATCCTGTATCAAAAGAAAAGAAGAAAAAGCATTGACTAGTCATGTTTCATATTTGGAGGCTCAGGTTTTGGTAGTATGATATAATTTCTAAAAAAGAATTTAAGGTAGATGGAAGCATGAAACCAACTTCAAAAAAAATCTTTGTATCTTTTGCAGTTAAATGATAAAATATGATGCATACTACAAGCAAATGGTACAAGCAAATGAACAGCTCATCCATACCTTACCTGACTTGATCTGGTATATGCTTAGTTTTGAGGGGAAGGGGGGTATGAAGAGGGAGAGAAAGGCTGGAGCCTCACTGGGCTTTCATGACTCTTTGCCCAGCACCTTAGTGTAGTGATGAGTGAGACAAACCAAGTTTGAGGAAAGTCCTTCAGTTCCCAGCCCCGAGCTTATGACTTACGATGGGTTGATATCTATAGGCTTAGCTCTTTTCTACTTCATTTTTTTCTCATTCAATATAAATAAAAATGCAAAGCTCTCTGTGCTTGTCCTGAAGCTACAACTTGAAAAATGGGTTTCAAATAAGTGTAAACAATGTCATGTGTGCTTTCTTCATGACTAAACAGACAAGTTATACTCACAAGGAGGTCTTACTGACTCTCTATACCCACTGCTGATGCTCCTCCCTTCCTGTTGAACTGTAGTCTGAATTTAAAGCCTGTCTTCATCCCCCACAGTATTTTCATCTTTTGCACAATTGTCATTTCTGCATTCAACTCACTATCTTCATTTCCTCTGTAAAAGTAGGCAGGCTTTGTTAACCAATGCTTGGAGTGGTGCCAGGCTTTTCCTAGACCCCAACCTAATGTGATTGCTATTTTTATGACAGAAGGGGACAACAGGAAGATATAAACACACACAACAGTGAAACCATGTCTCCAGGCATATGGAAAAAAAAATCCAGGGAAAGTGACTCTTGAACATTTCTAACCCCTCTGACCCTCAGTCATTCACTTCAGAACAATGATGGAAAGTATTTCTGTCGCTTATGCTGCCCACTTTGTACAACCCGTTTATGGCGCTTTACAAACCATTAAGAGCAACAAGGGCTCAGAACACAGACAGTATGCAGCCAGCCAAGCTGGGATCAGAGCCTCCAATATACACCAGGAAACTTGCACACAAAGTGGTCCTTTTAGCTGGGTCAAGGGCAAAATTGATCCATCACTCTAACTGCTGCCTATTTGTAGAGAAATGCCAAATTCTGATGTGACTTACCAGCTGTTATGCCTGGAGTGACATGCTGATTTCAGAGCTTGGTTTGCACATGGATAAAAATGTCACCATTTTCAACTCAAGATTATTTGCAGAAGCCAAATAGTGTGTGCTCTTTGACACACACAGTAGGTGGTGGTGGTGGTGGTGGGGATTCATAGGACTATGTTGTACCAGGAAAAAGAAAAGAAACGTTTGCTGACAGAAACTTCCAGTATGTCTAGGTAGGTTTAGTAAATGCCCCATTTGGAACAAAATAAGCAGCATCTGAAAATTTTCTTTGTATTTTGAAAGCCCATCTTCCTGCGCATTCCAGGCCGGCCCCCAAATTGTGATCTCTGAAGTACTGACTGAACTATTATTTAACTGGGCACATGAGAATGCAAAACAATAGTGTTTCCTTCATCAGGGGTCCACAGGTCTCTTGTTAGTATTTGCAGTGGAGGCAGGAAGTATGCTACAAAAAAGGTCCACGGGAGGACAGCAGCTCAGAGGGACGATCACAACTTGGAGGGAGGACAGCAGCTCAGAGGGAGGACCACAACTTGGAGGGAGGGCAGCAGCTGTTGTAGAGAATGTCTGCTCTCATTAGCTTCTATGGTTTATTTTTGAGAAAGAGAAGCTACCCACTCCCACCCCGCCACCATCCCAAAGAACTGCTTCCTTGTGGGAGCTATAACAAGGCAATTTTCCCCAAGGATGGCATTGGGTCTAGAAATCCATGATGCTAGCTATGTTTTTATTTTCAACAGGAAGAAAGTACTTATTTTGGTCTGAAACCCTGCAAGCTTCTCCCTTCATAATACCTCCTTTCAGAAAGGTGGGCTCTGTAAGTAAGAAGCTTTGAATGGGTCATAGGATCTGCCATCAAACCTGTTTTAACTGTGCTGTTTAGTAGGGTTTGGCCCACCTGCCTTACCATCAAATATTAAAGGGGACCCAGTGTTGGTAGCTGATGCGCCTTCTTGTAGATGCTATCAGAATAGTCTACTGATGCAGAAATCAGTGAACTGTACTTTTTAGAATTCTTTTCATTTCCTGGGCACTTCTCCACACACTGAGAGCTTTAGCTCGAATTTCAGGGTTTTTGTGAAACCTTTCCCAACTTTCCTGATATAGTACATTTCCTCCCAGGTGAGTACA
Source organism: Arvicanthis niloticus (assembly GCF_011762505.2). Taxonomy (NCBI): domain Eukaryota; kingdom Metazoa; phylum Chordata; class Mammalia; order Rodentia; family Muridae; genus Arvicanthis; species Arvicanthis niloticus. The sequence continues at coordinate 102,816,133 of NC_047660.1, forward strand.
TCGCACCTCATCCAAATTTGAAATGTCAGATTTGTTCCTTCCAAAATACTGTGCTTCCTTTTTATAATTCTTTCATAGATGGTTTGTAAGGTTTAAAGTAGCATGCATATTCCAGGTTCTCAGAACATTATCTAAGACAGAAGAGCTCACTATAGCATGCAGTGTCGACTGCCATTTACTTAGCAACTCAAGGAAACAAATAACGGGGTTAAGTTTGTGTGGACACAGTAGCCCTTTTAGGTGGGTCTTAAGGGTCTCCATTTTAAAAATGAGGAAATTATAGCTGATACTAGGTGATTTTTTCAAGGCCATTTGTCTAGTAAGGAGCAGGGAGAAATGTCAGAGTATAGAGGACGGAGTATAGCAATCACAGGCCTCAACAAACAGAAAAGCTGGGGGTTCTGCCTGGCCATTATTCCCTTCTCTTGCCTCTGCACTTGTCCTTTGGACACCCACTAAGGCTTACAATTATGGGTTGTATCATGGGTGGCAATCAGAATAACTTTTATTAATTATGAATTCATACCTTAGATGATGTTACTTTGACTACTTCCTGTTAGAGTGGGCAGTCTTCTCCAGTCCCCTGATGCTTCAGTCAGACACGCTGTTTTGGGTAGAAATGTGTGGGCTAATTTTGAGATGATCTCTCAGGAGGCCTTGTGGGTTTCAGACCATTCAGCTGACACTGGGTTTGAAAGGAAGTCATCTGAAGGAAGCAGCCATGGATCCACAGGACACGAAAGACACATGGAGATGTACCTGGAGCACAAAGCTGAGATGTCCTCTGTTGTAGAGAAAGAGCAGACAGAGTAGGAAGAAGAATAAATTTGTAAGTTTTTTTTTCCATTTTACATGCGTATGTATGTGTGGTCTGCAGGTCAGTGTATGCATGGTTTTGCATGTTTGTGGGCATATGTGTAACTATACACGTGGAGGCCTGAGGTGGGTGTCTTTAGTCATCTTCCGTTCCTCTCCGCATCATGAATTGTGACTGGATCCCTCACTCAAACCCAGAGCGCTCTGACACAGCTATTCTTGCTTGCCACTTTGCCCTGGGAATCTCCTGTTTTGTTTTGTTTTGTTTTGTTTTTTGTTGTTGTTGTTGTTGTTCTTTTTTTTTTTTTTCTCCAAGGCTGGTATTGCAGGCCAAGCTCCATTTATGTGGGTTCTGGGGTCCAGATTTTGCTTTTCATACCATATGGTAAGCACTTTTACCACAGAGCCATCTCCCTAGCCCTAAATGCTTGGTTTTGTAAAAGCCACCAAGACTTTGGGATTGTCTGTTACACAGAAACAACTAAGATACTGGGCTCCTAGAAACGTGCTGTAGGTCCAATCAAGCAAAGGGAGGAAACATTTGACTTAGGTAGGAGAGAATAATAGCTCCAAAGAGTATTTAAGAGCCAGACAAATGAAATAAACTGGAAAACTAATGTACAAATGCTTTCTAAAGTGTTACAGGTCTCCTCAAAAGTATTCCTTCTCTTTCCTTGTCCACTGTCACATGGCTGCCTTAATGATGCTTGCCACTGCTTCGAAGCCTGTTATCTAGTTCAGGCCCGGTTTTGTTTGTTTGTTTGTTTGTTTTGCCAGGAGGCAACACAGAACCAGTTCTTCCCGTTTGCCTCTGGTTGTCTACATTCTGCTCTCTAATTTTAGGTCTTAAGGAGCCATAGGAAGCACTTGTGTTTTGCCCTGAATCTTTAGCTATATGTATGCAACTTCGTTAAATTGTTCCTGTAATGACCTTATAGATTCTGCCAAGGCAAAAATGGAAATTAGATGTCAGAAAAAGAATAGAGAATAGCATAACCTTATTTTCCAAATTAACGAACATCACAGATGAAGTTAATACAGAGACATTATAACAGTCCTGAAGGGTGCAAGAGATTGAGAGTATGAATGGCAACCACTGCATCCAGCTTGTTCATCTAGGTTGTTGTTTTGTTTGTTTGTTTGTGGGGATATTTTTGGTTGTACAAATACAACCAATTGGGACCCATATTATGCAACAATCAGTCAATTTACTAATCTTACACCTCACAGATATGTGTAAGCTTGAATAAGCAAGGCTGCTGCAGAGCCATGACCTGGAAGTTACCCAGGCATCAATAAGAAGTATAATTCAACATTTAGAAGTGAGGAAGAAGAAAGAAGGAACAATGGGGGGAGAGAAAAGAAGGAAGGATAAAGGAGGAAGGGATGGAGGAAGGAAAGAAAGGTAGAAGGGAGGGAGGGAGGAAAGAAAGGGAGAAGGGGGGAGGGAGGAAAGAAAGGGAGAAGGGAGGGAGGGAGGAAGGGAGGGAGGGAGGAAAGGGCAGGAAGGAGTTTCTTTCCTTATGGAATTCCTATCCTGACTTCCCTTGATGATGGACTGTATCCTATAAGGTGAGATAAATCCTTTTGCCCACAAGTTGCTTTTGGTTATGATGTTTATCATAGCAACAGAGAAACTACTAGAACTTCTTTCCTCCCTCTTTATCTCCCTTTCTCTCTCCCTTCCTCCTGTCTCTCCCTCCTTCCTGTTATAGTTTCTGGAAGTTGGGCCTCCACCTCTCTCCTGAAAACTGCCCTTCCTTTTATACTTAGCTCATTCACTGAGCATTTGTTTGGTGTTTCTGTACACTCCATCAGAAGTGACAAAAGTACAGTGTATCTTCTTTCCTGTGATCAATTTGAACACCAAAGTCCTAGCTATGCTTAAGTGCTAGAATGAATAGGGCATCTCCCATCAAGCCTTACCCTGCAAATGGAGTGAGGACATTCAGGACCTATAAAGTCTGAAGCTAAGTTCTAGCCTATGCTTCTGTACATTTTCTGACAAGGACGATGTTCAGTCTCCATGTCAGTTTATCTTTAAACATATCACAATTACTATATGGAAGTCTAGAATAGAACAGAGGTCATTGGAGTCTCCAAAGAGGATGAGAGTGAATGAGGGTGTCAAAACACAGAATAGGGAGCCATGTTGATGTTTCATAGTGTACAGGGCAACCATAATCTACAACAGACCACTCACTTATAAGTAGGACATTCATGACATTTAAAGGCACAGACATGCTAACTACTTGATTTGTTCATTCCATGTTTAATTATACTGTTGTGGCCATCACAAGCATAAATGTATGCCAGTTACAACATAAAGCATAATGCTGGGGTGAAAGTCTGTTAACAATCAAGGTTGGTGCCATACAACGTGTTTGAGGTCTAGGCCCTGGTCAGAATGAAAATGCAAAACACTCACACAACTTCTGATTTAATTCATTAACATTTTACTGTGTTGTAACTAGGGAAAAGATTAGTTTAGGATATTCTGTACATGTCTCCATCATTATAATATTCTTGCAAATTACAAGTCATGGGGAAGAATCCAGGACATTCTAAATCCGTACCATCCAGGTCAAACACTAAACATTGTGGTTATTGGATCCTCAAATAATGGACAGTCCAAATTCAGAGGCTCTATAAATGTAAGATATAGATTATGAAATTTTAAGCCAGATAGAGTGACACAAACCTCCAATTTCAACATGTGGGAGGTGGAAACAGGAGGATTGTGAGTTTGAGGTCCCTCTGAGTTACAGCGTAAATTTAAGGCTAGCCTAGGATACATAGTAAGACCCTCGGTTTAAAAGCCTTCACCAATTCCTCTAAATATACACACACTAGGACACACATATTAGGACATAAATAACATTTTATATAGTATACATATACACTATATAACATACAATATATATCATAGATATTCATATATATTATATAATATACTATGCATAATATACACACATATATATATCATATAAACACATAGATATATACTATATGACTACTGCATGTGCATATGGTGATGTATAAAATATAATATTTTTATATCAGCTGCATGTTAGTATAAGAACATTTTAGATATACTTGACTGAAAACATACTATTACAATTATTACAATGTATCCATTTCATTTTTTATTTTTAAAATACAGATATTTAAAAATTTAAAATTACATTGTGGCTTGCATTAAATTTATATTGGGCATCCTTATTTTAAACCACGAATCTACATAATTAAGGGTCTAATGCATGAATGTTTAACACAAACGGTAACTGAGAAATATTTAATCTCACTGGCCTTACAGGGCCAACCATATTTGTCGTAGAGTGGTCACTAGATGTACACACATCTTTCTTGCTTGGGTTTGCTCCTTCATCTTGTAACACACACACACTTCAAAAGAATCTCCCAAAACAGATGCAGTTGTGCCTGAAATAGCCGCCATGCTTATAGTGAGTGAGAGGAAAGAAGCAGGAAGTATGTGCTTTGTTTTGACAGCTGGGACTGTAAGAGGCATCAGGGCTCTGGATTTAGCATCCCATCTGCTGCTCTTTGCAAGTAGAAGAACTAAGCTGGTGAGATACCTGATAGAGAGCAGTGTTAGCGCTCCTGCCCCATCCCAGCTTTCTGTTTAATCTGTCTGTCTGTCTGTCTGTCTGTCTGTCTGTCTGTCTGTCTACTCTGTGAATTACGGAAAAGGAATTGGCATCACTGTGCCAAAGGGAACAGATGAGCACTCTTCAATTGATGTCACTCAATCATATAGTTGGACAGCGGGCTGCTCACTGTTTCACTGAGGAGGGGGCATCTCTGTAGGATTCCAGAGATCACTTCTTATGCAAAAAAAACCTCCTCTTGTGGGCTACTGGAATAAATCAAAGGTGGAAGCCTGCTTCTCTTGATAAAACTGAAGAGCTTCCAGCTCTTTACAGAGTTGCAAGACTGCAAGGTCAGGAGTAGAGGAGGCAATCAATTAAACTAGGAATTTTAAAATGTAGGCATCCAGTAGCAGTCTCCTTAGAGGCTCATCTTGGACTTTTAGCAATCACTTTGATAGCTTGACTCCACTGAACTCCCCATCTTCTGTATTTCTGGATTCTTTATCAAAAATCAGGTGTCCATAGTATGTGAATTTATGTCTGGGACTTCAATTCGATTCCATTGAGTAACTTGTCTGTTTTCATGTCAACATCATGTGGTTTTAATTACTATTCCTCTGTAGTACAAACTGAAGTCGGGATGGTAATACCTTTAGCAGTTCTTTTATTGTTCAAAATTTCATTAGCTATACTGTTTTTCTTTGTGTATCCATATGAACCTGAGAATTGTCCTTTTAATGCCTATAAAGAATTGTGTTGGGATTTTGATGGGGTTTGCATTGCATATGTAGATGGCCACTTACCATGTTAATCCTACAGATCCATGAGAATTGGAGCTTTTTCATTTTCTGAAATCTTCTTTATTTTCTTTCTTCAAAGATGAAGTTTCTATCACACTATCACAAGTTTTTAACTTGCTTAGTTAGAATTACTTATTGTGAAGGTGAAGGGCGTTATTTCCATGATATCTTTCTTAGTCCATTTGTTATTTGTATTTAGGTGGGCTACTGATTTTTTTTTGAATTAATCTTGTATCCAGCCACTTTGCTGAGATTATAGGAGTTCTCTAGTAGAATTTTTAGGGTCACTTATTTATACTATCATACAGTCTGTCAATAAAGTTACTTTGACTTCTTCCTTTCTAAAGGAATTGCTTTGAGTTTCTCAAAGCCTTTCAGCATCTAATGAAGTGATCATGTGACTTTTCTTTCAGTTTATTTATATGGTGGTTTACAATTATTAATTTTTGTATGTTGAACCATCTCTGGATCTCTGGAATGAAGCCTACCTGATCATGGTGATATATATATATATATATATATATATATATATATATATATATATATATATATATCACCAATTTCACTTTACATCCCAATATCAATACTCATCTCCTCCCAGTACCCCACCACACAGATCCTCTCCCTCTCCTTCTCCTCTGAGAATAAGGGGCCCCTCCCCCATTCTTGCCCCTCCCTCATCAAGTCACTGCAGGACTAAGCATATCCAGACCCACTGAAGCCAGATAAGAAGGCCCAGTTAGGGGAACAGGATCCATAAGCAGGCATCAGATTCAGGGACAGCCCCTGTGCCAGTTGTTGGGGGACCTGCATGTCGATTGAACTACACATGTGATAAATATGTGTGGGGGGGCCTAGTCCAGCTTACTCTTTGGTTCATGGTTCAGTCTCTGGGATCCCCCAAGGGTACATGTTAGTTGACTCTGTTGATCTTTCTATGGAAACTCTGTCCCCTTTGGGTCTCTCAATCCTTGCTCGAACTTGACCACAAGACTCCTGGAGTTCCATCAGTGTTTGGCTGTGGCTCTTTTCATCCGTTTCCATCGGCTGCTGGGTGGAGCTTCTCAGAGGACTGTTATGCTAGGGTCCTGTCTGCAAGCATAACCTAGTATCATTAATAGTGTCAGGGATTGGTTCCTGCCCATGGAATGTGTCTCACTTTGGGCCAGTCATTGGTTGGCCATTTCCTCTGTCTCTGCTCCATCTTTGTCCCTGTACATCTTGCAGGATACATTTTGAGTTTACAGTTTTTTGGCTGGGTTGCTGTCCTTATCTTTTCACTGGTAGTCCTGCCCAGCTCCATGAGATGGTCACTTCAGGATCCATATTTTCCACTGCTAGGAGTCTCAGCTAGAGTAACCCTCATAGACACCCTGGGGCCTCCCCCACCTGTGGTTGAGCAAGGGGTGTCTGTCAAAATTGGGGGTTGATACATAGAAGTAAGATAGGGAGGGAAGGTTGTGGGGATGGTCTGTGAGAGTTTTAGAAGGCATGGATAGGAGGCAGGGGAAGTTACAGCTTGGGTCATGTTGCAAAGCTAAGGGCAGTCTTGAGAACTGAGTCTGAGTGGGGGCAGTAACTGAGAGAGTCACAAATTTCTACTTTAAATATGGCTTCAACAGCATCTATCTAATTTTGAGATGTTGCATTTTTATTTCAATTTAGTTAAAAAATTTTTGTTTACACTTTGATTTGTCCTTGACCCCTGGATAAGTTTGAAGTGTACAATTTGATTCTAGGTAGTCAAAGATCTTCATTTTTGTTCACTTCTTTTCTGATTTTTCTCCAACTTCTCCTATGCAAAGAAATCATTATTAACATATTTTGACTAAATCAGTTGACCCTGGGTCTCTGTGTAGAGATGATAATAAATTGTTTTAACAGTCAGATAGAAACAAAGCCAGAGATTTCATATAAATGAGCCTTAGCTGGAGGTGAGGGGTACCTTAGAGTATAAATTATTGGTCTGTCAAAGGGCTCAGGGTCAATAGACAGCATAGAAATTACTCACAGTTTGGAAGGAAAACACCTTAATGATTTAAAAAATGTGTTACAGAGGGCACAGGGCCTACTTATGGATAACAGGTCTGTGGGCACACACAGCAAACTGGACACATGAATCTGAAAAGTTTGCTTAATGACATCAAAGCCTCTGGCAGGGCTTTCTCATTCAACCCTCTCTGTTTACCTAAGGCAGACAATATAAGGCCTCATTTTCCATATGCACAAGCCAAGTTTTCCTGTTCCAACTGCACAAATTTCTTATTGGCATAATCAGAATCAGACTCTTTCTTTCTTTCTTTCTTTCTTTCTTTCTTTCTTTCTTTCTTTCTTCCTTCCTTCCTTCCTTCCTTCCTTCCTTCCTTCCTTCCTTCCTTCCTTTTCCTCCTCTGTCTCTTCCTCCTTCTCTTCTCCTTCCTCTTCATTTTCTTTTATTATTTTGAGACAGAGTGTCTCTATGTAGTGAGTCTGTCCTGGGACTCAATCGCCCAGATATCTGCATACCTCTGCCTTCCAAGAGCTGGGACAAAAGGCCTGTGCTTTCGAGCCAGACCAGAAGATTATTTATTTTTTATGATGCTGGGAAGTTAAAGGATCAAAGTGAGATGATACACTGAGGTTATTTTTGTGGTAGTTTTCTCCTTCACCAGGAAGTATTTTATCCTCAAGATACCACCTAGTGGTATAACTGGACTTAAAATCCAGCTCCCTAGGGACTTTATTTCAGATAAAACAGCAGTAAGAAAGCCTATTGGAGTCTGTTGAAATTTTTTCCATTTATCACTTTTACTTAACTGCCCTTATTTTTGGGCAGTTTAGAAGTGAATTAGAGTGATCTGAACTAATTTCTTGAAAAGAAGTTTTTTTTTCCACCAAGTACCTTGGGAGTTTTGAAACTCTTACCTCATTAGCTTTAGTTTTTCACAGCCTAGCATTTTCTGGGACATAATGCAACCTTTCTATGATAAGTTTCCTTAATATATATACTGGAAAAATTTCTTCTCATGTGTTTGCTGTAACTTATTTACCAAGTATTTCTAGGTATTGAGTTTTACATGTACTTACAGTGATAGCTACTTATTACCTAGAGACTAGAGGATTATTTAGTTGCTCAAGAACTTAATTTATGTAAATCTAGGCATTTAAATACTTCTAGCTGTAACAGGCCTCCAGTCCTTAGCACAGCTGAGCGGAAGTATCACTCTGGCCATAAAACTCAGCAGGTAGACAGCATTACCTGCCAAATCAAAAGGCAAGACCTAATTCAGCAATGTCCATAGTTCCGGGGAATCCTCTAAATGTATTAACCTTGTTTTTTTTTTTTTTTTTTTTTTTGACTTATGTAGTTCTGTTTCTGGCTAACTGTTTTGTTAACTGAAGTATGTCAACCCAGAATATGACTTTTTTACTTAAAAGCTCATCCTGAGCAAAGCTTGGTACTACACTTAAACACCCAGTGTAGTCACCAGCCAGCTAATAAAGATGGCCTACTGGCTTAAATCCTTGTCTGAGCAGTCTTCCATGGCGGATATCCCACAACATAGCTGGACTATTTCTCTATAGTTATTTATGTTGTTCTACTCGTCAACTTTCAGTCTTTGCTTTGTTCTGAAACCACATAAGCTCTGTGTAAAACAGTAATATAGCTTCACTGGGAAATTATTGTAAATAAGGTTAAGAGTAGAGTGGCCAAAGCAGAGATCATAGACAATTGTTACCTTAAACATCCATATAGTTATCAGACATTTTAACTACTGTATTGTAATTCTTCCCCTCCTATTGCGAAAGGACACATGTGACTATTCTTAAATGATTACAGTACATTTGGAGAATTATCATGCCATTGCAAAGCTACATTGGGAGGATTAAAACTACAGAATTTAGTTATCCAAATTTTAATTGCTCTATGTTATTTTTATAGATATCGTGTCCTTTTTTAAATTCAGTCTTTTGAGTGATGTTAGGACTAACAGTGGAGTCTCCACTGTTCCTTACTGAAAGGAGGACTCCGTGTTTAACTTTGGACATGAAAAGGAAAAAAAATTGTTTACCCACAGAGTCCTGTGTTAATGAGAACAGACTTCCCCCAGATCACTATCCCTGTGAAAGCCAAGATCTTATTTACTCTGTTGTATGAATAAAATCTGGAACAGGGATGTACCCACCTCCACCTCTAGACTGGAAGTCTGTTAGCACCCTGCAAATTCACTCATTGATTGACTTCCTGATCTGACATGTGACCATACAGAGGAGGGATTTGGGAGGAGAAACACAAATGCCAGCTCTGTAACTCAGCATCTGCAGGCATCTAACATTTTGTATCTTCTGTGACTCTCAGTTTTTCTTATCTGGGGCATGGGCTCACAATATATATTTCCTGTGAAAGGTTATATTAATGACATGTGTAAAGCAGAGGGTTCCAGTTGTTAGGGATGGAAGAGGTCTCACCTGTCATCTAAGCAGCATCTAGAAAGGAACATAAAAAAACAGATGTAAAAAAATCCCTGGTCAGTTGGAGTCATGAATAGGTTGATTGACAACCTATAACAACCACTGAAGAAGATCTGAGGGCCCAGCAACAGTTGCTTATTAGAACCAACTCTGGCCATAGTGGGGCAGCTCCTGATAGAGGTGGTGGCTGCAGCAACTGCAAACTCTTTCAAACTGTCCTTGAGAGAGCTCCATCGCTAGGTATTGCTTCCCTACCAGTGCCTACTAGAAGAGACAGACCCCTAACTGGCTTGGGTCTCCCTATCCACACCAGATTTGACAGCTGTTTTCTTGATTGGGCTCATTCCATACCTCATTTGCATACATGCCCATAGCCAATCAGAGCCCACTTGACTCTATGTAAAATATCACAATAAGGTTTTAGTCTATAATAATTTTGTCTCCTAACTGCAATCTCTCCCTCTATCCAGTTAGTAGCTGGAAACTACACTCCCCCTGATGCTCTTCAAGAAGGAAGACTGAACACTCATTGGAGACTCATCAGAGATAGATTCCCTCTTAACAAGACCTGCAGCTTTAGCTGCAAAGAAGACTGGCTCTGGCACGAGAATCAACAGACACAGAAAGGCAGAGACCTGCTACTTTGGCTGTTAAGTAGGGCAACTTGCTCAACATTTGGGGACCTTCTACAAATCAGAGACCTGTCATGCAGCTCTGGGCTAGAGATGTGATACTCCTAGCTAGGTACCCTGAAGTGTACTGAGAAGTTGGAAATGTAATACTACCCCAGTCTCTTCTGATTGGTTGGTCTACTGTTTCAACTTTCCTGTTGAAGTTTTCACTCTCTCATGTACTTTGTTCCCACGGAGTAAATACAGATTCTCTTGGTTTTTCCATCCCTTTCTGTCCACTCCAATCATGGACAGAGGGCAAGCCAAGAATTCGATATGAGAAGACTTGACCAACTGATAAAGTAGAACACATTCAAAAGGCTCAGCTCGATGAGCTTACAAATCTTCCAGGATAGGCTGCAATCATGGACCTGGGTAAGAATGTAAATGGGGGTGCTGCTCCTATGAGCTAGCACCCATCATCCAACTGGCTTGTAGATGAGTTTTTTAAAGAGTGTCTGTTGCTTTGACTGGATTTTGAAGTTAGCGGTGGGAGTCCTCTCATTGTCTTGTAGTTGTTTAGTGGTAGGCTCATTGTAAGTTGTATATAATCAAGAAGTGTGCTTCTCCCATTGAAGAAAGAATGCTTAGAAGTGAATGCAGGCAGCCTTCCAGATCTGTCTACACATGTGAGTGTAAAGGCGGACACGTGGCTACAGAGTAACTCCCTGTTACATGTCACTGAGTCACTTCAAATATGACACATGGAAAACCCATGCTCTCAGGCTTGTCAAAGCCTTCCAGTTTCTTCTGTAGGCTGTTTCCTCATTCTGGAGAACGTGTTTTAGAGCACAGATGAACAAGAGAAAAGTCTGTGCACATAGTGCCTCCTTGTTCAAAAATGTAAATTAGATAAGACTTCACCTGTTACTTCTGTTTCAAGACCTGTGACAGTCACACAGTGATGGTGGAGGTAGCTGATGCTTTATATTGGAGCCACTAAGCCGAGGTGCCCTTCTTCCCTACTGGCTGTGAGAATTAAAAAAAAAATCACTGAAGACCTATGAGCCACTGACAAAGTGGCAAAATAATATACAATAAAACAATTTATAGATTCTAATACAAAGACCCAAAACTAAGCAGTTATTTCAAAGGGACAAATAAGCCCACACTGGATATTGGCTTATCCTGTTTGTCCAAATTTAGTAGATATTTGCTGACTTTCAGAATGCTGTATATGAATAAGAAGAATTTCCCAAGATGACTGTGGCTATGTTTCCTGTTGCTTCATCATTACTTTCTTGCCATCAGGTTCACCAGGCATCATTCCTCTGCAGCGCAGCCATGGGAGCAGAGGAAGAAACCATATACTGCTTGGGGAAGGGAAGCTCCATGATGCATGTTCCAAAACAAACGAAACTTATGAGAAACAGGAAACAGGTTGTTCTTTGTCTCATTGAATTAAGGCATGTTGATGGACACGGTCATGCATGAGATAAAGAAAGATTGCAAATTCAAAGCCAGTGTTAACTATGAACTTTTTTTTTTCAGAGTTCAAGCATGTTAAACTAAACAAAACTCAACCTTGGCGTTGAGTAGGACACTGGCTCAATTGGTATTCAGATGTGCTGCATCAGCCATGTTGTTCATCTCCCACAGAAGGGTTTATTCCCCTAGCTGCTTATTGCTTTCTGAGGTGTTTCTTTGATCCTCTCTGACAGCTTACTCCACTGAAGACAACTGCCCAACCAAGGTCCTTCCTATTTGGATGACACACATCCAGCTTCTTTTCTGGAACAAAAGGAAGGCCAGTCTGCCTGGAGGCTAGGTTTCAGCCTGGCTTCACCACTTCCCAAGTTCTCCTAGGGACACTTCCATCCCTTTCCAGAGTAATCTTCCTGAGACCACCTGTAGGATCATAAAAGGACAGCATGGTTTCTGGCTGAGCACTGGCTAGAGATGGCTGGAGACCCAGCAGGTTGGAGACCCCACAGGTTTCCCTGCAAGGGTTGACATGCATTTTGCCATGCTTCCAGACTTCAGGATCCTGACATGAGGCCGAAGACCTCCTGCCCCTACTAGCCCCTCCACAGGTAGAGGGTGTGACTTCAGGCCACAGATCCTCAAGATAGTTCTCCATATTAATGAGATACCTAAAGGCCAGAGGGTGTAGCCAATTAAACATTCCTTCCCAAACTCTCCTTTTTGCAAAAGGCATTTAATTTCAGGCCCGCCCTGAAAATACCAGGGTATAGTTTCATCCATTTTCTGCCATGACAATAAACATTTGAAGACCATGGACTATCTCTCTTCTTTGGGACTCACCGTGGGGAACCATGGAGAAAGTTTTCAACTACCGAGCTGCCGCCTAATCTCCCACCAACGACCTCTCTATGTTCCAGCCACAAAAACCCAGCCAACTCTCATTCTTGACCCAGAACTCTCATCCCCTCGGACACAGCCAGAGCTTCTCCCCCTCCCCTTGGGACCTCAGACTGTGTTCCCCCACCCCGGATCAGAGTCCTGTGGCTTCTCATAGTCTGATGGAGTGAACTCCAGAGTGGAGTGAACACAGTCAAATTCCCGCACCTCTGTCCCTCTGAGCAGCAGCCCTGGCCCCTTGGAGGAGCAGACCCACAATTCAACCCAATGCACACTACAACCCCACAACTAGTAAAAGCCCCTCTAAAAGAGCCCAAACCCGATTTGAGCCAGTGGCTTTGACTTCCTCCATTTCCTGAAGTTCCTTTAGGCAAATGCACTCAGAGTTGATTAAAATGTCACACAACTTTCCTGAAGAAGGAATTCAGTGAAATACAGATGGGGATCCACATTTTATGATGATTACGCCTAGGTCAAGTCAAGAGACAGAGATGAATTAACCAGTACCTTATCAGCTTGCCATTTTCTTGTATTCTGGAATCATTAAAAACATCATTTTTTTTTTTTTTGAGGGAGGGGACTTACTCAGAAAAATAAAAAACAATATGGTTAAAAGATCAACAGTCATATCGACATTAAATCCTCAAAACTAGTACAAAAGAGAAGTTACAATTTGTTTTCCTGTTTCATTAATCCATCAAGTGATTGTGGGGCACCTGTTACCCTGTGGGTTGAGAGATGAATCTAGAAGCAGAGAAGTCACAGAGGTGAGTGGTGGTGACAGGAAGGTTTGGTTTATGTGGTGCAGGGAGCTCTGAGGACTGTGAGCAGGCAGGGGGAAGGGAAAAGTGTTGAGAGACCTTGGCTGAAATATCTGGTTTTCATAGACAGCCCAAGCGTGTCAGTCATGAGCGAGGTAGATTGTTAGGGGACTCTATCTTCTCTTAAGAATCAGCGTCTGGCTGTTGAAAGGTTCTGAGCACACTGTCTGGGAACACAGAGAGTCCCTGAGGAGGCCAGACAGGAGGCTGGTGCTATAGCCTGGTGCAAGCTTTCCACACCTCCTGGCTCAGTTAACATTCCTCTTCATCTACCTAGGGCCCAGACTTTCAGGAACCCCCAGAACAGGAGGCTTTGTTAAAGGGGCGTGAGAATCCTTTTCACTTGTTCTAGGGCAACTTTTTTAAAAGCAGGGTTTTCTGGAAAATTTTACACATTTGTTTGTCTATTTGTTTTTTACCTTGGCACGTGTATATTTGTTGGAGGTAAGATAATCTACAAGTTTGACCTGGGGTATAGAGGTATAGAACTCTCTCTGTCTCTCTGGCTGTCTCTGTCTCTCTCTCTCTCTCTCTCTCTCAGCGTGTGTGTGTGTGTGTGTGTGTGTGCACTGTATTTGCAAACACATGCCATAGTGCCTTGGAGGGCAGAAAGTGACTTTTGAGTATTACTTCTCTTCTTTTCTTTACCTGCTAAGCCATCTCTCCAGCTCAAATTTCAGCCTCTCAGTTTCATGCTGGGCAATGTCCTTTAACTATATCCTCAATAGAAATATCCACTTAATAATGAAGATGATTTTAATGAAAATGTAATTAAAATTTGGTGTGGTCTTTTTCACTGTTCCAGGCCACACCTTTACAGCTTGTTGAGTGGCTGAAGTTCAACACATAATTAGAAGGCATCCGTCTATCCAGGATCAAGCTCAGGTTTCCTGGGCCTCTGACCCTTGGATTGGCTGGAGTTTGCTGTTCTTTCCAAGACAAACATGCTTTGTAAATTTCCAAGGATTCTTTAAAAGAAAATTGCTCACCAGAACTGAGTTTGCAGCTGTGTCTTGCTCCCTCTCATGGCCTATGCAGAGTCTGGATCTTTTCTAAAATGGTTCAAGAACGAATAAACCTGCTAAGTGCTGTACTGTTGACACGAGATTGCTTGTTGTCTACTCCACACCTTCTTATGTACTCTGTACTGTGATTCCAAGGTAACAGTTATTACATTTCCCAAACGTTGGTAAAATGTCTCATAGTAATTATTTTTTCTGTGTGTATTCATGAATATGAGTGTTTAAACATACTTTTAATTTGTTTTGTTATAATTAAAAATTTAACAGGGCTTGCTGAGTCCTCATTTAATCAAGAAAACAAAATACACATTAAAAATTAAACAAAATCACAAGGAAGCAAAAGTAATAAACCAGGCTACAAAAGCCTGATCAACCAAAAGGTCCTTTCAGGGAAATGAGGCTGCACCAAGAACAAGATACTCTGGGTTTGAGTGGCAGGAGAAGTGGAAGGTCCCTCGGTGGGTGGAAACACAGGAAGGAGGAATTTACAAAACCCTTTCAGAAGGAGATTGGCTTTATAGTAGTATACTTTCCAAACATTAAAATGCAGCTATTAACAATAAACTGGGAACCTAAAGAGATGGCTCAGCTGTTAAGAATTGTGGATACTCTTGCACTGGACCTGAGTTCAGTTCCAAAGCACCCACATTGGGCAGGTTGCAGCTGTCTACAATCCCAGCTCTAGGGGATCTGATACATTCTTCTGGCCCCCCGTAGGTATCTGTATACATCGTGTGAAGACACACAGACACACATACTTACACCTTGTATTACTTTGCTTTCTCAACTTGACATAAACTAGAGTCACTTGGGGAGAGGGAATCTCAACTAAGGAATTGCTGCCATTACATTGCCCTGATGGGCATGTCTGTGAGACAGTTTATCAATTAGTGATAGATATGAGAGGGCCCAGTCCACTGTGAACAGTGCCACCCCTGGGCAGGTAGGTAGTTGTGGGTTGTATAGGAAAGCAGGCTGAGTGAACCATGGAGAATGAGCCATGATCTTTGCTTCAGTTCCTGTCTCCAGACTTCAGCTTGAGCTCCTGCCCTGACTTTACCACAAGATGGAATAAAGCTCTTCATTCCCAAGTCACTTTTAATGATGATGTTTATCACATCAACAGAAACCAAGCTAGAATACACATCAGTTAAAAAAGAAAGAAAGAAAGAAAGAAAGAAAATGAAGAAAGAAAGAAAGAGAGAGAGAGAAAGAAAGAAAGAAAGAAAGAAAGAAAGAAAGAAAGCTTCATGGCTATTTTACAAATTAGAAGCAACCATTTATCAAAGGCTTCATTCTTACCATGTAGGGTAAGGTATGGCTGGTTCTAAGACTGTTGGAAAACAGGACATTTTAACTGAAGAAAGTCAAGATACAGTTTTTGGACTAGACAGAGGGCTGAGTGATGTCCTGTCAAGCCATCAAGTAAACTATCAAATATCACCATTATGGTTACCTTTTGTTAGGTTTCAAACCTGGACAAACTGTTGAGGAACATTAAAGGGAACCTGGCTACTAGGTTCTCCCAGCGTCCTTTAGTCCTTACCTGTTACTGGTCCTCCTTATTGGCATATCCTGCCCTTTACCCTGGATCCTTCAATCTAAGGGGCTGGGCCACTCTTCCCTTTATAGTCCAACCAATTCTTGTTATTCTTTCTTTTTTTGTAACTTTGGGCTTCCTGGATGCTGCACCTGGCTCCACTCTCTCCTCTCTGCTTTTCCTCCCATTTTCCTCATATGGCTCAAGGTCATGTTCACTCTGACTCTGCTTTCCCACGCATTTATAATAAACTTTCTCCTCCACCATACCTAGAAGCATCCATGTTCTTTCCTTTTTATTTCTTTTTCTAATTCATCTGGTGCTGAAACCTGGGGCCAGTCATGTTCTTTCCTTTTTTTTTTTTTTTTTTCATTTACCTTGACAGGTTCTGCCCACCATGGACCCTAAGTATGCAGATGAAGCATCTTCTAAGACCCTTGCCCTGGCCAATGGTACATGGCCAATGGCACCTTGCCCAAGAGAAGCTGGCTACCTCCCCAGGGGCACCTCTTTCCATACCCACTACTCCAATAAACTGAAGCAGTTCTCCAAGACTGTTCCTGGGTAAGTTCTTTGCTGTGCACTTATCGCCAACCAAGATCCTGCATTGCATCCACCTGCACTCTGATAAGCATCCCTTCCTCCAGTTCAGCCTGGTGCTCAATGGGGCTCTGTCAGGGTAACAGATTCTTTCTAGGGTTGATGGTGTGAAAGGTGGCTTTGTGGTGCCAGGTTGGGAGGGGGAAGGAGCCAACTCCTGGCATCCTCATGATTGAGATATCCCCGGTTGA